>NC_134482.1:38416609-38473897 GCF_964194025.1 Convolutriloba macropyga | reverse complement strand
ATTCTCATTTTACCATGTTAAACTGGACCACATTGAGCGCGCATTCAACGTTTCAAATGAAAGAAAAAAAGCAAAAAACAGATAATTATTTTTAATAATGAGGGCGCCTCATACCAGGCAATTACTAAAAAATAATTATTAGGGCCCATTTATACAAAATTTTCTGACCACGTTTTTATGCCGGCTAACGTTCCGACTGAGGACAAAAACAAGGAATAAACACATAATTGCACAAAAAAACTAAATTAAACGTTTTTTAAATCCTGGTTTTTATTAAAAATGGGGTCCTATCATACAGTCCAATTATTAAAAATAAATTATTGGGGGCTTCCTATACATCAGACTCACGCTGCAAAAACAAGAATCGTGAAACACTTGGAAGTCGCAAAAATAAATTTACAACAACTCACTGCAGATTAAAAACAGATTCCACGAAATTTTTATTATTATTATTATTGAATATTGGGTACCATCATACAACTCAATTATTAATAATAAATTATTCAGGGCTTCTTATACAATAGTTACTAAGCATCACAATATACAAAACACAAAACTACAAAAGCAAATAAAATGACTATCTTACTCATTAAGTATAGTCTTCAGAGTCCTAAGCGCATAGTAGGAAGGACTATTGGTATTCTTTCAAGTCTGCAGTGTCCTAAATATTCAGCAGAAACGTTTTCAAGTTTTTTCAAAATTACAACTACTACCTCGCTCATTGAGTGCAGCAGGTTGTTTTAAATGAAACCAGCAAAAGCGCCTGCTTCTCTCTTTGAATGCAGGCAACAGTACTAAGCAATACATTTAGAAATGGTTCATCATATCAACGAAAAATAGGTTTTTCTCAGTTTGTAAAGGTTTCCAATAACTTTTCAATGAGTTCAATCTCACTTCTTCTGAATGTAAAATTTGTTGAATGCATGGTTTATCTTCTGGTAGCATCGCTCGATTTGGCTTTCTGTGAACTTGATCTTCTTTTTTAGGGTGAGCTCACGTGATTTATCTTTCACGGCGGTTTTGGTTGGCAACTCCTTGATGTCCAGAAATTCATCAATCAAAAATTTTTCAGGTTCGCTCCAAGGAGTTCTGGCCTGACGATAAGTTTGAAGTGCACGACGAAAAGCTTTTTGTGCATATCTTGAATTAGTTCGAGTAATAATTGCCGACTTATTAGTTCGAACCTTCTTTGGGGCTGTTTCAGACAAAAGACTATCATCTGAGTTACATTCACGTTCTACCGTTTCGCTGTCGTCACTATCAATGTTATCACCTTCCCCATCCAAAGCTTCACCATTTTCATCAAAAGGAACTATCTCAGTTTCAGTCTCAACTTCATCAAGCTCATGATTCTTCTGGAAGCGAGCAGAAATTTGTTGCCTTTTCCGCTGAGAGCTGCGAGTGCTTCTTGTACAATCAACTCCTCCTTCGTCTTCATTGGCCGCTTCCTCGGGCCCTGGAGCAATTGCAGTTCCTGTTTCTTCAACATCGTCTTTTACCACTTCACCTTCCGCTGCCACACTTTCGAAGCAATTATGTTCAACAGAGTTACATTCCGCCTCACCATACAAAACAGACTCGTACTTTTTTAGAAGTTTTTCGTACTGCTCTACTTTATTGGGCACAACGTACTGTCGTTTTGCTGTATCCCCGTCGTGTCCAGATTGCTCAATGTGAATTTCTTGGAGCTCAGATCCAAGAAAATTTGGATTTCTATTGAAAAAGGTTTCGAGTGCTTTTCTCACAACTGTTATATTGATGTCGCATTCAGTTCCAAATTTTTTACGACATAGTTTTGTCAAATCAGACGAAAAAGTGGTATATACATGACCGCTCTTATTAGGAAAGCACAATTGAGGAAGTTGGCCACACCCGCTGAAAAACTTTTCGTGCAAGTTTGAAACAAATGCTTCATGTTTCTCCTTGATTTTTACACCAACGTCGAACTTGTAACTTGTTTTGTGACGCACACCAACAACAACCTCCCGAAACAAACCTTTTTCAAATTCTTCTCGCGTCATGTTCAGATAAGGCCCCGGTCTGTTGTTTGTTGCTGCGTTTATTACGAACAACGTCATTGCTAACTGCTCATTGTAGGGCAATGTCTCATGATGGTCTCTCAACGTTTGTTCAAAGGACTTCAATATCTTCGTTATTTCGTTCAATTCAGGAACTTTTTCGAATCGATTCATCTTTCTGGTTTTTGCTTCTCGTTTTCGCTCGTTTCTGGTACTATCGCGCCACTCCTTAAGAACAAAGTGCCAGTCTTCCAGATTAATACGAAAATTTTTCTTGTTTTTACCAAGCCATTTAATGAAATTCAATATTGAGCTAGCATGAGTTATAACCGAAGCATACAATTGCCTACACTCTCGTAACTGATGGTTCAGAAATTTTCTGAATCCGTCGGGTTTTGCAAAGGAATGAGTGAAACCAGCTAGTTTGGTAATCAAGGACAAAATGTTTCGATTTGTCAGCTGATTGAGCCTGCTTTGATTATTCTTCAGGTCAGCGGTTTTGTCCTCCTTGTATTCGCGAATAGCATCTAGAGCCGCCTTTGTAGCTTTCGAGTTGGATGTGCAGATATCTTTCTGCACAATAGCTGGAAAAAATTTGACAGAGTTTGGTTCTTTTATTTTTGTTAGTTTATCTTTGCAATCGTGAAATTTTTTCGTGTGTAACCTATGATTGGCCACTCTCAATAGGCAGCTACTGCACTCGTAAACCGCAGATTTGGCATTACGGGTTCGGTAATAGCTGTTCAGGAAACTGCGACATCCATTTTCTAAATTGTGCACCTCCTTTAGGTGCTTCCAAATTTTTTTTACCCGCTTCATACAAATTACACACTCCTCTTTTCCGTTCGTCTTGAGGCGACAACTTGATCGTCTAAAATTTTTTCGTTTGTTCGTGGATCTCCCTCTATGCTGTTTGTCAAGATCAGAGAGAGCGTCCTCGTCATCACTATCGCGAATTTTCAGATACTGAAACTCTTGTGAAAATTCGGATTCGTTTTTATTTTCTTCACAGGTTGTCGAACCAAACGTTGTCACAACTTCTTTGGAAGCTTCGTTTCCTTCTGAATCGGGAACCAAACAAACGTTTCCCACGACCGTTTTCCTCCAAGGCAAATTCTTTGCTCCATAATCATATACCAGTTCTTCATCTTCTGAGATATTTCTGAGCGCTCTAAACTGAACATGTTTCGATCCATCGACCGCAATGTACTTTTTTGCCTTCATGTTTGGTTTCCTATGATCATCATTTGCATATCGAGCTATCCCAGTTGTTTCCAGAGCAACATCAGTTGCGTCAATGTACAGATCATTTTTGTCATCTGTGAAGATGTATTCATTGGCAATTTCTTTCTCATTTATTTTCTCAAAATACTGCTCCCTTGTCAGTCTAGTTCCTCGATAGAAAACAACAAAATCTCCTTTTTGGAATGATGTTTTTGCAAATAATCCGTAGTTTTTCACGTCAGAGACAAACTGTACAAACAAATTTTCTGGATCTTCGTCGAGGTACTTCTCAACATGATTATCCGCAATATTCGTAGTTGAACTGCGCATGTTGCGTTCCTTTGTGATCTCTACACCGCTTGGAAAGCTAGAATCTATTTCCGCTACACTAACCGGATTATCCAATTTCTCAAAAAGAGCAGCTTCTTCTTGGGACATGCTTGAAATAATGTTGTCAAAATCAGAATCAAAGTCACTCATTTTTGAACTGAAAATATTCAAAAAATTTAACCAAAGTAAGGAACAATTGCCAATACTACATAATTCCATAAACTGTAATAATCGAAGCCTTTAAAAAATCCAATAGGACTTACCGAGAACAAAGAATGATTAGAAAAGCGCAATAAAATCAACTGCAATTTATAACTTGTAATTACCTTTGCTGTAATAACCAACATACGCAACACAACAGTCAAACTATTCACTTTGGTTAACCATTCGCAGCCATATTATTTGTTCTTATATGCATGAAACCATTGAAAAATTGGAAAACGGCACAAAAAAACAGTTTTTTGTATGATGCGCCCTAAATAATTTTTTTTTGATAATAATAATTAATGCAAATTTTTTATCTCAGATTGTCCTCAATTTTTTTTTCTCCCGACAAAAAGGACCATAGTTTTCGTATCTGTGCCCAAAAACCGCGTTAGAAAAATAGTTTTCTCGCAATCGGTGGAGGGCGCATGATACCATGATATTTGAAATCCGAGGAGGGCGCAACATACATTTCATACGGTATGATAGATCCGATATAATTATTATTATTATTATTATTATTATTATTATTATTATTATTATTATTATTATTATTATTATTATTATTATTATTATTATTATTATTATTATTATTATTATTATTATTATTATTATTATTATTATTATTATTATTATTATTATTATTATTATTATTATTATTATTATTATTATTATTATTATTATTATTATTATTATTATTATTATTATTATTATTATTATTATTATTATTATTATTATTATTATTATTATTATTATTATTATTATTATTATTATTATTATTATTATTATTATTATTATTATTATTATTATTATTATTATTATTATTATTATTATTATTATTATTATTATTATTATTATTATTATTATTATTATTATTACTATTATTATTATTATTATTATTATTACTATTATTATTACTATTATTATTATTATTATTATTATTATTATTATTATTATTATTATTATTATTATTATTATTATTATTATTATTATTATTATTATTATTATTATTATTATTATTATTATTATTATTATTATTATTATTATTATTATTATTATTATTATTATTATTATTATTATTATTATTATTATTATTATTATTATTATTATTATTATTATTATTATTATTATTATTATTATTATTATTATTATTATTATTATTATTATTATTATTATTATTATTATTATTATTTATTATTATTATTATTATTATTATTATTATTATTATTATTATTATTATTATTATTATTATTATTATTATTATTATTATTATTATTATTATTATTATTATTATTATTATTATTATTATTAATATTATTATTTTTATTATTATTATCATCCGTTTTTCTAATATCATAAGCGCTTTATATTCAAGTCTTGAATTAAGTTTTCAAATGTCTTGTCATTTACCTTAGGGCTGCCGTATTATGGTATCATGGATCATGGCGTCAGCTTTAAAAGTGAAAGCATCCCTGATGTGTTTATGCATATAGTTCACAAATAACGTGAAAAGTAGTGACCATGTGAATTGCCTAAAAAGGTTAATGTTGTCAGAGAATAGCAATCTTTACGTAATCTGCTGTTATATGTTTGATACAACCGAGTTTAACGTATTTGTAAATTGATATTGAGGATAGCTTGTGTGATCTAACGAGAGGTATTACATGTTGGAAGATATTAGTTATAGTTGTTTCGTGTTCCACGGGGTTGTATCATATAATTCTGGAACCGTCCCCCTCTTACCTCCTCAGTCAACCAACACATTTTTGTTTTCAAACTAGTTAATTGTAAAATCGCTTAATAAGTGGTAATATGCAGTGCAATCTATGCAGAACATTTGAAAGGTGTTCGGTTATCAATTTTATTGTCATATTCTTCCGTAAAGAGGTGTTGGGTGGTGTTTTCTTAATGCCTTTCACAATAGGCTAAGTTTGAACCCACACGTTTGAAAAGGTACTTTTTTTCGCATAACGTAAATATTGAGTCTCTGTCACGCCCCTATTTCGTCCCTCATAGTTACGTGATGATATTCCTTAAAATATCCATAAATAAGTGCTTTATATTAATTAATATTCAGTTAGTTTCAAGGCCATATATAGCCAGTATTTCCATCTAGGCCTGTAACCTCTAATTTGTTTATGTTTATGAAAAACAACCGCAGATTGACAGTTTTACTAGCAAACACTTCAAGTGCCTAAAAGCCTCAATATTTACTTTTTTGAGTTTCTTGATGATAAATTCACATAATCAGTAAATAACTTCATGAGAGATTATGTACTTGGTGAAGTAATTATTCTGATAAAGTAGGTGCTAATACGGAATTGTATATGTACTGAACAAACACCAAGAGACGTACAAAAGCCGGAAATCGCCCTACTTGAAAATCAGTAAATATTTGCGAAGGACCAATACAACTCAAGGCACAGCCCTGCGGAACCCACTATCAGCAGAACACCGGAGAACCAGCCTAAAAATCAGTTGCCTATCATCTTGTAAAACTTGATAAACTTGAGAAACTTCTTGTTAAATTATTAA
Source organism: Convolutriloba macropyga (assembly GCF_964194025.1). Classification (NCBI taxonomy): domain Eukaryota; kingdom Metazoa; phylum Xenacoelomorpha; order Acoela; family Convolutidae; genus Convolutriloba; species Convolutriloba macropyga. Next base: position 38,467,586 of record NC_134482.1, on the reverse strand, counting down.
ATAATCCTTGCTAAAATTAATTAAAGATTGAACTGGAAATTCTCTTGAAAACCTCCAAGTTTGGTAAACTTAGTTACAGAAGAAATAGCGACTAACTTAACACTAAAATGCAAGGCAAACTAGTGGATATATCACGCATCCGAACCGCTCAATAAAAGGCTATTACTAGCTAATTTTATTCAAAATATATCTGCTAAAAATCGTACTGTGAAACATCAAAATAAGTCCTTGTAAAATGGCAACTATCCAAGTTAATTACTCCTCATATAAACCTCAATAACACCACGAGGAACACTACTAAAATCAGTGCGTAACATGGTGACAGGAGTTATTAACTGTTTCCCAGTTTAACGGACCGAAATTCCAAATAATTCTTTGATAAATTCGACATTTTCTTTCTTCTCTTCGACATTTTCTTCTTTCGCTTTTCCTTCATTACCTTAAGAGCCTCCAATCATCCTGATCAGCATCCAGCACATCCTTTCCGAGCAAGACGATAATGCAGAAAGCAGTAACAGAGGAAAGAATGGGTGGAAACTGTGTTTGTGTCTCTGTGGACTAAGTGTAACAGTAATACAAAAGTGTTTGAGTGGACAATAACTGGAACAAACTCAACCACAGCCACCACAACGGACAAAAACAACACAGGGTATTTGCAAGCGAGGATATTGTGAGTAAATGAATTTGGAAAATTAATTTTGGTGCTTTATTTATGTCAATTTATAAAGAACAAATTCTCCCCGCTATTAATAATTGTCGCTCTTCCCCCAATTTTGTTGAACATATTGAAGGAAATCACATTAATTATACCCAAAACAACAGTAAAACGCAAGCTCAGATAGTAACCGCTTTCTCCTCTTCATTTTATAAGTCTATCGTTATTTATGTGCTAGATAAAGATGACAAACGTGTTGCAATTTATTGGACAGCAAAAAGTCTAAACCAAAAAGTTCGCAAATTTGGCCTTATTCGTAACAAACTTCAATCTGACAGAGATATTAACCTTGATAACATCATCACTGATTATCAGATAACATCAGAATAATAAATTACTGAAACCATCACTTAATTATTAACTAAAAAGAGGGCAAAACAAAGTTTAAACAAAAAATAAAAAAACAATCATATTTTATTTCCCCGCCCAGCTCCGGAGGTTAATGAATCAAACAGTGACTTCGGTCAATTATGCTGTTGCCTATTTGAGTGCAGCTTCCACAAGGCCTGTGCGGTCGTGGTCCCCACGAATTTTCCTAGACTAAGGGGCACTCTTTAGAGGTGAGACTTCGGCGGCCCGTACGGCTTCAACGATATAAGTCGACGATTCGACCGGAGCTTTAGGAATAGGCTTATAAGCAGCCCATCTTTATTACTTTCTGAACGAATGGTTTCAGTAGTTTCTTTTCTGATATTCTTGTGCTATTCATTTAACTGTTTTCATCTCTTAAAACCCCTTAATCTCTTCATTAAGTTAAGTTAAGTGTGCTATTTAATACTTTAGAACGAAAGTAAGACTGATTGAACGAAAAGTATATAATCTAATCGGGTAAAAAGCAAAATGGCACACGCGCAGATCAACATCACACCTTTTTCCGGATCAGAAACGGACAATTTTAACGAGTTTGAACAACTAATAACAGGTGCAATCGGAGTTGCAGCAATCGCAAACGCGCAACAAGCGAACTTTCTGCAATTACATTTAAAAGGAGACGCTTTACGATACTTCTTAACCCTACCAGAGGCTACCAGACTAGTCTTCGAAGACAGTATAACAGCTCTAAGAAATAGATTCACGCAGGATGACTTGAGAGAGATCAGAATTATAAAGTTAGAGAATCAAAAGTCTAATCCAAAAACAGACACTGTTAAAAATTTCTTAGTAAAGTTAAGAACTGAAGCCAATAAAGCATATCCAGCACCTGAAATAGTGGTAGCGCCAGCAGGAGCAGGCGACCCAGAAGCTCGTAGATTCGAAAGAGAGACAGCAGCAAGAGATTCTGCCCTTCAGATGTCAGAAAATCGAAAAAATGAGCAAATAAAGCGCTTCTTTATTAAGTCTATGCCAAACTGGCTTAAACCTAAGCTCTTAGAAAGGCCAGAAACAGATACAATAGATCAGTTATGCACCTTAGCTAGCCAACAAATTGCAATAAGGGAGATGTGCAACAGAGAAGAGTACTTCGACGACGGATTTAATGAAATAACGGAAACAAACACTGATAAAATGTTAAAAGCAATAACTGTTATTTCAAATAATCAAAAAGAACTTCAGCAGAAACTTGAGCAGAGAACAGCACCTAAAAATGAGCCACCAGAACAAGGCCCAGTAAACATTTTTACACCACATTATCCACAGCAAGTTTATAAACAAAGTTATAGACAAAATTTCCGCCCTCAATATCAGAATTATCGACCAAATTACCGTCAATATCAGCCCAATTATCGTCAGTTTCAGCAAAATTATCGGCCCCAGCAACAGTATGCCCCCCGTGCTAATAATTACTTAGACCACAATTTAATGCCCCTAGACCGTTTCATTATAACGAACAGCCACAAACTCGGAATTATTGGACTGAACCTTCAAATAGCCTCCCATTTGTTCACCCAGCTTATGTTAATAGACCTAATTATCGGTTTCCAACAAAAAATACCCCTCAAAACCTTCTCCGACAGGGAATAGTTTATGATAGCCCAGCGCCAGCACAAAACCGATATAGTATTCAACAAGCAAACCAGTTTAATCATGCAAGTATTCCTCAAAGCAGAAATATGAGAGGTATGAATTTTCCATTTAATCAACAAAAAAACTAATCAAGCCACCCAACTTTAAAAAACAAAATAAAAATTATAAAAACTCAGTTAACCATTATAACGAAAGCACGTCTAGTCCTTGTTTAGATAAAATAATAGAGCCAGTTTATAACAAAAGTAACAAAAAGCGTAGAAAACGCAAAAGTAATAATAATAAAAGTAAAGTTAATAATTCTGTGCAACTCCCAACACAAGTACCTCAATCCGCACCAAAGCCAACACCACATGTTCAGCAATTATTCAGCATTGTCCCACTTTTAGGCAGAACATTGTCCTACGTTAAAGTTAAATTTAATGGAGAATTAGAAAGACGTGCACTAGTTGATACAGGAGCATTTGCAAATGTGATAAGTCGTGAATTCTACAAGGAAATAATTAACACAAATATTAACTCAATAACAGAAATAGAAAAACCTGATCTAGATAAAGTTAAAATGGCAAACGGCAACATAGTTAAAATTGATAAAGCAATTAAAATTACATTTAAATTGGGCACACAAACATTTACAGAAGATTTCCTTGTATTAATTGTCACAACTCCCGTAATCCTAGGCAACCCATTCTTCGTTAAACATAAAGTTAGCATCTGCCCAGGACAAAGTTACATTAAATTCCCTGATCAAACACTACAAATAAATGAAATAAAGCCAGAAAAGCAACCCAGAAGAGTTGTAAAACGTAAAAAATTCGGAGTTTATACACAGAAAAAGCAAGTCCTACAGCCAAATCAACAAGCAGTATTAGAATGCAAGCTTTATGATAAACTAGAATCATTCACTGACCTCTGTGGGGTAATAATTCCAAACGAAATATTTGAAAAAGACAGTGAGACAGTGAAGTAATATTAACGTCTTCATTAAGTAAAGTTGCTGAAAATAATATCCTTTACATCTATGTCCTGAACATTACTGATCACCCAATTACCATAAATAAAGGCGAAGAAATAGCCAAATTTTCATTCTTAACATCAGATCAAGCTGAAAAGTTGTTAGAAGTAGATCCTCAATTAATTAATGTGGCAAAAATGAGCGAAAATTATTTAACAGAAATAAATCAACTAATTCAAGTTACAGACACCCCAAAAAGAAAGGCCCAACCAGCAAAGCCGGCACCAGAATATGAAAAACTATGGTTCCCAACGCCTGAAACGTGCCCAGATCCGACAAACTTGTCGCCCTTGCAGAGAGATATCTATGAGCAACTGCTAAAACTGCAAGAAATGGAGAAATTAGATCCAAAGGGTAATCATCAGGATAAAATAACATTTTTGAGCAAGTTTCCGTGGGAAAAATCAGCCCTCAATGATGAGCAAAAAGCAGTAGTAGGTGAACTACTAGTCGAATTCAGTGATATTTTTGCGAAACACAGATTTGACGTTGGATATAATACAGATTTAAAAATAAAGTTAACTCCAGAAAGAAGCATACCAATTTACGAACAAGGCCCTCCAACGCCCGTCCATTTGAGAAATGAGCTACAAGTAGAGCTCGCACTAATGCATTATTACGGACTGATAACAACTTTGTCTCAATCAAGATATAGTAGTCCACTTTTCGCTCAAAGAAAGAATTCAGGAAGACTCAGACTATTAATTGACTTGAGAAAAGTAAACCACTTGTTGAAAAATGACTACGTGAATACGAATTTCCTGATTTCAAACATGAGTGACGCAATAAACTACTTTGCCGGGAAAAAATTGTTTACGAAACTTGACTGTTCTCAAGCATATCACTGTGTGCAAATGGCAGACGATGTATCAGTGCAACTGCTAGCATTTAACTTCGCTTCGAGAACCTATGCATATAAATGTCTTGCACAAGGATTGAATAAGTCAGTAACAGGATTTAGTTCCTTTATTAGACATTACTTGGACCCATGCTTAGCTTCAGGAAATTGTACCCAGTTTATGGATGATATTGGAAATGCAGTAACAAATTTTGAACAATTGGTACCCTCTTTACGAGAAATTTTTACGTGTATACGTCAATCTGGATTAAAATTGTCACCCGAAAAGTGTGAAATAGCAACTGACACAATGAAATTCCTCGGAAATAACATCAGTGCAGAAGGAATATCACCAGAAAAATCAAAAATCACGAAATTTCTTGATAAATTTAAAATGCCGAAAACAACAAAACAAGTAAAACGATTAATCGGCTTCACGCAATTCTTCCGAAATTACATTCCTAACTTAGGTGAAAAACTAATGTCATTTTACAAGCTCCTGAAGAAGGATGCAGTAATAGAAACCACAGAAGAACATGTAAAAGCATTAGAAGTAATAAAGAAGGATCTAATGGAAGCAACGAATGTAACTTTGCGATTGCCAAAACCAGGGCTACAGTATGTAGTTCTTTGCGACGCTAGTTACCATGGTGCAGGTTTTGTACTAATGGTGGAAGACTACGTAAATGAAACAGGAAAGAAAAAAAAGAAAACATACGCTCCCGTTTCGTTTGGATCGCATTTGTTTAATGCTACGCAATTAAAGTTCTCAATTTATTACAAAGAGTTCCTAGCTTTGTACTACGCGCTGGACTACTTCTCACACTACATTTGGGGATCAAGCAAACAAGTAATAATATTAACTGACAACAAAAGCCTCACACAATTCTTCCAGTCAAAAGTAATACCGCCATCACTTTGGAATTGTTTAGACAGAATACTCGCTTTTAACATAGTAATTGCTCACATTCCAGGACGCGCTAATTATGCCGCAGACTTCCTCTCCCGAATGGAGAATGACAAAACAGCAACAATGTTTTTAAAGTTAACAGATAGAATTCCAGTCAGAGAAATAGAAATAGATACTGAAGCACAAAATCCTGAATTGAACTGAACGTATTATTTGATACTGAGAACTTCAGTGACGAAATAAATAGTGAAGAAGTTAACTTTCTCAAAAAATTGGGATATTATGAAGACTACAAAAAACGTCAAAGTAACTTACCAGTAACAGAAATTCAAGGGCTATTTAAATTAAAAAGAAAAACAGAAATAAATTCAATTGAGTACCCAAATCCATTAGATGAGTTTCCAGACCTTACAGACAACTTAATTAGCCTTAATTTAGCAGAAGAGCAGCAAAAAGATACAGACATTAGAACAGTAATAAACTGGCTTCAACAAAACAATCAACAACCAGACCTAAAGTATGCTACAACAAATTTGAAAAAGTACCACAAGCACTTAAATAGATTAATTCTTGAAGGGAATGTCTTATACCGGAATTTTTATGATGATACTGGAAAAGTACTTCATAAACAATTCTGTGTACCTAAGCATTTGTGGAAAGAGACTATATATAGGCTCCATAATTCACAAACCGCGGGTCACTTAGGCATCAAAGCAACAATTCAAGAATTCAGAAAGCGATTCTATTACCCAGGCTTCACCGAACATTTCATAAGTTTCATCAAAAACTGCCTCACTTGTCTTCAACTTAACAGAGTACCAAAAAGCCATATTACACCAAAGTTACAACCAGTCAGTTCACTACAATCATACCCAGGAGATATGCTACAAATTGATTTAGTAGGCCCCCTAAAGTCATCGCAATATAAGTATGTTTTGAGTGCAATAGATGTCTTCACAAAGTACCTATTCGCAGTTCCATTAACAAATGGATATGCCGACACAGTAGCCCGAGAACTAGTAAAGGTGTTCTTCCAACACAGCTACATTCCTCAAACAATACTTAGTGACTTAGGAACTAACTTTACTTCTGAATTAATGTCAGAACTAGCAAGTTTACTAGAAGTAAAGTTAAAACATGCCTCACTAAAGCACCCTCAGACTATTGGAGCAGTAGAACGATCTCACGGACCACTGAAACGAATTCTGAAACTTAATACCGAAGAACAATGGAAAGACTGGCATAAATATGTTCCTCTTGCAACCTTTATTCATAATACTTCATATCATTCAGCGACAAATTGTTGTCCTTCAACTTTATTCCATGGCAGAGAACCCATAAAACCCCTTGACATACGGTTCTCCAGAAAAGTAATGGATGCAGTAGCAGTAAATTCTGATTTTGTTAATGAACTGCAGGACGCCATGATGCAAAAGTATGGAGAAAACAAAGAAAAATTAACGACTGCTTACCTGAAGTACAAAAAGTATTATGATCAAAAAGCATCAGCTAAACCGATTCTGGAGAAATCATTCTGTTTACTTTTGAATCCTAAGCTACTAGAACAATCAACAGTAATAGCTTCCCAAGTACAGAAATGGCTCCCGCTATATAAAGTGGAAAAAGCCCTTACTGATTCTAATTACATCATTCGAAAAGTAAATACGAATTACACCCAATGTGTTCATCGAATCAGATTGAAACCAATCCAACCAAGTGAAACTCCTGAAGACCTCGAAGTCATCAACCCAGTAAACTTTCAACCAGATCCATCTAGAAGACAACACATGGAGCCAGAGCTTTTTGATAAACACATTCCAGAACTGATAAATGAACAAAAGGAAACAAAACAAGCTACAAAAGTGAAACAAGATCCAGTCAGAGTGACCATAAATGTTCCCCTAGGTGGACCATTAGCAGGACCAGCAGTAGCAGCACCTCCAGCAGCCCCACCGGCCCCACCAAGGGTAGTAGCACCAGCAGTTAGACCACGAACTGCCCCAGTTCATCTTCCAGTATTCGACTCCTCAAGTTCAGATGACGCAATCCCAAATTTATTTGATGAAAATAGTAGTTCAGACGAAAATTTAGCTGACCTAAATCTGGACGCAGAGCAAATTGCCCGAATACCAGTTAATCCGTTAATTGCTGACGAAATTAGACAGCAAGAACCAGAAGTTCGCGTTCCTCTTGTATCATCCTCATCAGACGATGAAATGTTTTTACCTGCTCAACAGCCACAGCCGTCAATAGTACCACTTGATATTGAATCGCCTCCAGAAACACACGAAGAACAATTTGCTTTAACTGATAGAAAAATAAGAGCCAGACCTTATAACCCAAAACGAAAACCAGAGAAAAGTTCATTCAAACCACTAGACTACCAACGGCGAAAAAATGTACGCGGATTTAAATTCGATAGAGAAATAATGTTGCATAAAGAAGATAGAACAAACCCTTACCTAACCAACCAAGTTAAAAGATCAGGCAGTCCTAGACCAAAAAATGCACGTGCCAGACTGGAACAAGAAGAAAAACGTGAAGCAATAAAAGCATCAGCACAAGCAGCACAACAGTCAAATACACCAAGCAGAGAGACAAAATTAGATCAAGTTAGAGCAAGCATAGCAAAATATTCAGGGAGAAAGCCCAGCAGTTCAGCAAATAGACCAGTAACTAGATCTCAATCGAAAAAATCTTCACCAGGCTCATCTAATCAAAACTTAAATCACTTTAGTCAAGAAATAAATGCAACTTATCTAAGTTCTCCAACAGATATCTTATATTCCCCACACTCTTTTGCACACTGTATATCAGCAGACCTTGCAATGGCAAAGGGATTAGCCCGACAAGTCAAAAGCTGGTACCCAGCAGCCCCAAGTGCAATTAGACTTAGATATCCACCTGATATTGGCTCAGTTTTAATCTACTTCGACCCCATTTCCGAACGTTATATCTTCAGCTTGGTTTCAAAATTCAGATACTACCACAAACCAACTTACGAATCTGTATTAGCAAGTCTCTATGAGCTGAGAGAAATAGTAATAGATGCAGGAATTACACGCTTAAGTCTTCCAAAACTCGCCAGTGGCTATGATAAATTAGATTTCAACATCATTTTTGAGCTTATATGTCAAGTCTTTGACCCTCTACCCATAACCATCTATATCCATTAGTATGTACAGACCCAGTAAAGTCCAGCAGTACCCTTCATTTGCCCCAAAAGCCCAACAAGCCTGAGCAACTTAGCCCTAAAGCCCAAAAATTGCCAAAAAACCGAAAATTTTTGACCTCAAAATCCAGTTATTTTGATATATCTCCAAAACTACTTGTCCGAACCTGAATTAACCTATTGTTCTGAAAAGCCCTTATCCAGTAGAAGCGATTCCAGCCATTATTGACCCCATTCGACCCGTTCTAAGTACCAAAAACTTAGTCTAAAATTGACCCTTCCGAAATTCCTAGGTTCAACTCAGAAAAACAGTCATAAAATTGTGAAAAATGCCCCGATCACCCCAAACTTTTGCGCTGCAGCATTTTTCAAGCCGCGGAACCGACATGCAAATTTTGAAGCGATTTGGAGAACTTTAAAAATTGAGTGGCGCTGGAGCCCTCAATTTTTGACACTTTTCGAATCCGCTCGAATTCAATCATAACTCCCACAAAAAAACTCCAATTGACCCATTTTATAGCCCTAGACCATCCTACTGCTCACGCTTGACATCCCAGTACCCAAAAATCCCGTCAAAAATCAATAAAAGTTGAGTTATGACAAAAATACCGAACCCTATCAAAGTGTGCTAAAATTGATTAAAATGTAGTGTAAATTATACCCCAAAAATATGCCAAAAACTGTCCCAAATGCCTCCAGCAGCTACTCCCAGCTGCCATCCACATGGTACAACCTCAAACAACTGTTAAAACCCAATATTTCCAAGTATAAATTGAAAAATGACGAAAAACCAAAAAATACGCTTCTGCTTCAATCCTCTGCTTCAAAAATTTTGTCTTTTTAGTCTCCACCTGACCCGATAAAAGCCACCTATACCCCCTACAACCCTAGTGTAAACCCCCACTAGCCTGGTAGCACCATAAAAACCAGTCCCAGCTCACCCTAGTATCAACCATGAAGACTAAAACCCAAATAAGCTCTCAAAATGCCACAATTTTGTCAGGAAAAATTCAGTTATTTCCCACTAGAGTCAAAATTATTTACTTCTGACAGCAATTAACCATACCATCAGCACTCCCACATCTATATCTCTCAGAATATGCACTCCCAGCCCCCTAGTGCCAACACAAGCTGAGAAAAGACTGCCAAAGTAACGAAAATCACATAAAATCGAGTGTAATTTCCAGAAAAATTGACCAAAAATGCATCTTAATACCCGAATATGCCCAATTTTATTGTTAATTCAGTTAGCCCTACTCATGAGCAGTCCAGCCATAGCAATATCAATCATTTTGAACAAGTTTTTCATAACCTCATAGCCAATAACCTATCTCCTATCTGGACCTTTCCAAAAAACCCAGGTTCACTGCAGCAAAAACGTTATAACTCGTGAAAAAATAGTTGGAACCGTCCAAATTTTTGCGCTGCAGGGTTTTTTGAGCCGACAAAGCGATTCACCAATTTTGAGCTCAATCGGAGCATTTTAAAAATTGAGTGACGCTGGGCCCCTCAATTTTGGAGACTTTTTGAAAATTCACGAACATGTTCATAAAATCCAAAATACTGATCGAAAACCTGATATTATTAGCTTAACACATCCGCATGCTCAAGCTCTACACGCCCAAATCAAAATATTGAAAATTGTTAAGTAAAATGTTGAAATAATAGCAAAAAACTGAAGCCTACCAAACTCTTCTCAAATTTGTCAAAACAGAGCCAAATTTAGAACATAAAAATAGTATCAAATAGCCGAATTCTGAGCCCATATCCAATATTCAGTCTCCCTATTAGTTACCCAAGCCCAATAAACCCATACAATTGCACAGAAATTCATAAATGTTGAAAAAAGTAAAAAAAAAATCGAAAATTGCACATATTTCACAAAATTTGGTCCGAAATTCTAAGGTGAAAAACTCAATATATTATAGTCAAATACTGCATTAAACCACACCAATAGCTGCCAACAACATAGTACTCACTAGTATGACCCACAATTACCGCCAAAAATTAATCATCTTCAACCCATGTAAACTTATGCACAAAACATGACATATCACAAGTAAAAATTCAGTAAATTTCACAGAAAATCTGGCATAAAACCTAAGTTAATCAACTCCAAACCTACCAAAATGCTACCTCTGATAGCCACAGATATCAGTTACAACAGTTAGCACCTGATTTAGGCCACTAGAGAATCACCAGACTGACACATTTCTCGACGAAGCTCAATTAGTGGAAAAATCATGCCTGAAAATTAGCATTTTGGACGCAAAAATCAACGTTATGACCCGATAAATAGCTTCAAACCCTATAATTCAGTAACATACCTTAGTACCAAGCACAGACAGTACCATTTTAACCATTCAATACCGATAATGTATGAACAGTGACGACTTATTCAGACCGAAATTTCATGATTCAAAAATAGCCAGGTTCAGATCACGAAAACAATCATAACTATGCGAAAAATGCTTAAATTGCGCCAAATTTTTGCGCTGCAGGGTTTTTTGAGCCCCTGAAACGATCTACCAAATTTGAGCCCAATCGGAGCAATTTAAAAATTGAGTGACGCTGGAGCCCTCAATTTTTCGCTTTTTTCGTTTTTTCAGACATCAGTAAAAAAGTTGACCAAAAAGTGTCCAAAAACCTGAATTTATTGCATAGTTATTCCCCACCGATGTCTACTGAGTGGGTCAAGCCAAAAAATTTGCCCAAAGTTCAATAAAAATTGAAAAATTCACATATTTACCACACCAGCCCTGATGCGGAAAAATCACCAAAATTACGAAAAAATTACATGTGAAAATTAGTACCAAATACTCTTCCAAACCAGTTCAAATTACACACAAGTGCTGCTAACAATCAGATTAAGTATCTAGAACCATTAGAACCAGTCTATGATCAATAATTGACAAGCAAATTAAAGTTAATGCCCAAAAATCAAAAAAGTCGTTATGTCACCAAAATTTCACTTTCACAAATATGTCATTATAAAGTCACACACTGCAATTAAAATGTTACCACATGCTCACACACTTCACAGCTGCTAGTTCCAACATTCAAATCCAATTAACAAAGCTACAATTGACAAATAATAAGTAAAAACTCACCTATAGATGAAACTAAACTACATGATGAATATAATTGCACCGACACTAGTCAATTCTCATCGGCGCTATCCTCAGCTACGGTACCACGACCACTAGTACACTGACCGGACTGACCCCTTGTCCTAGTAGAACGAGTCAAGTATCGCTCAGCATCATCCAAACTGAATAAATGCTATCAAAATAAATAAACTGCCTCAAAATAGCACAAAAATTCGATTAATTTGGCACAACAACAGTTAAAATACTCACTGCTATAAAGACCGCTAATAGTTAACAACACATGACGTAAAACACACATTATCACTCTGACCACACTTACACCCTTCACTAACATTCACTACGCCTCAGTAATTCTGCCTATTTCTCCCCTTACTATGTCCTCAATTCTTCCCAACAAAACAAGTCTTGATATATACTAATTACTATGATATTAGTAGCACCTTATTAAATATTAGTAGCACCAAGTATATTAGTCAGTATATTAGGATATATTACATCAAAATACAACTAAACATATACAACTACAAGTCAGTTAATAAGTTAAATAAATAATTAAAAATAACTAGTTAAACTGCCGTCTCCTCCAACTCAACTCCTCCCTCATCTTCCTGATCTTCAATCTCTTCCCTCTCCCTCCTTCTTCCCACACATCTTCCTCTCCTCCTCCTTCTCCACATCCCAACAATCCCGAATAATAAGAATAATAATATGAATACTAATAATAATATTGAGTCCCAGTCCCATCCATCTCCTCCATCATCTTCTAAGCTATTAACTACTGCTGTACTATTATTGATATTACACTCTGGGTGCCGCAAACGAGACCAGTGAACCCAGTTCCTTGATACATACCTGGTCCCGTTGCCGCAGCACCCCAGAGTGATATTATTCGGCCCGACAGTAATATTAAAGCACATATTGACACAAAATAATCTGAAAAACTCGAAAAAACATGTAAAGACTGCATAATTCGACCCCCCCAACCACTACCCCCATCATCACACACCCATCATTCAACCAAATAACCACATGTCAACATGTTTAAACACCATATTCAGTAGTAATATCAATAAATACACACATCAGCACACATCACCTAAAAGAAAAGCACACCTGAAATAAATAAACATCACATAAACAAGTGCCATATTGAGAAAACTAGATCTAGAAGCCCGAGTAAAGTAACTAAATGAGCAAATAAACACCGGAAGACCAAATAGAGCCAGTTGAAACACTCAGAAGAGCCACATCAGTAGAAGATTGTCCTGAAACATAGTCAATATTATTGAAATATGAAAATGTTACTCACAATTGTGTTAAATCTCTTACTTTTCGGCCCCACTTTTGAAACCCCGATTAATACAGAAGCAGCTCTGGATAAAGGCATCATCTTCCATAAAGAAGGAAAGATTCTGATTACTGAAAAGTTCATAAATGTGGAATTTTTAGTACCGTTTCCCTGCTATAATTTCACTATCAGACAACAAGTAGAGACTCTACTTAGTGAACTCTCAAAAAAATGGATCACGCAATCGGAATTTTGCAACCTTACCCACAGCACTACTTACCGGAACCAAACAGCTTCCTTCAATGTTGATTGGCTTTACGCAAAAATACTCAATGAAACAATAGAAGCCGAAATTGAAGTCCTTAAATTACGCAACGAGACTGAAAAACTCCTTACCAGAGTCGAAGAAGACTCTCACAATCGACAAAAACGAGCCGCCCCGCTAGCAATCGCAGCCGCAGTCGCTGGAATTGGACTCTTTGTTCCAGGAATTGCAATGAGTAGCGGAGGATGCGGTGGAATTACAGGAATTTTCGGATCTTGTCAGCGAACGTCCCAAAATGCTGAGAACATCGACAGATTAGCCAGCAGTTTCAACAGCCTCAATGACTATGTAATGGAAATCGGCGCACAAACCGATGAGAAATTCTTCCTAGTTGCTGACGAACTTGCAAAGGTTTACAAAGTTCAAAACGAAATGCAAGAAAACCAGAACAGAAACTGGAAACTAGTAGAGGAACAGTTTGCAATTATAGATCACAATCTGAACGCACTAGCAACCTGCATGGAAATCCAATTATCACAGCAACAATTGAATTTTAACTTTGATACAGCAGCCTCATTACTTCTTACTCTTTATGCAGATATTAAAAGTTACAGAGCAGCCTTATATTCTTTTCGAATTAATGTTATAAACGCAATTCCTACTTTGCTTGACAAACGTCTTCCAATCTCCTTAGTGCCTCGTAAATCTTTGATAAAGATCCTTGATTCAGTCCATGATAGCCAAAAGAACGCCCCAGATCGTCTAACTTTGGCAATACCCATGACTGACATACTTTCGTACTACGATGCGAAATTAGTACAAGAGATTTCGACAGTTGAAGACGGACTTTTACTGACACTAGCCATTCCCCTAGCCTCTAGCCAGACAGTGTTCGAAGTTTATCGTGCAATAGTAATCCCTATGCCTCAGAAGGACTCCGTAGACGCCTTAAGATATGTAATAGAGGGAGAGTACTTAGCAATCTCAGAAGGACAGATGGAAACCACAGTATTGACGAAAGCTCAGTATGACAACTGCCTTGGATCGCCACGATACCGAATCTGTCATGAGACAATGGAAACCCACCTTGGATTCTCCTCGTGTCTAGCAACCCTCAAGTTTCACCACACAATCTCAGCATTGAAAGTATGTGATACAGAGAAGGTTGTGTTACCCAACCCAGAACGAGCACAGAACCTCGGATGTGGAATTTGGCTCCTCACATCAGCTTCAAGTGATTATACCCTTAGTGAGATTGGTACGGATGAAAATGGCCGACACATCAATGTTCCTCACAAAGGTTGTAACATCTGTTTAATCACATTAAAATGTGGACATACAATGTTCAGTGACAACATTAAGATTCGAGCTGATTTACAAAGTTGTCAGTACCTTCCAGCAACCAGAATTAATGTTAAATTACCAGATCCACTTGCCCACTTAATTGACTCTGTACCTAACATACATGAACTTCCGAAATATGACTCTCCCACCGAAGCAAATCTCGATTTATTGAAGAAAGTTAAAACGGAATTTATTTACTCGAACAGAAAATTATCAACAGAGTCACTAGATGCCATAGCAAAGCCAATTACCACTGAAATGAAGACATTCAAGCCAGCACTAATTGATAAACTTGAATCTTACGTACCGATCAAACTTTCCCTTTCATTAACCATTATTGTCTTTATCGGAAATCTAGCGTTACATATTCTCTTCATGTTCTTATACCATAAAGTAGCCTTTGTACGAAGAATGGTACCAAATTTCATGAAGCTCAACGGAACCAATGTACCGCTAAACCCAGTAGTTTCCGTGCCCAAACATCTGAAAGCAGATGTAGTCACAACAAACAACTCAAGCAACCACCAACAGTCATTTCCCCAGAAGAACTTGGAACCCTCAAACGACAACGACGAAATTCCATGCCTGCAACTTCTACCATATCACTCAATACCATGGACCGATTTAACACAGATGACGAACTAGATCATCAAGCTCAACCCCGAGAGGAGAGTATGCTTTAAGTTCTTGATAGTCTTATGTAGTTTGACAAGTATTATTCTTTTAACAGTTAAAATATCCCTTCATTCATTAAGTTCTATAAATCAGTGCTTTATAAGTTCAAAACTAGTACTCCAATCCACAACATAAACCAGTGCTTTAAACCATTCATTCAACCAGTATCCTTCTTATCCTGCTTCTAACAGTTTAGAGCCATTATTCAAAGAAATAACCATGATTATTTCCAGTGCTAATTCAATGTCTCCTCTTAATCTTAACTTTAAGCTCATGTCTTCACTCTTTACTCTGAAATTAGCGCACTTTCACATCTTTAACGTTCCTTCAAAGCTCTTAATCTTGTCTTAACCCTCTTTATTTTAACCTTGTCTTAACTTAAACTTTATTTCTCTTATCTTCTTTCATTGTCTTTAAACTTAAATGCTTTCGTTCCAAACTATTTTCTAAGAAAACATAAATTGGGTGGCTCCAACAAAAATATGTTTATATCCTCATACTTGTGCAGATTATATGTTTTATAGAAAAATTGTAAAACCCGAGTTCTTTCACTAAAATTTTCATGGAAAATTTTCATAAAGTCGGGTAGTGTCACGCCCCTATTTCGTCCCTCATAGTTACGTGATGATATTCCTTAAAATATCCATAAATAAGTGCTTTATATTAATTAATATTCAGTTAGTTTCAAGGCCATATATAGCCAGTATTTCCATCTAGGCCTGTAACCTCTAATTTGTTTATGTTTATGAAAAACAACCGCAGATTGACAGTTTTACTAGCAAACACTTCAAGTGCCTAAAAGCCTCAATATTTACTTTTTTGAGTTTCTTGATGATAAATTCACATAATCAGTAAATAACTTCATGAGAGATTATGTACTTGGTGAAGTAATTATTCTGATAAAGTAGGTGCTAATACGGAATTGTATATGTACTGAACAAACACCAAGAGACGTACAAAAGCCGGAAATCGCCCTACTTGAAAATCAGTAAATATTTGCGAAGGACCAATACAACTCAAGGCACAGCCCTGCGGAACCCACTATCAGCAGAACACCGGAGAACCAGCCTAAAAATCAGTTGCCTATCATCTTGTAAAACTTGATAAACTTGAGAAACTTCTTGTTAAATTATTAAATAATCCTTGCTAAAATTAATTAAAGATTGAACTGGAAATTCTCTTGAAAACCTCCAAGTTTGGTAAACTTAGTTACAGAAGAAATAGCGACTAACTTAACACTAAAATGCAAGGCAAACTAGTGGATATATCACGCATCCGAACCGCTCAATAAAAGGCTATTACTAGCTAATTTTATTCAAAATATATCTGCTAAAAATCGTACTGTGAAACATCAAAATAAGTCCTTGTAAAATGGCAACTATCCAAGTTAATTACTCCTCATATAAACCTCAATAACACCACGAGGAACACTACTAAAATCAGTGCGTAACAGTCTCATGTGGACAACAGTGACAAAAGCATCCATTAGTGTACATTTATAAAAAAAATTTTCTAATAAATACTGCAACTATTGATATGTCAAATCTTATCATGCGAAGCTTTTTTATCTTATATGCAATTGTTTACAAATTAGGCTTCTTTACTTTGTCTAATTGACACGTTGTTAAGAGTAATCTTAAATGACAGTGAGACTTCGATGCCGCCACCAAAGCCAACGCTCTTGAACCCTTTGTTGTGGAAGAATCGATTGCCCGACCTGTTCTGCTGTATCAAGACCAAACCTTGCCAACACCAATTAAACCACTGGAGAAGAAAAAGCCTTGAGCCACTCAGAACCAGATAGAGAGGCATTCAGAACCTTATTGCCACTGTTGTCCCAACTAAAATATCGACCATTGAAGAAGAGTTGCAAAGTAACGCCGAAAACATGATTGAAGAATCTATCGGAGCTGTGAAGAACGACATGCTTGGCCTAGTCATGGAAGAGAGTTTCAAGAAAGGAGTTGCAAGTGCGCGGCCTAGTCAGGGGGAGTTAGAGTTAAAAGCTACCAATGCCACTGTAAATATTGAAGATTTGTCTATTGACAAGAACTATTATTGCGAGATTTTGTCGACGTATCGCACAGGTGGGCATCACGAGGGAGAAGATGAAATTGGCAGAAATGGAAAGCGTGAAATCTATATACATAAGGACGATATCAGTGCGAAAGAAAATTTTGAGGTTGTTGAAATGACGATCGACTGGGTAAATGTCTACACTAGAGAGGGAATTATTCTACAACATGGAAGGTCATTAAAGGCAAAATTGATCTACGAAACTGAGCTGTGATTAAAGTACTCATTTGAAGTGTTTCTTTAGCAAACATCGCCAGTAGCAACCAGAAGTTAAATGCGTCGATAATCTTGTTGAAACTGGTTAACATCTCCCATTATCTCACCGCAAAGTTGAGGTGCCCTTTGTGCTACGTGTGATTGCACGATTGTTAAGGAAAAACTCTATTAATATGTAAGCACTGGTATACACCCTTGAGCGTCAGTGTGTATTTGCTTAGGTTAAATTTGGCTGAGAAAAGATGATCCTCTTAGTTTTTTAATTGAAGGGTTTTATCAATTTTCCTGTAAAGATCTTGACTCTAGGACAGCTGGTGTTATGATCCAAATCAGAAGTATCTCGTTAATAAAAGAAAAAGCAGTTGAACCTGATGTGCGAACTGTAGTGCTTCTAAGAAAGAATGATTTCAACTTCACTTTCTTGGCTTGCTATAACCCGCAACGCGTTCTTAATCCGCTAAAAGTTTCTGCAAGTTAGGTACCATCAATAGTTTGTGGTGATTTTGGTTTAGACACGTTGACTGACATTTATCCTACAAAGCGATATCTGATTTTTATTAAATCAAATGGATTTGTAATCGTGATCGAGAATCCAGCTAGAGTAACTGATGAATCTTCCTTGATCACTTTTTAATAAAAAAATTTAAATAACAGTCGAGCTGAAGGAATAATAGTCGAAAATCAGAATTTTAATGATCAATGCAATAGTTTTGCTGTGAAATGAATACACGAGCAAGTTCATAACAATAGTATCTGTGACATACTAATTTAACTTCTGAACACCTTACAATGAACTACGTTTTCGAGTTGAACCAGGAGTTGGGAAAATCGGATATCATGGATCACAATAACAAGTCATTCATTTTCGGATTTTCATAAAGTTGTTTCTGAGATCACTGACCAGTTCGCACCCTTGGGAACGTCCATAATTTTAGTGACAGAGCTTTTCAATGGTTTTCTAACAGGCTAAAGAAAATTGTGATGCAATTATAATAAATTACACATCCACTGGGAGATGGACTCAAGCGATGATGATAGAAATTCGAAAAACTAGGGGAGATATTGAGGAGGTGGAGACCTCGAAATTTAAATTAAATCTTCTATTGGAGACTCAGGCAAACCTTCAAGTTATTAAACGATTTAGAAGATGAATCCGTTTTAAGAGAATGCTCAGTCTGCTCTGTTATCGTACGTATCCGACTCTGATCGGCTCTGATCTTGTGGCGATTGTTAACCGATTCAGTGGCTTTTAAGCTCTATGTGAAAACTTTTGTGTACCTCTATGGTGTCCCCTTCCATCTTCCTCATAGCTTACTTTTTGTTCTTGTTACCTGCGAATGAACTAAAAGTTGAGGAATAATCTATTTTGATAATAAATCGTCTAGTATTGTATTATACACTTTTATACGCTTTGAACCCGTTCTTCTTAATAACTGTTGTGGAAAATGCTAACATCTAGATGTCTGGGAATTATGTTGGACTCTATTTTTTCGTTTCCTTCTCATGTAGATAAGGTAGTGAAAAAGCTGGAAGCAGAGTGTGGTTTTTATCAAAGCTACAAAAGGAGCTCCTCGTCTATTATAACTATATCAAATCGATCACACAAAATAATGTCTTGGTTTATGGCTTTTGATCTTTCTCAACGCTGCTTCTCATACGCCAAATGCAAAAAGAAAATCCTAAAACCTATCCACTTCAAAATTAAAAGATACTTTTGTTTGACCTCTTCGAAAAGAATAATGTGCTCAGTGTCTTTTAATTACGAGCTACTGGAGTTTGTTTCGCGTTCCATTAAAGGAAACCGTTGCGAGCAATACTTAATTTCCATTTTTGAGTTTGATGAGATTAACTGGTCCAGACGAATTTCAAATCAGCGGATCCTGACACAAAAATTATGCAAAACCAAAATACAAAGAAATTCTATTTTAGATAGATAAATTATATAGTACTCTAATTTCAGTAGAAATACCTCACGAAATCATCGAGAGCATGTCTTCTGGCCTGCTTTTTATATTCGTACATCATTTCCGTAAAAAAACTTTTTTGTTTCATAATGATCTTATCAATTCTCTTTTTGTGGGTAATGCCTCCTACTCACGTAGACCCAGGGTTTTATGTATGTTGTAAAAGGTAGCAGTTGCCTGCAGGATGTTGTAAAATAGGATTGCCGTTCATGTGTGGAAATTTGAGCGACCATAACTTTCTATTTTCGAGATCTAGCCGTTTTTGTGATTTTTTGTCCTTTCAACCAAAAAAAAACTTGGGGGAAAGTTATTCATCTCCTGTTGTTCCGATACTTGTGTCTACCATTATCACTGTCACGCATGATGCAGTTAAAACAGGTGTATTCTTGAGGAAAAAATAGAAAATATGCAGTTCTTGACGAATATTTGAATCTTGTATTTCAGGATGGGCGTTTTTTAGGTTGTAGGGAATCGTTGCCTGTTATCTCTGGGCTATAAACTGACATCATTATTTCTTACCTTAATTGATTTTTTTATGTTTGAAAATTTTTTGCTGCTGTAGTTATCTATCTTAGAGAAATGAACTCTTTCTTTCAGTTAAATTATTAAGCAATTACTAGAGCAAAATAGGTTTTGGAACGATGCAGTATTAATTTGTGATTGCAGGGAATGATACAGGATGAGATTCCGAAGTGGTTGCAAAAGTGCATTGATAGAGTGTTCACAGCCACCTCCCTCGTATTCCCGAATGACAAAAAGCCCAATCATGTTCTAGTCAACGAATACGAAGCCAGACAAGGTGAGTTAACGTCACGTTAATTGACTTGACCTCATAGCAATCAAGTCTCATCCGAAATTATAGCTTTTACACATTCTCGACCTCTGCATTTCTTATTTAAATTGTAGCCTTTAGTGGGGTCATGTGATTCTTGTCAAATATTTTTGGTTTGAGCGATTTTTCGTCCTCGCAAATGAGATATACTTTTAAAGTCTTAAGTTGCAGTGCAAGTTTTCTCAGCTTGAGTAATCTCTAATTATACGCTTCTCCGAAGCGGGTGAGATAAATTTTTGGTATGAAGGGAGTTTTTGCAGGTTTATAACCCGCCCCAAATTTTCTGGCCCACGCCACCAACACCGCTATGATAGCTGCTCTAAGTTGAAACTCTGCTCTTGCTGTCATCGTCTCGTCCCATTCCAGTCGTATGACAGCAATTCTTTCGACATTAGTCGTTAATGTAGTTAATTGGTTGAAATGAGATTTTTAGCAATTATATTAGTCCTGTTTGGATTGCTTATGCGATAGATTTTTGTGTGACTTTTTGTCCTCAGTCGATTAGCTCTTTTTGGTATGAGTTTCTAGTTCAGTTGTGTGAAAGTTTGATTGTGCACGACTTTCCTCATTCGCAAAATGTCCCATTAACCTTCTTTTTGAGAGCTTCACAATCTATCTTCACTCCACAATTTTTCAATGTCTGTGATCTCAATAATCAGCTAGAAATTATCACGTGATGTATTATGGTTTTTGGGCTGTTAAGTGTTTTCGAAATTCAATTTAACTATTTTTTTTGCAACTATACAGGACCTTAGAACACCTGCGGGTGATCCAAGTTTTGCTTCGAGATACAATTGAGTTTGCTCTTCGCTACATTCAAATATGTGTGCGTTTGTTTATTTGAGTGAGTAGTTTTTTTTACTATTGCCTGATTTGGTTGCTTCAAGTGACTGCTGGTGCCAATGAAAGTTCTATCCAAAATGAACACTAAATAAACATCGCTGATGTGACCTTAAATACGGGTATGATGTTTGTGGGACTATTTCATCCCTTGATTATTTTTCTCTAATTATCATACATAAACTTTGCTCTTTTTTGCTTGTTCATATGCAAGGACCAATGCTTCTTTTTGCTCTAATATTGTCACCTCTAGCCTTCTTAGAGGGGGAACCTGCAATGCTATTTGTATACCATTATAAAGCTACGAAATTGCAAAGATGGATTGCCTTATTCTACCGAAGGGGAGAAACAGTCCAACAGCCATTTTCCGTTCTTTAACATCGTTTGCTGTCCATTTTCATTTTTCATTGCATGTTGATTGCTGAGAAGGATCAATGGGAAATGAAAGTGGACAGTTTGTATTTATGTATGTACTTAAAAATACCTCAAAAGATTTTTACACGAGGCAGCGGGAGTGATTCCATTGTTGATCTGAACCGAACTGATGATAATAACAATGATAATCGGCTGTATACCAGATTTCATTAATTTGCATTTCTCCAATTCCAAAAAGAACTTACGAAGTGGTTGTCTTCGGATAATTTAATTGTAGTAATTTCACGAACAAGTGCTCACGAACAAAGTATGAAGCAGTTATTTTTTATGCTAAACTTTTGCTTCGCCGAGTGAAATTTTTTAATCTTGACTTCTTATTATTTTCATGATCTAAACTGTTCTATCATTGGAATTTTTCTACAGCTGAACTTAATTGAGGATTTCACTAGAATTACTCAATTTGAAATGAAAAGTGCACCGAATTTGGTTCTGAAACCAAGAAATTATTCAAATTCTTGAGCATATTAGTTTCAAACATTTTTCGTTTATTCTCCTATGATATCTTTGAACCCGTTTTTAAATTCACTTTTTAGATCTATTCTGTTTCGGTCCCCCAACTTAGTGGGCATATAACTTTTACGCCCCCAAGGCCCACGTGCAATTTGTTAGATAGTATCATGCTATATAGCAACACATAAATTGTAATTGAGTGCATAAAATATACTGGTGGGGGCATGGCGAAAAGGGATATAAGCCAATTTTTGTAATATAAATGACCCGAGGTTTTGATATATACTAAGTTAAATTCTGTTTTTAAATTCAATTTTTTGTCGTAGGAATAATGCCGCACCTGGATGGACCGTTGTACTATCCCGTGATTGCAACTATCAGCCTTCAATCTTCAGTGCTGCTTGACCTCTACTCACAAACCACGTCAAAAACAATAACGGATCAGGATAAAAATTCTTTGGGACAAAATGGCGAAACTCTTAAAAATCAAGAACAGGACTCACTAAAATTGGAAAAAATTGGCTCAATTTTATTAGAACCGAGAAGTTTGTACATCGCTACTGACGAAGTGTACACCACATATCTTCATGGAATAAGAGAGGAATCGATTTTTGACTTATCAACCGAAAATGTCTTCAATTTAGAACAGAATGTGACGTCATCAGGGGATGTTTTGAAAGCTGAGAAAATTTTGACGAGGTCCAAACGTGTATCTGTTACGATACGGCACGTACCGAAAGTCCTTAAGAACAGATTATTTATACGATAGTGTTGATTCTGAAATTGTTTACGATAGTGAAGTTGAGATAGATCGATTAAACGCTGATTATTCTGTTATTAATTGATTGGAGCAGATTGAAACCATTAACAACTAGTGTCGAAAATTATTTGTGTAAATTGTGTATTTGACTATGCTCTCCGACGGATCGAGTTAATAATGCTCTGAAGCGAGGCTATGATGAGACATACTGTTAGTATTTATAGCGAGGAGCAATGAGCGGCAGTCTAACCTGCTTATAACATAACTTATCTACCTATCCATTCCAATTTTTTTCTCTTAGAAACTGTGGATACAACTTGATAGTATTAAGATACAGTTCTACAACTTGATCTGTTCTTGATTTGAACTGCTGAGAATTTTGCGATTAACTAAGATTCCATAAAGAGATGTCTAATTAAGGAAATTGATAACCGCGGTCAGCCTCTCACCGGCTATTATTTAGGCGCTCTCCTATTTTTAATTTGCTCTATCTTTTGATCACGTTTTTCGTTTTACATAAGTCACAATTTTAACGTTTGCCTTCTGACTTACCTCACTCACTATTTCAGCTGAATGGATTTTAAATTCTTTCACTGATTGAATTACGTATGTAGTGAATACGGTCAAAGTCAAAAGAGCATATAAAGAGATCTTTTCAACGATTGCCCCCCCTTTGGTACCTAGTAGAGAATCGCCACCCCTTCTGTGCTATACTTTACCACGATGTTACTTGGCCTACAGTTAAGATAGCCGAATAATAGTTTAAGCGCAATTGCGGACCGCTGTTCATTGTCATGCCCCTCATGCGCTGTGGGATGTAATCTGGAAATCGCGGGTCGGTTATCGCGGCGAAGCGCGCCCACCGACCCGCCAGTCGGAAATTCTTTTCGCTTTGAATTCCGGTTTGGCTAGTTGGAATACCATGGCGTATTTTATTCTATTCAATTTAACAAAGTATGCGCATGCATGGAAAGTTATTAGTCGTCTCTGATTGGATAATAAATGGTTCGCTGAATTTCTATTCAAGAATAGCCCCCCTTGCAGGGGGGGAGGGGGCAATTTATGAAAATATCCATATAAAGCCATATATAAAACGCGGTCATTAAGTCATAGCGCATTAGGTTATCGAAGTTCATTAGAGCGATATAGATCTTTTTGAATTAGATCATCATCGGTCTACACGCTGTACAAAAATAGGCCAAGAGTTCCAAGCAGGACAACATCTAGTTGTTGGTTGTATTTCAAGGCCCTCTATCCGATGAAATAGTTATTTGAAGAAATTTTCACATTTTGTTGTAATCAAATTTGTGTAACCCAATAAAATTTTTTAATATGTATTAACAAATTTGTCACATCTAATTTATAAAATATTTCAATAGCCCTCCCCTCTGCAACTTTTACTTTTCCTGTTCCCTGTCCAGTTTTTAAACAACACCCTTTTTCAACCTATGATAAAATCGGAAGTTTCTTCATAAAAACCATAAGTAGCTACAAAATGATGTTTCTTCTTCTCTACGATGCGCAAAGAAAAAGTGCAAATTTGACTATAAAAGCTAGCCTCACGTATATTGTTTTTCCATTTCGTAAAAAAAGGAACAACAATTGTTTCTTCGTACTTTTTGCTAAATGTTTTTGAGCGCATGGCCGGTAAAAACGTGACAATGGATACTGAAATTCATTAAACATGGACATGCTTGACTTTTAACTTACCAAAATTCATCATCGTCATGGAGCCCTTGTTGGAACAGTCATTAAGAAATATACTGTATTTAATGACTCCTCTATTATTTCGTTTGGGAACTGAGCAAAAACGGGGATATTTTTTATTTACAAATTTTATTTAAAAAAATAGTTTTGTCCGTTGGTTCTCGCTATGAATATGCCCGAGCATGTGACATAATGTCGCCTGCTAGGATCTTTAAGCCTTTTAGGGCTTAGACGCCCTCGTGATTTCCCCCTGCTTTGGCCGATACTCCGGATTAGCGCTGTTCTCGAAGCAGGAGAGAACATTAACTCTGTCCCATAATAGTGTCCAACTTTGTTTGTCCAGAATGAGAACGCAGCCTATAAGAGTTGAAAATACGGAAAAAATTGTGGGGTTGCTGGTTTATTTCTCTGAGAGATGCGTCATACAAGTATATTTTATGATGCCAAAGTTTTCTAATCGCCAAATATATTGATATGTACTTAGATAGAGCAACTTCAATCATATCGTTTCAGAAAAGGAATGGCCTGTTGTCATATGACCTTCAAAATGCGGTAATATTTCGCAGCCCAATGAAGTTTTGAGTGTTCCCAAGGACGCCTGACTATACAAAGATTGCCAGTCGTCTCATCAACCCTGTCATTAGCCCAAATACTCACTTTAACCTACAGCAGGTAACGAGATGAATTATTGCATGGCTTTATGGGTTCTGATAATTAAAAGCCGTCGATCTGTGAACGGCTATTATTAAGGTGCTCTTCTTTTTTTTGCGACTCGCATAGGAGTTATGATGAGCTATTTCTTTCAATCGTTGGAGTGGTTCTGACAGGATATAAAGATCATTGCCACACATGAAAAACAGAGCAGGACAAATCCTGAATTACAATAGAAAGAATTGATTTAACTAATGACCCGACAATTAAAAGTGTTACAGCAACATCAATCTAAGACAGTAATCAAAGCCTTTGACCCTATGTGCGCAAAAACAAAAAAAATCTTAAAAACAATTAGAATTTTGAAGATTTTGTTTTTTTCAGAATCCACAAAGAATTCAGTTCCGCCGCGCTGGAACCGACCGAGAGAAAAACAAGGACACTAAAGAAAAAGAAAATCAACTTTTTATTTTTCAAAAAGCACGTGTCAAAATCTTAAAAACAGTTTTGTGAACTCAAGCCACTACTTAGATTCAACTGTTACTCATTAACAACCGACTAAATCTGCCATCAATAAGATTCAGTGATAAAACAAATGTAATGATTACAGCAAATTTTAACAAAGCTCAAAAAATCAGTAAAATTTTTTTGAAAACGAAAAGTGTAAGTCAAAAGAGACAGCTATAAACTGAAACGATGAATTCGATTTATTTAGTCAACGTTTGCAACTGATAAGACTTGCCATCAAGTAGACTAAGAGATTAGACAACAAATTGAGGAAAACTAAAACAAGTAACACCTCAAAAGTTCGGTGTAGTAACTGCCTGTCGATGAGTTCAATCAATTAAAGTAGGCACCATTTGAATTTTATTAGCCCTCAAGAGAAGAAACACTGAAAACAGCAGTCAAATTGCCGCTCGTGAAAAAGATGCTGTCAAAACCCTAAAATTTGTTCAAGTATCATTTTCTGACTCCAATTTAAAGGTACTTGGAAAAAATCACGCTTCAAAACTGCTCTCTTTACTACTACAACTTGATCACCACTCTAATTCGAATTAACACTGACAAAAAGCCGAAATCTTAAAAAAAGACAGCACTCAAATACAATCCAAATACTCTGGATTGTAACAAGTGTTTAGGTCAATCTGCTGAACAAAAATCAAAAGCAGGTCGAAAGAGAGAGTGGGTTTTGTTAAAGCATCTAGGGAACGTAGGTTGTGTGAAAATTATGCGGTATGCGAGCGATTTTTTTGATCACATGCGCCTTTTTCAGTTTTAACTCTAACTTTCTCAGCCAAAGGTCTTTGTCTCAGTTGTGTTAGCTACTCATTGTAGTTTGGTACTTTTTTGGTAGCATTGTGACCTTTTAAGGCAAATATTGGACTTTAATATGCGTTTCTTTGCTATTTCTTCCATTTTACCTTCTTGGACAAATTTTTAGCAGTTTTTATAATTCTTTTTAATTCTTGTAGCATTTGGGGAGTTTTTTGTTTAATTGCTCTCAAACAAAGTTTGTAGCATTTTTATTAGTCCTGTTGGTCTTTTTTATGCAATGTTTGTCTGACCCATTTGACTTTTCGTCTTCAAAAATGGGATAGTCAGGTAGCGCCCAGCGGTCATTAAGTGCTCTTAGAGCCCTTCAGCTCACTAGTCTCCAAGTAAGCAATTCACAAACTGTCTTGGAGACTTATACTTATGATGTGGAGGGTGTTTCTTAGATCTCGCCACCTTCCGGAGTGAAGGTACGCGTTATACATCTCAAGCCTTCTTGCATCTGTCAGTTTTCCACTCCTTTTGCGAACAGGGCATTAATCTCGTACAGTGGGTGTAAAGATTGAGACTACTGAAGACCTTCCACTCTCTAGAACAGTATTTGAACTTAGGTTTAGGTATTGTTGATATTAGAATCCGACAAGCAACCGCATGCATCGCCTAAAATTAATTAAAGATTGATGGAGTTTGCAATTTAAGGCGTTTAGAAAACATCATTGGAAGTGAAAGCGCGTCAAGCAATCTTGAATGCAATAATCTAAATCAGCGTTGCACTCCTATCGCAATATGTTAATATTCACCCCTGGATCAATTCTGATGAATTTAACTAATTGTCCCGATAACTGACCGTCCTCAAACATGAATTTTGAACGCTTCAGTTTCTTCAAAAGCTTTTAAGAAAGATTTTCAATTATTCTTCAGAGATGTATCAATCATATTTAAGCACTGTGTTTGTATCTAACATCTGAGTGCATACCTACGTACTTTGAGTACATATTTGAGCGAAGAAATTGGAGAACCTAAGTTAAGTTTCAATTAAATCCTTTTACACGTTTAAATGTATCTCTGTGGCATCCAGGAAGCTCAGGTTCTGGGAATTGAATCTTTGAAGTGGTTTCTAATACCAATGTGAAGTGGTCGCCTCAAAGACCGTATGCTGCTTGTCACGTCGCAGCCTCATCAGCAGAGTATGCAGGGGTTGTCAGATATTAATGGCAAATTTTACCCATGGGAATGTGTCAGTTCGCCGCCTCAAAACCTAGGATTTATTTGAAGGAAATAGATATAGTTTAGAGCCATGGATGAAACGCAACGCAAAACCGTATATAGCCTAGTAATGAAATCATTTTCATCACTTTCAGAATGATCACTTTTCTCTGAAAATTAATTTTTCTAACTTCAGTTAGAAGATAAATCTAGAGTAAAATTAATTTTTCCTAACTTCAATTAGACGATAAATCTAGTTTTTTCGAGGGCCAATTTACATTACCTAAGTCTAAATCTTGTACAGTTATCACAATTAGGCTCTGTTAGTAGGGAATCAGATGGAAAGTGAGGGTCATATAGAAAGTTCGATCTTTCTATTATAATTGAACATTTAAAATATTTGCAATTTGTTTGCCTATAATAGCTTTCACATGAATTGATTTTCATTGATTTTACGTCAGTTAAGTTTGAAAGGTGGAGCTGACGATGCGAAATTTTATTATGTACAAAAGAAAATATTAAAATATAGTTTTCAGTGATTTTTCTCCTAATGAACTTCCATGCTACTTCAAACAACATACATTGGCACTTTCCATATTTACTTATTATTATTAGCCATATTAACCAAGCCCGTATTAACCAAGCACTATTGACAAAGTAATCTAGCATTTTTCACACCTTAAAATTTTTTTGGTTTTTAGTTTAGTTTTGATAAATTTTCTTTGTTTCGGTTACAACCCATATCTCATTTAATATACTATGCTTTACTTGATGATTTTTTTAATGAAGCCCAGATCCAAAATTATTACTGACTTATTTAGGTTATCTGTTAAGTGTAAAACTGCAGTTTCTAGATGGCCGAATTTTAATTGAAGGCTATTTGCATATCTCCAAGGGTATGTGATACTTCTTTGAATTATAGTTTTGCGCTCGGTTATAAAATATAACTTTTTAATCACCTGAATTCGATTTTCATCACGCAGATGAAAAGAAATACATCTAGTTGAGCGGGTAATTAATGTTGAACACTAACCAGAGAGCTTTTTCTAATGCCATTGTTGCTGATCCCCGAGTTAACTGAATGCAACAGAAGAAGCGTGCGCCTGGGAAAAACGGATGTTACTGAACACGGCCAACCGCTTGGGCGTTTTTTGAAACTTGCCGATGTTTCGGCAAGGACTTCGATTGCCAGAGGAACAAATGTGAACAGTTGTCGTCCCCATTTTTGAACAGTTGTCGTCGCGGAGGCAATGTTTTTGATCATCTGCCGCATCAAGTTCGTACCCTGCCTTTGTAGCCACATTAGTGAGAAAGTTAGATTGCAGCGACCAAGTAACAGTTACATGAAATGCAACAGTTATATCAAAATTTTAACATAAAATGGTTTGAACCTTGCGCGGACGGATACCAATCCTCCTTGTTGGCTATATGGTACAAAGATTCCAATTTTAAGCCACCAAGAATTTGAATCCACGTCAAGTAATTGATGAAAGTTATTTTTGCCAGATATGAATGTGGTTTCCCAGTTGGAAGAATAACTGAAATCAATCGTTGTAGAGATGATTTGTTTGTTTTGACCTTGTGAACTAAGATGTTAACTTTATCAATTTATGTGACCGAATTAATGCGTTTTTTACATGATATTGGCGTTGTATGCCATATCATGTAATGATAATCATATGATAATAAGGTTATGATAATCATATGCAAATTTAGGGTTGTAAAGTATCATTTACTAAAAATGGGGCGAGGTTCAACTTTTTTTGCTTGATGTTCCATGTTTATTTTTTTGCCTTAACTTGATTCCGAAGCGTCAAGTCAGCCTGATATAAGGGTCTTAGCCTTCTTTAAAAAAAGATAATAAACCGCGTTTAATTGCTCTCGAATGAAGAATTTAATGTAGTTTTGCGTGTCTTTCTTTCTATACACAATTTTTGCTTGACCTTTCTGTCATTTCCCTGTATAACGTTCTTTTCGCTTGAGTGATTTGACCTCTTGCCCTGATAAAGGGGATGAAGTGGTAGAGCCCTAGATCATTATTCCACTATGTAGCTCTCTGATTGCCTTGATAAGCAGCTATAAGTATAGAGGTCACCGGAACTGAAGCTGCTGAGGAAGCAAAGCTTCATTGTGTGGAGAACAATTTTACTTTTTGATACCCCCCCCCCCAAAAAAAAAAAATCAGCTCAAGTTAGCTACAACCAAAGCAAAGCCAACATCTTGACAGTCGTTCGAGAGCATTTCGTGCGATGGTAGTCGGTTATGTTGATGCTTTGTTTTAGAGAATGTCCTCTGGCCAAATATCTCTGACGGTGACCTCATCATCAGCCGCTCTACGCAGTAGTAACATTAGTAACGCAACCAGTACTAACAGTAGTGAGTTGACATCTTCACATCGACACCTCAGCCAACAACTCCACGACGATCAGTCACAGCTGCAAAGTAAGCACCAATCACTCAACTCGCCCAACTTTTGTTTCAACTCTAAAAGGTGGAAAGGTTGATAAATTATTACGGACAAAAATATTGTCACAAAAAATAGCTTGATAAAATAAATGCTGCAGAAAATGAATATTTAAGGTACATAGCGAAGGTTTGGTTCTGTGTATGGCATCATATATGATCATTGTATGATAGCTAAGAATTATCTACCAGGAACTCTATTGAAGAACTTTGGTCTAAATCATACACAACGTAGCCTTTGCTACGTACCGTAGATGAATTCAGCTTTTCGATTTACCACTTTTCTTAGATGAGAAATACTATGTGACAGCTGCTATATAATTGTGTTAGTTGGCTATGATATTTGTCTATAATAACCCGAATATTTGGTTGAATGAATGGCTGGTTCTCTTTCAATCGGCTGTCTATGACGTCGCCTCTCTTACACCCACCGACCAATATAAATATTAAAAAAAAATTAGAAACAAGAAATGCATTTTTGTAAACATTAAATTGTAGCGCGTTTTCTTGTTTGAGACAAGTGCCAGGAGCACTTTAAATTTTTTATTGTCAAGAGGATTCCCAAGTGATGCTTTTAAGTGTTTTAATTGGTGCTCCCTTAACCTCCAAAAGAAATCTGAACTTTACCCTAATATCCCGTGCTCCTACCAGCTTCCAAAGCCCACGCACACGTGCGACCTTACACATGTGAATAAAGTCTTTTATTAGACTATTGCTTTCTGGAGTATCCGTTTATTGTTGAGGTGAGACGGTTCTAGTGAGCCACATAAAACCACTGTTAACAACTGTCAAAAAGCTGTGCTTAATGACAAAGCTTACTTGATTGTCATTTGTGACAGTTGATTTAATGGATATCTTTGCTTGTACTGACCGCTTCAGTAACGATTAATATAATCACTGACTCTTGCTCATGAATAATTAAACGATAATGAAAGTGTTTTATTCTTTCAACTCGAACTCTTTTTGTGACCTTTTTTTGCTTTGTTTGATATGTAATGTACGATGTGTGCAAATGTACTTTAATAACAGAAGTCTACGGTTTTTTAAACTCTTGTTGTTAATGATTTCGCTCTGTGCTGTAGAGGTCTCCTTTCGGGGCTATGAATTCGGTAAGCAAACAAAATTCGGATCTGTTCTGTTTTTCCCCACACACGCTGTGTTTTTAGGACCCCGGTGAAAAATAGTGTGTTGTTCTATATCACCTTAATATGTAAAAATTGACACGTGCGCCTGGGGGCATAAAAGTTTTTATGGGGGGTTGGGGGGGGGGGGGGGGGTTGGTCAAAACAATACATCCCAAAAATCAGTTAGTGGAACACACATTCGATACCGGTAAGGTTATTGGATACTAATATCCTTTTTTGATACGTTTCAGGCTCTCAAGGTACCTTACATCAACAACAGCCAACATCACTCCAAAGTACAGCTAACCCCACTATGGAGTTATCTTCGGATTCTATCCAGGTACTTTAACTACTAGGCAGCTTCTGGACTTATTTAGTAAATTTCATAAACAAATTTTTGTCGTCTTGTTCATTGCTCTCAAATGATGTTTCCATCTTTTGTTCATATCCCTTTTTGTAATGCCCATTTTTTAACTAACAAATTCTCAAAAAATTTTTTGTTTGCTGGATCGGCTAAAGTTGACCTACCAGAAGAAAGCCTGGCTTGCATTTAGTTTCTGATCTGCAATTAATGCGTACATAGGATTTTTCTCCCACAACAAATGTAAATCAAAATGGAGTCCCAAGTCAATTATGATAAATTTTGTTCGTAAATGGAATAAGCTTCCCAGAGTTCTAAGAAATGAGAAATCAGGGAGAGAATTATAGAAAAAATTAAAGGAAAACGAGTTCAAAATGACAAAAATTGAAGGCTTTAAAAGTTTATTTTAAATAATTCACGAAAACCTGAAACCGAATCTTCAGTTATTGTTCAGTTATTCATAGGAAAGATGTGTATTTTTTATTTATAATATTCCAATACCTAACTTTAACCTCGTGGTTATTCTAATTTACATGTTTTGAGATTTGAAAAAGAATAAGTTAGATGGCAACGACTAGGACCGACCACCTTCGAAATTTGTGCTGATTGTTGTTTGATTGAGTGCTAGTTTTGTTGTTTTCCTTCAGGAAGTGGATAGTGTAGACAACACACACGAGACAGAAAGCGTCCTTCTTTCACCCACACCTCCTCCCGTTATCATCAGAGGAACAGGATCTGTCACCATGTTAGTGCCAACAAA
Source organism: Convolutriloba macropyga (assembly GCF_964194025.1). Lineage (NCBI taxonomy): Eukaryota > Metazoa > Xenacoelomorpha > Acoela > Convolutidae > Convolutriloba > Convolutriloba macropyga. The sequence continues at coordinate 38,435,172 of NC_134482.1, read as the reverse complement.
CTTCACTTTCGTCTAAAATTACCTAAAAAAAAATGCAATTTTTACAACTTTTAAAGTATACTTTTTACGAGTCGGACTTAGCTGTTAAGGCAATTTTTCCTCAGCTACCGTAAACTTTAAAGGTACGTTTGCATTATTTTTAACAGTATTTTACCAAAATATTGACAGAATGCTACTAGTATACGAAGTCGCGTGTGCTGCAAGTTTGTAGCACTAAGTTTGTTGCGATTATTGTAAACGTGTCTTTTTTATGCAAAATTTTTGCCGAACTTTTTTGTGCTTTTTTTTCTAGAACATTCTTCTCTCTCAAGTGACTTTTTCACACTACTCCCCTGATTTTTTTCGTGATCTGAATTTCTCTCATTCCGAAATTGAGTTTGATGCTAATGTAAAGGCGCTCATAAAGTTGCTAATAAAGATTCTAAGGAGGCTCTAATTAGGTTGCTATTAAAGTTGCTTTTAACTGCGATAGCAAAGTGGGTTGAGCCTAGTGGTTCAGCCCTCAAAGCTAAGACGTAGAATATATGATGTGAAATTGGGATGACAATACTTTTCAGATTCGGCCTGAGTAACCGCTTTGACACAGAGTTCCCACCTGCCCTGCACGCCAAGCTAGCCCAAGAAGAGTTTAGACAGACGATGAGCGAAGTGAACGAAATACTCAGACGCACAATGCCACTCAACTTTAGGTTAGTTTGTAGTTTCTTATTGAATTCGGATCAGAGGGAGGGTGTTTTCCGCTTGTGACCTCACAACTCATATTATTTGCAACACTCAAGCGCATGTACTATATTATCAAATAATTATTTTTTAATAGCCGCCTTCAGCCCCTCAACGGCTCTCATTTAGGTGCTCTACTTCAAAAAATTTTTTTGAGCTAGAGAAGTTCTTTGTTCATGCGCTGCGTTGACTTTAAAATAATTCTGAGAAAATGGCGCATATACATAACCGTTTTAAGTCATGTTTTCGCCCACTTGGCTCATTGCTTTGCTTTTAGTCTTGCTTTTTTGAAAAAAAAAGATTTTCGATGGATCTTCCAGCATTTTGTAAACCTCTAGAATTGATAATAGTTTTCTTTGAGAGCCTAATAATGCCTATTGAGGTGGAAAATCGACTCAGTTCTCAATTTAAAAATAATTTTCTGGCCCTTCTTCAATCATTGCGTTAATTTTGGATCATTGAGCAAACTTTTCTGCATTCAGTGCAACGTCACTGTGATAATTCGCGTATTGAACACCTGTTTTTGCCGTATGGTATGTTTGTTGACACATACTAATACCATTTTAGCAATTTTTGTCCCATTTTTTTTCTAATTTTTCGATTATTTTGGTTTGATTCTTTAGAAAAACGCCTTCTGTGCTTTTTCAGGGACTTAATTTTTGTCGTGTTATCGATAAATAATTTTTTTGACGTTAGATGTTTGAATTTCAATGAAAATGTGTTTCATATTGGCCGTTCCAGCTTTCACTTTTTAGGCAAATGTTTTAATAGATTCCAAGCTCTGAATTTTTTGTCACTGTTTTATTAATAGCTGATGTCAGCCTCTCAAACGGCAGGCGCTCTCCTTTTTATTTCGCTTTACCTTTAGCCAAATGCGGCTCCTGGTAATTTACCTGGTAATTTTTGCTATTTTTTGTGATTCAGATTACTGATGTTTGTTTTCTGTAAATTTCCTGGGGCTAGGGTTATCTTTTTGTTTAGAAACGGTTTTTGCCTTTGCGTTTTTGCGTTTTTATCCATTCGTCCCCTTCTGATAAATTTAATTTTTGAAATAGTTCGAATGCATTTAACAATCAATATTTCAATGAGATAGAAGTCAATGTTAATTTTGTTTTAAATGTTTTTCTACTGATTTTTTTTGTTTCCTTGAGACCTTAATTTTGGTTTTCATTGTTAGAAATCATTTTTATTTCCAAGAACGTTATCTGCATTTTCCTTTTTTTCTTTTAGGTTACATATTTAGTTGACTATTTCTAAGCTTTTGAACAATTTTTTGTAACAGCTGTTAACCATGTCATTTTTTTGGTATCAGTTTCCGATAAACTAAAAATTTAACCGGAAAGTTTTGGCTATTCATCAACGTTACCAGAAGTGTTTCTAAGAAAAATTTCAAGTATCTCTCTGAGTTTTTCTGTAAAAATGTTTTTGGAAGATCTACATCTTTGCAGATTGTTTTGTATAGTTATTGAATGACAGTAAATTTGTTTCGATGTTTACCCGCTTCAATTGTGTCAACGTTGAGTGAATGTTTTCTCGTTTTAAAGGGGTTTAATGTAAACCGAAAAATTTACCTCTAGTGAGCCACAGAATAATTTTGGCTCAAAAACCACAGAAGATATTAATTTTGGCTGAAGTTACGGTTCGCTGTGTTTCGGTCAGGTCCGGTCCTGCTAGTCGCTTCAGGAATTCATCCGGCTTTTTTTTTATCTGTTTACATATTTGTGAGATTTTCGAACTCAAATTGTAGTGTTGGTTTTGGTCAAGAAAAAGTGGCAAGAAAAAGCAACTGGTTTTAGGACATGAAATGTTCAATTTTAAATAAACTTCTATAATTTTGAATGAACTAAATTTTGAGCTAGAGAATTCTTCGTTCATGCGCTTCGTTGAGTTTTGAGAAAGATCTGAGAAGCATATAGATAACTGTTTTAAGTCATGATTTTGCCCCATTGGCTTATTGTTTTGCTTTTAGTCTTGCTATTGAAAAAAAAAAGATTTTGATGGATCTTTCATCATTTTGTAAACCTCTAAAAATTTTGTAAACCTCTAAAATTGATAAGTTTTTTTTGAGAGCCTAATAATGCTTTTTGAGGTGGAAAAGGGCTCATTTCTTAATTAAAAAATAATTTTTGGCTTTTCTTTATTCGAATTCATTCCTATTCTAAATTAGTTTTTTTAACTCAAACTTTCAGATTTTGGTTTTTACCGGAATCTTTTTACCGGAATTTGTCTTTTTACTGAAATCTTTTTGATTGTTTTCTCATTTCACTCCTAGTTTGAGTTAGGTCTATTCTTTTTTATATTGTTTTCTTTGAGAGCCTAATAATGCCTTTTGACGTGGAAAATCGAGTCATTTCTTTAAATTTATTTTAGGCTTTTCTTCCTTGTCGAATTCATTCTTAGTCTAATTTAATTTTTTTTACCTCAATCTTTCTTACCACACGTTGATTTTTACCGGAATCTTTTCAGCGGATTTTGGCTTTTTACCGGGATGTTTTTGATTGTTTTTCAGTTTACTCCTAGTCTGAGTTAGGTTAGGTCGATTCCTTTTTCAGTCACGGAAAGTGCTTTGAATTGTAGTTCGTGACATGGCTTGCCATGTTTTACAATCCAAGATTTTGATTTTTTTGCGCTCTGTCGTATGATGTTTTCACACTTTTTCTAATATTTTCAGAAAGGGATAATCAGGTAATGTCGAGTCGACTCAATTTTTAATGCTTTTTTGAAAAAAAAATTGATGTAGCTTTCATCATTTTGTAGACCTGTAGAATGGATATTAGTTCTCTTTGAGAGCCTAATAATGCCTTCTGAGGTAGAAAATCGACTCATTTCTCAATGTAAAATTCATTTTTGGCTTTTCTTCTAACATTTCCTTAATTTTGGATCATTGAGCAAACTTTTCTGCGTTCAGTTCTACGTCTTTGGGATAGTTCGCGTAATGAATACCTCTGTTTTTGCCGTATTGTTATATTTGATAAATGAATTTTTTTTGACGTTAGATGTTTGAAATTCAATGAAAATTTGTTTCATATTTGCCATTCCAGCTTGTAATTTTTATGCAAATGTTTTCAATGATTGCAATTTTTGAATTCTTTTGTCACTGTTTTACTAATTGCCGTCGTCAGCCTCTCAAACGTCTATTCTTTAGGCGCTTTCCTTTTTTCTTTGCTTGAGCCTTTGATCACATTTTTCGTTTTGCAGATGTCACGATTTTTACGTTTGACTTCTGACTTACCTCACTCACTGCTTCAACTTAATGGGTCTAAGTTCTTTCACTCATTGAATTATGCAATGTAGTGAATACAGTCAATGTCAAAAGAGCTTAGCAAAAAGAAGCAGAATAAACCGGTAAAGCCCGCTCATTAAGTCGTAGTGCATTATATAGAGGTTGCTAGTTGATATTAACATTAAGCTCAAGCTTAGAAGCTGTTGTAAGTAGAGGTTTAGAATCTAACTGAAACTGCACACTAAATAAAAGCAATTTTTGGAACTTAGCAAAATTTTGCCATTTTACATCTTGTTTTTTCTTTTTCTGTTTCAATCCCGATGTGCGTCTAGCGCGTCAACGGAGGCAGTTTTCAAAATTATCGAGACCGCTTTGTCAGTTTTTTCTTTTTGCGTCCGTAAATTCCTTATTCTAGCTGGTCGAATTTTTTGTTTTCGCGTATATCTATGGTGAGGTTTGTCATAGACTTGATAAAAAATTAATTGTTTGAAGAGTTTGAAGTGTTTCTTGGTGATCTCCTTTAACTACATGCGGCTCTAAAAATTTTAGTTTACCTTGTGTTTTTTTACAATATTTGTGATTGAGATTACTGATTGTTCTCTGTTCATTTCTTGGGGTGAGGTGTTATCTTGATTATAAACGGTTTTTGCCTTTGCGTTTTAATCCATTCGACTTTTCCCTGAAAATTTACTCTTTGCAATAGTTCGAATGCATTTAACAATCAATATTTCCAATGACACTGAAGTAAATGTTAATTTTGTTTTAAATGCTTTTACTCTACAAAAAAAGTTTTTTGTTTCATTGAGACCTTAATTTAAGTTCCCATTTTTACAAATGACTTATTTCTAAGAACTTTATCTGCTTTGTATTCAATTTTTTTTCCTTTTACGTTGCATCGTTAGTTGAGGGAGGAATTGAGAAGTTTTTTGTTACAGCTGCTAACCATGACCTTCTTTTGTTGTATCAGTTTCTGATAAACTAAAATTTTTCTTTAAAATTTTTGCTCTTCTTCAACGTTACCAGAAGTGTTCAAAACGTTTTTGGAAGATCTACATCTGTGCAGATTGTTTTGTATAGTTACTGAATGACAATAATTTTTTTTTCAATGTTTACTCGCTTCAATTGTGTCAAGGTTGAGTGAATGTTTTCTCGTTATAAAGGGGTTTAATGTAAACCGAATAATTTACCTCTAGTGAGCCGCAGAATAATTGTTTTTAGACAGAAGATAATAGTTTTGGCTGAAGTTACGGTTCGCTGTGTTTCGGTCAAGTCCGGTCCTGCTAGTTGCTTCAGGAATTCATCAGGCTTTGTTTTTTGATCTGTTTACATTTGAACAAACCTATGCTTTCTCGCTACTAGTTTTTTGTTGGCATGTGGCCTTCAGGTAACGGAGGTAATGGCATGTGGCCTTCAGGTAATGGCATGTGGCCTTCTCCAGTGGACTCAATTTTTTAATGGAGACCGTTAGCTGGCCTCAGTAGTCTTCATTTTTGGCTTTTCTTCTAACATTTCCTTAATTTTGGATCATTGAGCAAACTTTTCTGCGTTCAGTTCTACGTCTTTGGGATAGTTCGCGTAATGAATACCTCTGTTTTTGCCGTATTGTTATATTTGATAAATGAATTTTTTTTGACGTTAGATGTTTGAAATTCAATGAAAATTTGTTTCATATTTGCCATTCCAGCTTGTAATTTTTATGCAAATGTTTTCAATGATTGCAATTTTTGAATTCTTTTGTCACTGTTTTACTAATTGCCGTCGTCAGCCTCTCAAACGTCTATTCTTTAGGCGCTTTCCTTTTTTCTTTGCTTGAGCCTTTGATCACATTTTTCGTTTTGCAGATGTCACGATTTTTACGTTTGACTTCTGACTTACCTCACTCACTGCTTCAACTTAATGGGTCTAAGTTCTTTCACTCATTGAATTATGCAATGTAGTGAATACAGTCAATGTCAAAAGAGCTTAGCAAAAAGAAGCAGAATAAACCGGTAAAGCCCGCTCATTAAGTCGTAGTGCATTATATAGAGGTTGCTAGTTGATATTAACATTAAGCTCAAGCTTAGAAGCTGTTGTAAGTAGAGGTTTAGAATCTAACTGAAACTGCACACTAAATAAAAGCAATTTTTGGAACTTAGCAAAATTTTGCCATTTTACATCTTGTTTTTTCTTTTTCTGTTTCAATCCCGATGTGCGTCTAGCGCGTCAACGGAGGCAGTTTTCAAAATTATCGAGACCGCTTTGTCAGTTTTTTCTTTTTGCGTCCGTAAATTCCTTATTCTAGCTGGTCGAATTTTTTGTTTTCGCGTATATCTATGGTGAGGTTTGTCATAGACTTGATAAAAAATTAATTGTTTGAAGAGTTTGAAGTGTTTCTTGGTGATCTCCTTTAACTACATGCGGCTCTAAAAATTTTAGTTTACCTTGTGTTTTTTTACAATATTTGTGATTGAGATTACTGATTGTTCTCTGTTCATTTCTTGGGGTGAGGTGTTATCTTGATTATAAACGGTTTTTGCCTTTGCGTTTTAATCCATTCGACTTTTCCCTGAAAATTTACTCTTTGCAATAGTTCGAATGCATTTAACAATCAATATTTCCAATGACACTGAAGTAAATGTTAATTTTGTTTTAAATGCTTTTACTCTACAAAAAAAGTTTTTTGTTTCATTGAGACCTTAATTTAAGTTCCCATTTTTACAAATGACTTATTTCTAAGAACTTTATCTGCTTTGTATTCAATTTTTTTTCCTTTTACGTTGCATCGTTAGTTGAGGGAGGAATTGAGAAGTTTTTTGTTACAGCTGCTAACCATGACCTTCTTTTGTTGTATCAGTTTCTGATAAACTAAAATTTTTCTTTAAAATTTTTGCTCTTCTTCAACGTTACCAGAAGTGTTCAAAACGTTTTTGGAAGATCTACATCTGTGCAGATTGTTTTGTATAGTTACTGAATGACAATAATTTTTTTTTCAATGTTTACTCGCTTCAATTGTGTCAAGGTTGAGTGAATGTTTTCTCGTTATAAAGGGGTTTAATGTAAACCGAATAATTTACCTCTAGTGAGCCGCAGAATAATTGTTTTTAGACAGAAGATAATAGTTTTGGCTGAAGTTACGGTTCGCTGTGTTTCGGTCAAGTCCGGTCCTGCTAGTTGCTTCAGGAATTCATCAGGCTTTGTTTTTTGATCTGTTTACATTTGAACAAACCTATGCTTTCTCGCTACTAGTTGTTTGTTGGCATGTGGCCTTCAGGTAACGGAGGTAATGGCATGTGGCCTTCAGGTAATGGCATGTGGCCTTCTCCAGTGGACTCAATTTTTTAATGGAGACCGTTAGCTGGCCTCAGTAGTCTTCCAAGTACTTATAGTGCTGAAGCTGCTAGCGAGGGCAATTTCAGGGTGCAAAATAGTTTTTAAGGAGTTTTGAGCCCACGCTTGAAATTTTGGTTTTTTTCACTTTGTTTTTGACAATTTTTTCCATTTTTCGTGTTTGTTTAATCGTCAGTAGACGGTAAAACTCCTCTAGGATTAGATACTATGCATAGTTTATACTGGCAGTGAAATTGTTTTTATAATATTGATTTCACAGTTTTTGTGACATTTCGTAAACTTTGCAAGAATTTCTATGTATCATTTTTCAATTTTTCTAATCTTTACGGGCCGAGAAAGTGCTTGGCGAAATTTTCCTGGTTAGTTTGCAACAGTAACGAAATGGTTTTTAAAATATTTCATGATCCGTCGAAACTTTTCGATGAAAATTGTTTTTTGAAATATTTTAAAGGTTTTGTCATTTTTTCGTGGCTTTTGATTTTAAGAGGACAACGAAATGTTTTTAATAATTTTGCATGTGTTAATGCCTCACCTTTCCTTTACCTAAGCTTATCTCTAGATGTGCTAATTTCTCAAATAATTGATTTTCTAGTTTTTGGTTCTCGTCGCTTTTGATGTGCAGCTCGATTTGTGGTAGCCTGCAAATTAGTTGTTTTTTTTTATAATTTTGCGAAAAATGGCTTTGAAGACATAGTCTTGCAGAAATTAACAATAGGGAGGAATTGAGTTAGTTGATGGAGGAATTGAGAAGTTTTTTGTTACAGCTGCTAACCATGACCTTTCGGTGTATCAGTTTCCGATAAACTGAAATTTTTATTTGAAATTTTGGCTATTCTTCAACGTTACCAGAAGTGTTCAAAAGTTAAGTATCTCTCAGTGAGTTTTCTATGTCAAAATGCTTTTGGAAGATCTACATCTGTGCAGATTGTTTTGTATAGTTATTGAATGACAATAAATTTGTTTCTATGTTCACTCGCTTCAATTGTGTCAAGGTTGAGTGAATGCTTTCTCGTTATAAAGGGGTTTAATGTAAACCAAATAATTTACCTCTAGTGAGCCGCAGAATAATTGTTTTTAGACAGAAGATAATAGTTTTGGCTGAAGTTACGGTTCGCTGTGTTTCGGTCAAGTCCGGTCCTGCTAGTTGCTTCAGGAATTCATCAGGCTTTGTTTTTTGATCTGTTTACATTTGAACAAACCTATGCTTTCTCGCTACTAGTTTTTTGTTGGCATGTGGCCTTCAGGTAACGGAGGTAATGGCATGTGGCCTTCAGGTAATGGCATGTGGCCTTCTCCAGTGGACTCAATTTTTTAATGGAGACCGTTAGCTGGCCTCAGTAGTCTTCCAAGTACTTATAGTGCTGAAGCTGCTAGCGAGGGCAATTTCAGGGTGCAAAATAGTTTTTAAGGAGTTTTGAGCCCACGCTTGAAATTTTGGTTTTTTTCACTTTGTTTTTGACAATTTTTTCCATTTTTCGTGTTTGTTTAATCGTCAGTAGACGGTAAAACTCCTCTAGGATTAGATACTATGCATAGTTTATACTGGCAGTGAAATTGTTTTTATAATATTGATTTCACAGTTTTTGTGACATTTCGTAAACTTTGCAAGAATTTCTATGTATCATTTTTCAATTTTTCTAATCTTTACGGGCCGAGAAAGTGCTTGGCGAAATTTTCCTGGTTAGTTTGCAACAGTAACGAAATGGTTTTTAAAATATTTCATGATCCGTCGAAACTTTTCGATGAAAATTGTTTTTTGAAATATTTTAAAGGTTTTGTCATTTTTTCGTGGCTTTTGATTTTAAGAGGACAACGAAATGTTTTTAATAATTTTGCATGTGTTAATGCCTCACCTTTCCTTTTACCTAAACTTATCTCTAGATGTGCTAATTTCTCAAATAATTGATTTTCTAGTTTTTGGTTCTCGTCGCTTTTGATGTGCAGCTCGATTTGTGGTAGCCTGCAAATTAGTTGTTTTTTTTTATAATTTTGCGAAAAATGGCTTTGAAGACATAGTCTTGCAGAAATTAACAATAGGGAGGAATTGAGTTAGTTGATGGAGGAATTGAGAAGTTTTTTGTTACAGCTGCTAACCATGACCTTTCGGTGTATCAGTTTCCGATAAACTGAAATTTTTCTTTGAAATTTTGGCTATTCTTCAACGTTACCAGAAGTGTTCAAAAGTTAAGTATCTCTCAGTGAGTTTTCTATGTCAAAATGCTTTTGGAAGATCTACATCTGTGCAGATTGTTTTGTATAGTTATTGAATGACAATAAATTTGTTTCTATGTTTACTGGCTTCAATTGTGTCAAGGTTGAGTGAATGTTTTCTCGTTAAAAAGGCGTTTAATGTAAACCGAATAATTTACCTCTCGTGAGCCGCAGAATAATTGTTTTTAGACAGAAGATAATAGTTTTGGCCGAAAGTACGGTTCGCTGTGTTTCGGTCAAGTCCGGTCCTGCTAGTTGCTTCAGGAATTCATCCGGCTTTGTTTTTTGATCTGTTTACATTTTTTTCAGATTTTCGAACTCAAATTTTAGTGTTGGTTTTGGTCACTCTGAAACAGTAAGTGGCAAGAAAAAGCAACTGGTTTTAGGACGTGAAATGTTTACTTTTAAATAAACTTATATAATTTTAAATGTAACGTGAGGTAACGGTGTTTGAACAAACCTATGCTTTCTCGCTACTAGTTTTTTGTTGGCATGTGGCCTTCAGGTAACGGAGGTAATGGCATGTGGCCTTCAGGTAATGGCATGTGGCCTTCTCCAGTGGACTCAATTTTTTAATGGAGACCGTTAGCTGGCCTCAGTAGTCTTCCAAGTACTTATAGTGCTGAAGCTGCTAGCGAGGGCAATTTCAGGGTGCAAAATAGTTTTTAAGGAGTTTTGAGCCCACGCTTGAAATTTTGGTTTTTTTTCACTTTGTTTTTGACAATTTTTTCCATTTTTCGTGTTTGTTTAATCGTCAGTAGACGGTAAAACTCCTCTAGGATTAGATACTATGCATAGTTTATACTGGCAGTGAAATTGTTTTTATAATATTGATTTCACAGTTTTTGTGACATTTCGTAAACTTTGCAAGAATTTCTATGTATCATTTTTCAATTTTTCTAATCTTTACGGGCCGAGAAACTGCTTGGCGAAATTTTCCTGGTTAGTTTGCAACAGTAACGAAATGGTTTTTAAAATATTTCATGATCCGTCGAAACTTTTCGATGAAAATTGTTTTTTGAAATATTTTAAAGGTTTTGTCATTTTTTCGTGGCTTTTGATTTTAAGAGGACAACGAAATGTTTTTAATAATTTTGCATGTGTTAATGCCTCACCTTTCCTTTACCTAAACTTATCTCTAGATGTGCTAATTTCTCAAATAATTGATTTTCTAGTTTTTGGTTCTCGTCGCTTTTGATGTGCAGCTCGATTTGTGGTAGCCTGCAAATTAGTTGTTTTTTTTTATAATTTTGCGAAAAATGGCTTTGAAGACATAGTCTTGCAGAAATTAACAATAGGGAGGAATTGAGTTAGTTGATGGAGGAATTGAGAAGTTTTTTGTTACAGCTGCTAACCATGACCTTTCGGTGTATCAGTTTCCGATAAACTGAAATTTTTCTTTGAAATTTTGGCTATTCTTCAACGTTACCAGAAGTGTTCAAAAGTTAAGTATCTCTCAGTGAGTTTTCTATGTCAAAATGCTTTTGGAAGATCTACATCTGTGCAGATTGTTTTGTATAGTTATTGAATGACAATAAATTTGTTTCTATGTTTACTGGCTTCAATTGTGTCAAGGTTGAGTGAATGTTTTCTCGTTAAAAAGGCGTTTAATGTAAACCGAATAATTTACCTCTCGTGAGCCGCAGAATAATTGTTTTTAGACAGAAGATAATAGTTTTGGCCGAAAGTACGGTTCGCTGTGTTTCGGTCAAGTCCGGTCCTGCTAGCTGCTTCAGGAATTCATCCGGCTTTGTTTTTTGATCTGTTTACATTTTTTTCAGATTTTCGAACTCAAATTTTAGTGTTGGTTTTGGTCACTCTGAAACAGTAAGTGGCAAAAAAAAGCAACTGGTTTTAGGACGTGAAATGTTTACTTTTAAATAAACTTATATAATTTTAAATGTAACGTGAGGTAACGGTGTTTGAACAAACCTATGCTTTCTCGCTACTAGTTTTTTGATGGCATGTGGCCTTCAAGTAACGGAGGTAATGGCATGTGGCCTTCTCCAGTGGACTCAATTTTTTTAATGAAGACCGTTAGCTGGCCTCAGTAGTCTTCCAATTACTTATAGTGCTGAAGCTGCTGACAAGGGCAATTTGAGGGTGCAAAACAATTTTTAAGGAGTTTTGAACCCACGCTTGAAATTTTGGCATTTTTTTTACTTTGTTTTTGACAATTTTTTCCATTTTTCGTGTGTGTTGAATCGTCAGTTGACGGTAAAACTCCTCTAGGATTAAATACTATGCATAGTTTCTACTGGCAGTGAAATTGTTTTTACAATATTGATTTCACAAATTTCGCCACGCAATTTCTCGGGCCGAGAAAGTGCTTGGCGAAATATTCCTGGTTAGTTTTCAACAGTAACGAAATGGTTTTTAAAATATTTCATGATCCGTCGAAACTTTTCGATGAAAATTGTTTTTTGAAATATTTTAAAGGTTTTGTCATTTTTTCGTGGCTTTTGATTTTAAGAGGACAACGAAATGTTTTTAATAATTTTGCATGTGTTAATGCCTCACCTTTCTTTTACCTAAACTTGTCTCTAGATTTGCCAATTTCTCAAACAATTGATTTTCTTCTATTCCTTTGTTCTCGTTGTCTCTTTTGATGTACAGCTTGATTTGTGTTAGCCTGCAAATTAGTTGTTCTGTATAATTTTGCAAAAATGGCTTTGAAGACATAATTTTGCAGAAATTAACAATTTAGCGATGAATTCCATTATTTTACTCTGAATGTTTTGTCATTTCAGGATTTGTTCTGCTGTCATTTAGAATCCAAGAATTGGATTCTATTAGGGCTCTGTTTTTTTAAATGTTTTCACACATTTTCCAATGACTTTGATCTTTCAAAACAGGATAAATAGGTAAGGTCCAGCGGTCATTAAGTTTTATTAGTTGACCAAAGCTGGCTTTAGTGGTCCCTCTAGTGCTTAAAGTGGTGCAGCTGCTGGGAAGGCCTTGACTTAAGATTAAAAGGTCATTTTTATCGTCTTTTGAACCCAAATTGGTGCAATTTTTCTTGTTTATTTGTCATTTTTCAAGCTTTTTGTTTCATTAGTCTTGAATTTGTCAAAATTGATCAAAATTGATCGTTTGTCAAAATTGATCGTTTTTTGAAATATATAATGACTTTTTGTGACCACTTTTTAACTATGTGTTTTGGTACTGCAAACATAATCACCAAGAGTTGTGCTAGTTTTCATTTTTTTAATGGTTTTTCAATGTTCTTGTCGGTTTTTGAGCTTTCCAACGTCAGGGTCCAGTCACCTCCTGTAGGGTTTGTTAAAAGGTCACTGCAGAGTTTTTAGTAGCAATGGAACGGTTTACAATTTTTCAATATCACGAATCTTAGCATTTTTTTTTTTGATAAAACGTTAATATTTTTCAAGTCTTTTCTTAAATTTTGTCATTTTTTGCTATCTGCAGCCTCAGGGGTCAGAAAACCTACTCTAGTGTCTGATAATAGGCTACTGCAGTTTTTAGTGGCTATGGAATTGTTTTCAACATTTGGTAGCCTCCGGAGACAATGAAATATTTTTCAAGAAATTATATCACAACTTATAGCTAGATTTCATTCAAGTTTGCAATTGTTTCCATTTTTTGTTCTTTTGGCCTTCAAGGTAAAAGTTTTAAGAGTTTCACCGATGATTGTTTTTGATTAGTTTGGTTATTTTAGTTTCTCATTTTTTGAGATTGTTTTTCTCTTTGGCTGGAATTGATGTGCTGGTCAGGTACAGTAGCTTTTTCATTCATTTGTTTGGATTGTGTTTCAGGGCTTCTGCTATGTTTTTTACGCACTGCTTCTGACTGAATGGATTGATTTTGCTCAATGTAATGAATACGTTCCATGTCATAAGAGGAAAATCGAAAGAACAAGTTGAACCGATAAAGCGTTGTCATTAAGACATGGCGCATTAGCTTATCAAAGCTCATTCCTGATGTGCATCAAGGGTGTCAGCGGCGGCTATTTTCCAGCAATTTACCTGCTAAGCTATTTAAAATGGGAAAATAGATGTATGAGTTTAAACCTCGACTTAAAACATCTTAATGAATTGCGCTAACCCAGAATGCATTACTTGCCGATTACGGTTGTGTAAAAACTCAACATATATTCAAACTTAAAAGTTTGTTGAATATTGTAATAATCTGACATGGTAACATTTGTAGTAGTGTAACACAATAAGTAATCTGAGATTGACCTTTTTTCATTGTGTAATATTATTAATAGCCACCCTCATCTTCTCAGCCGGCTATTATAGCGCTCCTATTTTTTTTCGTCGAACTTTTTTTTGCTTTACCTATTCTGCCGCTTTTTAATAGCCGCCCTCATCGTCTCAGCCGGCTATTATTGCGCTCCTATTTTTTACAATTCAAAGAATTTGAATTGTATTGGGGCGCTGTCTTTTTTTTTAAGATCTGTTCACACATTTTCATGATTTTTGAAGTGAAATTGGAGTGGTGATTTTGGTCACGCCGAAACAGGAAGTGGAGAGAAAAAGCGAGTGGTTTTGCGGCGTGAAATTTTTTCGCTCTAAATTTTAAGTAGAGTGAGAAAACGGTGTTTGAACAAAAATTCGCTTTCTCGCTAGTGGTTTTTTGTTCAAATGCGGCAATTTCACTTTGATTTTTACAGTTTTTTTTCGATTTTTGGATCGGATTTTTTTCTAAATGGTTTTCCCAATCCATTCATAGTCCGTTCTTGGTCTAGTTTTCTGTTTAGTCAATGAAAATTCTTTGAATTGTACGTCAGGACTTGTCCTGCTATGTTTTTTTACTTCGTCGAACTTTTTTTCGCTTTACCATTTCCGCTTTTTCGACATTTTGCGTGAAATCTTTTTGACTTCTCTAGGCTAGTTTCTCTCTTCTCTCATTCTGCAAAAAGTGAATTTGAACATCAGTTGCTCAGCAAAGCAATTCAAAATGAACAGAGTGAGTATAAAAAATTGAAGTCAGAAATAGAAACGGGATAAACCCATAAAGCCCAATTTTAGGTGCCCGCTATTTGAACGTTGTTCCTATAAGTCTTAGTTACCATCTCTTACGCTTATTGGTGTTGTTATTAGCCCCTGTAGCCTCTCTCTAAGAAACAGAAGTATGTCCAACTACGAAATGCCATCAAAATAAATCGGACTTGAAAAAATTTTTACAATTTGTACAAAAATCTTTTTTTTTCAATATCTTCTATTCGTTCAATCCCAATCATGCTTATTGGAATCAACGGCGGCTATTTTCCGGCAATCTGCCGGGTATGTTTCGACATTTTGCGTGAAATCTTTTTGACTTCTCTAGGCTAGTTTCACTCTTCTGTCATTCTGATCAAAGTCCTATTAAACAGCAGCTGCTCAGCAAAGCAATTCAAAATGAAGAGAGTCAGTATAAAAAAATCAAAGTCAGAAAAAGAAGCGGGATAAACCCATAAAGCCCATTTTTAGATTCCGGTACTTGAACTTTGTTCTCATAAGTTTTAGTTACTATCTATAATGCTTATTGGTATTGATACTAGACCCTGTAGCCTCTCACTGAGAGACAGGAGTATGTTCTTAAACATGTTTTTATACAAAAATCAATTTTTGTTGATATTTTCTTTTCCTTCAATCCCAATAGAGTTATGGGAATCAACCGCGGCTATTTTCCGGCAATCTGCCGGGTATGTTTTTTTTGAAGGACATCGTTTTCCTGAGCGTAGAACTGTCACCAAGTATGTTAGAATACAGTATCCACGGCCAGCGCAATTGTAGTTGAATTGTGCAGTAGTAATGTAGCAGTTTGATTGTGGTCTTGCTGATTATAGGTGGCTTTTGTGTGGGTGTGTTTGCTGTTGTTGCACCCTAGGCTGTTCACTCTGGCCCGTCATCTGTCTCAACAAACGAGTAAGTTCCCTTCAGAAGCATATATAATCTTTGATTTGCACGCTAGGTTGTTTTTTTTTTTGGGGGGGGGGGGGGGGGGGGCTAAATTGACTTTATCAGAATTGGAAGAAGCATCTGAAATCAATTAAGCTCAACAATTGCCTAATGAAATCTTGATCCTTTGGCTTTACGCTAAATTTTCAATTTGGATCTTTTCCGTTTGTGCCCCCCCAAGCTTTGTGGGTGCATATTATCCCCCCCCGACGCACGTGCCACATTATTACATAATGAATTACTGTGTAACACGTGCTCTGTAACTGGGGGCACAAACGGAAAAGATCCTTCGATTTTTCTGGGTGCTTAGAACTAATAAGTCGAGAATTAATTTTGTTAGAATTTTACGTGTAAGAATTGATCAGTTTAAGGAGAATAGTTGAAACAATTGAAACTAGAGTTAAAGAGAAGCGCGCCACTATCAATAATGTATTAAAAGTAGGGTTACATGACAATATACCCAATGCCAAAATACCCAATATTCCATTATACCCAAACTACGGTAGTATTCTAAACTCTTGTGAGACCATTAATCCTAATTGACTGAACGTTCTAAGATTACCTCCTCAATTAAAGATGAGATTTTCATACCCTAGAAGTCGTCTAAGTTATGACAACTAATGCATTTTGCCATTCATATCACTTGAAGAAGTCCCGGGGTGAAGTGTATGGGAATATTTAGTCATAACAGAATTATACAGGTCATACAAGTTGATTGTTCTACGCCGATCAATTCTGTGGAAAAAACCTTCCGAAAATATTTTTTATTTGACGCCTTGACATAAATATGATCTAAAAGTTGAAAATGGAAGTTGAAGATTTAAGTGTTATGCTAAAAACATTATTGTTGTCAACACTTGAATGTAGAGATGAATACCTGAAAGTAACGTAGCTCAGAATAAATTTTAAACTAAATTGCAACGTTTCAAACAAACACGTTTTTGTGTTTAATGAATTGAAAAAAATATTTGCATTCGAATAAGCGCCTTTAAATCAAGTGTAGGAATATATAGCTTTTTTCGATTTCACAACTGAGCTTGTGAGCTTGGTTTAGATTTTTTAAAACAAACTTTTGTTTCAATTTTAGATAGGACATAAACCCCCTCGAAATTAAAAATGAATATACTTATGGAAATTTTTGTAGACAAGGGATTTATTTCTATATAAAAATATAAAATTGGGTGGGTTTTATCTGGGTTTTTATTTCCCTAGAGCCTGTGAGCTAGCTAATTGGCAGGTTTTTAGATCATTCCATAATAGATGACAATACGAGTGTTTATTGAATGTTGTAATTTCCAGACAAGAAACACAATCACGAAGGTGCTAGACAAAGAGAACCAACGACTCTATCGAAAGGTAATCTCATCTAGGAACATTCTAGAATTTTACCATATACCATTGCCATTTTGTCACACAAGAATAGTTAAACGAAAGGTTTAAACGAAATCACGGCACATCATTTTATTCGAATTAATTCAGCCAAAAAATTTGTATATATTAAGTGAAGCCACGGAGCTTGTTTGATATACTCGAACCAGATTTACCCATGATTCACTACTACTACTACTACTACTACTACTACTACTACTACTACTACTACTACTAACACTACTAACCTACAATACTACTACTACTGTACTACTACTTACTACTACACTACTACTACTACTACTATACCACTACTACTACACTACTCAACTACTACTACTACTACTACTACTACTACTACTACTACTACTACTACTACTACATACTACTACTACTACTACTACTACTACTACTACTACTACTACTACTACTACTACTACTACTACTACTACTACTACTACTACTACTACTACTACTACTACTACTACTACTACTACTACTACTACTACTACTACTACTACTACTACTACTACTACTACTACTACTACTACTACTACTACTACTACTACTACTACTACTACCTACTACTACTACTACTACTACTACTACTACTACTACTACTACTACTACTACTACTACTACTACTACTACTACTACTACTACTACTACTACTACTACTACTACTACTACTACTACTACTACTACTACTACTACTACTACTACTACTACTACTACTACTACTACTACTACTACTACTACTACTACTACTACTACTACTACTACTACTACACTACTACTTACTACTACTACTACTACTACTACTACTACTACTACTACTACTACACTACTACTACTACTACTACTACTACTACTACTACTACTACTACTACTACTACTACTACTACTACTACTACTACTACTACTACTACTACTACTACTACTACTACTACTACTACTACTACTACTACTCTACTACTACTACTACTACTACTACTACTACTACTACTACTACTACTACTACTACTACTACTACTATACTACTACTACTACTACTACTACTACTACTACTACTACTACTACTACTACTACTACTACTACTACACTACTACTACTACTACTACTACTACCTACTACTACTACTACTACTACTACTACTACTACTACTACTACTACTACTACTACTACTACTACTACTACTACTACTACTACTACTACTACTACTACTACTACTACTACTACTACTACTACACTACTACTACTACTACTACTACTACTACTACTACTACTACTACTACTACTACTACTACTACTACTACTACTACTACTACTACTACTACTACTACTACTACTACTACTACTACTACTACTACTACTACTACTACTACTACTACTACTACTACTACTACTACTACTACTACTACTACTACTACTACTACTACTACTACTACTACTACTACTACTACTACTACTACTACTACTACTACTACTACTACTACTACTACTACTACTACTACTACTACTACTACTACTACTACTACTACTACTACTACTACTACTACTACTACTACTACTACTACTACTACTACTACTACTACTACTACTACTACTACTACTACTACTACTACTACTACTACTACTACTACTACTACTACTACTACTACTACTACTACTACTACTACTACTACTACTACTACTACTACTACTACTACTACTACTACTACTACTACTACTACTACTACTACTACTACTACTACTACTACTACTACTACTACTACTACTACTACTACTACTACTACTACTACTACTACTAC
>NC_134482.1:38359243-38416409 GCF_964194025.1 Convolutriloba macropyga | reverse complement strand
CTACTACTACTACTACTACTACTACTACTACTACTACTACTACTACTACTACTACTACTACTACTACTACTACTACTACTACTACTACTACTACTACTACTACTACTACTACTACTACTACTACTACTACTACTACTACTACTACTACTACTACTACTACTACTACTACTACTACTACTACTACTACTACTACTACTACTACTACTACTACTGTATTAAAATGCTCATTTCACTGAAAGCCTTATTTCTGTGCGTTCTTATAAGTTAAATATGTTTTTTAGCTTGGCATGAAATGGCAGCTCTGCAAGCAGCGATGTGAAAACCACAACATGACAGAATATGTAAGTAAAAAATTTTAATTGTCAGGAAGTATGAAGCAATTATCGTAGTCTGATTTCTTTAATGCAAAATTTTGCTTGACTTTCATTCTTCAACATTCTTTTGATCGCTTGAGCGACCCTCCAATGTTTGTTTATGTTTTGTTGGCATCGTAATTGTTTTTTTAAAAAGCTGCGAAGCTGTAAGCTGAGCGTAGCTATATTACGGTGTTCCTGGTTTTTTACAATTCAAAGAATTTAAATTGTATCGATGCATTGTCTTTTTAATAGCCGCCCTCATCTCAGCAGGCTATTATTGCGCTCGTATTTTTTTTTTACTTCGTCAAACTTTTTTTCGCTTTACCATTTTGCCGCTTTTTCGACATTTTGCGTGAAATCTTTTTGACTTCTCTAGGCTAGTTTCTCTCTTCTCTCATTCTGCTAAAAGTGAATTTGAACATCAGTTGCTAAGCAAAGCAATTCAAAATGAACAGAGTCGGTATAAAAAATTGAAGTCAGAAATAGAAACGGGATAAACCCATAAAGCCCAATTTTAGATGCCCGCTATTTGAACGTCGTTCCTATAAGTCTTAGTTACCACCTCTAATGCTTATTGGTGTTGATAGTAGCCCCTGTAGCCTCTCTCTAAGAAACAGAAGTATTTTCAACTACGAAATGCCATCAAAATAAATCGGACTTAAAAAATATTTTTGTACAAAAATCTTTTTTTTTTTTCAATATATTCTATTCGTTCAATCCCAATCATGCTTATTGGAATCAACGATGGCTGTTTTCCGGCAATCTGCCGGGTATGTTTAGTACTTGCAAAGCAATCAGCTGGAGCTATTATTGGGCTGCTCTTGGTTTTACGACTCCTGGAGGAATATTGAGTTTTTTGAGGTTTTTTAACCGGAAGTACTATTCGTCCAGACGGCGTTTTGACCTATAAGCGAAAGTAAGTAAATTGCGGTGTAAAAATTTTTTGTGAGCGATTGAAGTTTTTTGATCATGCTCCGCGTTCAGTGAATGACTTCGTTTTTAGCCGCTTTTTGTCCCTTTGGACCTGTTTTTTGCTTGTAATTTAATTTTTTGTGGAAATAATTTTTATTCGATGCTGTATTAATATGTAACCCTGTGAAATGGATAACACAGTGTTTTGCGAGAGCCTGATAACGGGTTTCAAGTTCATAATAGGCACATATTTCTGTTTTTACTCATATTTTGGCATTTTTCACCGTTTTTGAATCTGTACGCGGACCTATTTGCAAAATAGTTATGATGATATTGCACATACGATTCTGGCAGTTTTTTTTTCAGTTTTTTTAGTATATTTTGGTTTAATTACTAAAAAGTCTTTTTGTGCTTCGTCAGGGTTCTTAATATCGTTTTTATTAGTAGTTCAATTGTTTTTTTCGCGCTCAGTCTGAAATTCATTGAAAGTTTTTTCAGAATTGCAAATTTAATGTTTTGAATCTTTAAACTGGTTTCCACTTTTTAATCTATACAGATGTATGGCTTTTCAATTTTTCTGTGCCTCGAATACTAAATAATAAGATGTATTTTTGTTTTTCTACTTCAGTTTATAATTTGATTTTTAACTTTCAAAAGTTAAGAACTAGTCTATTTCCAAAAAATTTTTGTCCATATTGTGCGCATTCTAGCATTTATATTTCTCGCATTCTTCTATAGTTTTATACGCTCTGCTTTTATTAGTTGTTAAAAATTTCATGATTTAGCTTTTGCTCATATTATAACGGCTATTATTTAGGCGCTCTCCTTTTCTTTATTTCGTTGTACCTTTTGATCACGTTTTCGTTTTACTGAAGTCCAGATTTTCACGCTGACTTACCGGTTTAGTTTCTAAGAATATTATCTGCATTATGCCTTCACAATGTGTCTTTTGGTTAGCACATTTTATTTTGGGGTTATATCTTTCTATTTCATGAAAATTTTTTGCCCTGTGAGTTTTTGAACCTGTCAGTAATTAACCGTCTTTAGTTTTGTCCATTTTTCTACGTTACTACATGTTTTTAATAATTTAAACTTTTGCGGTATCAACGTGTACCGGTGATATTTTGTCGAAAAATATGTGTTCTGTTTTAAATCTGTTCGTTTTTTGCATTGATATTGAAAGGTGTTGTAATTCTAACTTGCTCCAATGATGTCAGTAATTAAATCTTCCTCGTGGTGACAGCGGTGTAAATTTGACCATTTTGTTAAAACCGGTTAAGATTATATATTTTAAGGCAAAAGTATTGTTTTGGCTTAGTGTATGGTTGTCTTTGTGAAATATTGATTCTCTTCCAGAAGTCTTCCGGCTATGTTTTTTATATCGTTGTCAAGATTTTTGTTACGACCATATGAGGTCACAATCACTTCAAATCTGATTTTTGTTAATTCATTTATGCATTTTCGACTGAAATGTGTGCGTGACTTCATTTTTCACTCTGTGGATTGCGTTTTCTGTTCATTTGCTTGATAAAGTTTTTGGTTACGCGTGGTTTTCCCATTTCAAAAATGACTGGAGAGCATATAATAGACCGAGCAATAATTATACTGGCTCCTAATTGAATTTTAACATCTGAGCAATTAATAAAAAGAAGTTTTTTTTGTCTGTTTTGTTACTCTCGTTTTGAGACTGTAGGACCTACAAAGCTATTGCGGCTATTTTTGGCAATTTTCCAGCTGTTCATACTTTGCTACTTTTTGTTGTCAATGAACAGTCAAAGTAGAGTAGTAAATTTAGACATGTTTTTTGTATTGGTCAAAGAGCAGTTAATGGCTTATGTGACTCCTCAGACAATTTTTACATCAAAAACACTATTCAGTTTTGAGTCCTATCGAGTTTAGTGATTTTGTTTGTTGTGCTCTAACTTAGCGTCAATAATGTCAGGTCTCACTGGCTCTCTAATGAAGCATAATTGAAGCTGTTTAATGTTTTAGTTTTGTCTGTCCTCTTTAAAAACCTTGACACATCCTTTCAATCTTAGTGACTTCTTCAGTTTTGACCGTATTTATGGTCAACTTTGTGGCCTCCTCTGACTTGGGCTCGTGAATGACAAGTCATCGGCTCTCTAGTGAGGCATGATTAGTTTTTATGAAAGCTTTAAATTCATATAATTTTCGAATTTTTCGCTTTTTATAGAAAACGTTTTCAGTTTTGCTCTTAGTTATACTCCCTGTTACTGTTTCGCTGACTTAATCTTTTTAAAATAAATGTCGTGTTTGAGATCTTGTAACAGTATTTTTGGAGTTAATTGAGTTAAGTTCTTTTAGAAAGTATGCTTGTTGCTAAAATAAAACAATTGTGAGAGCGGACCGTGCATATCGGCCGTGTAACGTAGTGGTTGTACTCAACCCTCATCCAAGAGATCGTGGTTTGGAGCCCCTCGCGAGTCAGAAGTTTTTCCACCGTAAAAATTTCGCTAGCCTATACCCCCTTCTAAATTGTTTTTGCCTCGCCAGTTGATCGAGAGGAAATCGTCCGACGTTTGTTGGTTGATGTTTTTAGCACCCGCGCCTTCTGAGTCTGCTCTCATAGCTTTCTTTTTTTTACTACGTCAGAAGACAAATTGTTTCGCTAAACCGGTTTTTGGCGCCTTTTAAACTTTCCGACCGTAGTACTTTTTTAAAACGTGCCTAAGCTAGTTTCATATCACATCCCCCTCAATCTGCAATTCACGGTAGGTGCTCTGCAAAGTAAACAAAATAGATATTTGGTATTTGACTTTTGTTGTTCCGACCCCACTTGTGGGGGGAGGAACTATTTACTCAAATGGGTTTTTTTTGGGTTCAGACAATTTTGGCCGATCGATATATTCATCGTAGAGAAATGTGAGTGGTATCATTAAAAAGCTCGTGCAGCGTACAGTTGAGAACTAAAACGGTTTTTTCAATTTCGATTTTTCCGAGGAGTTATCGAGGTTTTATGTTTTGTGTGAACACAGGACATTTGACATGATTTTGTTACTTTTAGCTTAATTTTCGTTCAAATTAAGATTTTTTTTTCTATAAAAGTATCAATTCAGAACTACATTTCACGCTACTAAATGAAACGTTTTTTCTTTCCTGATAGACGAAAGGCGACGAAATTGCTAGTTTTGGTCTCATGAGTAAGTTTACTATAAAAAATAAAACTCGAATTCTCTTTGAGAGCTGTTTTTTAGAAAAATTTTCGCATTTTTTTTGTTTTTTGAAGTCACTTATAGACTAGTCACTTTCCATATTAAGATTCCGTTAATGGCGAACATGACATCCAGTCAAATGAAGTTCAATGAACAAAAAATTAGTTTTCGAGGGATCGCACTTGTTTTCTTTTGGTTTCTACTCTGACGTTTCGTAACTTTCAATGAAGTTTTGATTTTCTGTGAGATTTTACTAACTTTTTGAAGACCTATAGCATAGAATTGTTAAATAAGAGTGCATTAGGCTCCTTTAAGATTTTTAAGTAAACCTATCTAGCGCTTTGAGTGGACAGCTAATGGCTGTTAAAACATAATTTTTCGAATTTTACATAATTTACCGATCTTAGACCTATTTTTTGAACTCATTTTCAGTAAAGACAAGACCTCCTTCCTTTCTATTGCAACCAAATATAATCTGGATAGCGATTTTGACTTCTAACTATTGGTTTTATGACTTCGATGCCACGAGTTTCCATATTTGTTTTTAAATTTTTGGATACCATTTTCTCATTATTTTGGTTCTTTTTGAAATCTTCATTATACTGATGAAGTCTACATTTTAATTATACTGATGTTCTCATTTACTTAAAAACGTTCAATGGATCATAGAGAAAGTACTCCGAGAAAAGTTTATTGTTTAAATGTCTTGACAAATTCTTCTCGCACTTTTCTTTGGAATTTTTGGTTTTTGCTTTTATTTTTGTTTTTATAACCATAAGACTACTGGCGATGTCCCATTGATGACTTATGAATGAAACACATCATATTCTTCCCATCGAGACATGAATTAGCGTATTTGTTGATTTCCTTTGAAAGTTATTGAATTTAATCCCGTTGATATTACTTGTTTTTCGGAAAGATTTCTCGGTTTTGATATACCTGTTTATATTTGCTGATTTTTTGAAGTCAATTTTTTAAACGAAGGAGCATCTCATTGTTGTTAAAACTGAAGATAGAAAGTTTTTACCGAAAAGTTCACTTTTTAATGGCTTCGACACTTTCTCTCTTTATTCTACTTTGCTGTTTTTGACTGTTTTTTTTTCTTTTTGTAGTCGTAAAACGCTGAGAGGTCTCATTAGCTTCTAATTAAGGAATGAAAAAATGATGTTACTCAATGCAGTCGGTTTATAGCGAATAGCCTTAAAGTTTAAGATATTGTTAGTTTTAAAATTTTTTAATCTTTCAGTTTTTGTTGTTCTTTTCTATAATGTTTTTTCGTGTGATAACTAATCCCAAAGCTTTTAGAATAAGGACCGAATGAACCTATTTAATCTTTTAGTGTAAATTTAGCTGAATTAGTTTAGATAATAATTAAAAAAGGAAACAATATTCAGATAAAGCTAATGTTTTTAATGGCTTCAATAGTTTGTGTTTTCGCAATTTGTTTGTTTTTTGAGTTGTTCTAGAAATTTATTAGGTTATTATGGCTTAGTCTAAACAGATACAGGTTTTATTGTTTTAGTAATGATTTTTTTGTAGATACTTTATCAAGAATTTTTACGTTAAAGGCTAAGGGTTTTTGAGACGTATGAAGTTAAGAAACGTTTTTAAAAATGTTGATGATTTTTTCAATTTTTGCCTCAATATTTCTTTTTATCGACTTTTTACCTAGTCCCATTAAGGAAAAATCTCATCTGCTGTGTAGTAAAGAAAGAGTAAACTTGTGTACCCTGGTTTTACCTGATTGCATTTTGACGTTGTTACAAGGTGCATTTAAATTTAGACATTGAATTTTTGCCGTGAATTTTTTTTTGCTGATTTTGTTGTTTGTTTTTTTTCTCGTAGTCTTTTTAATGGCAGATCTCGTGAGCGCTTTAATGAGGCATGGCCCTAGGTAATTCAATTACTAGTTTGGGTGTGTAAAGATTTTTTTAAACTCAATCATATATTTTCGATTAACTGTTCATTTGGTTGACATTTAAGTCAAAAATGTAGATGAGCTCGGGTCGGAACATCATGTGCGAACGCACATTAACGAGTACCCTTGTTGAATTAAGACCACCATGCATGAATTAAATTTTTGTTGAAGGAATTATTATTCGCAAAAATAGTGTAAGAATCTAAAACCAGGAGCTCGTTCTTTGAATCGCATTCTTTTATCTTCGATAATGGTGGTCTTTATTACTATGGGTCTCAACAGTCAAGTTCTAAACTATTTTCCGGAAATCAGCTTTTCATGTTTTTCCTTTCGAATGTTTCAGGTGCTTAGAATATCTTTCCTTCCCAAATTACAAATCCTGAAGCCTGATTGAGCCAATGCACAAATAGCAGAATGGAGCGAAGAGTAAACAAAAACAAACCAACAACAAATAAACAAACAAGAAGAACAACTAACTATAATGTCGCTGTACTAGCCCTTAAGGCTTATTGTCCCGTGCAATCTCATTTCATTCTTATCTACTTTATTACAATGAGAGCTTAAGAACCTCTCGCCCAGTATTTCTCGATTTCAAAGTGAGTTTAAACACTTGCGGTTATTTTTCATGACAGTTTAACCAAAATTTTCAGTCTTATTTTTAGTTCGAAGATTATATATAGGGCTTGTTGTATGCGAATAAATCAGTTGATTGAGGAATAAATCAGTTTATATGAAATTTTGTTCTTGGCGAATGATCGTAATCTTGCTGCAAACAAGTCGTTGATAAGGCACATATATATTTAAGTATTCGGCTCCTTAACAGTTTAGCGATCAGAAAATTTAGTCACATTTTATTGTGTGTTTATGGTAGATTAATGCTAGAATTTCTATCCGAATGATTCCAAAAATTTATACCGCGGAAGACCTGATAAGGTTTCATACAAAGTCTGGGGTTAGTCAGGCAATGAGAGCATTATCAGGTAAATGCTGATTAGACAACTGTGTCAGAAATTGGATCTTTTCCACCTCCCCCCCCATTTGCACTCCGACGCGCATCTGACATAATTGTACATAGTAATTTACCATCTAATTGTATGTGCTCTATAACTCGGGTTGCTTAACGTACTGAGGTGCGGCACGAAGGAGGAAATCTCAGAAATTTGTGAGATTTTACACGATAGAAATCCCAGAATCACCCAATTTCTAGAAACCTCTTTAACTTCTGGGGGACTATAACTGGTACCTATTGATACACTCAACGCACAGAGGTACAGTCAAGGCTTTACAGTCAAATCATTGAAATGGTTTTGTGCATAAAGTTTGCCAAATCAGTCTCTTGTTTGCAAAAAGTTAAAAAGGAAAGACTGAAAATTTTGTTCACATGTTGAGCGTTCGATTCCTTTTTCATTCGAGATCATAAAACCGAATATTCTACGTTAAACGCAGTTGTCTTATTAAAGTTCTACGTTAAACTTTTATCTTAATAAATACAATATTTAACAAATTGAACAAAGTATTTTTCATTAGGATTTTTGATTTAGGATTTTTGATCTAGGATTTTGGATTTTGTATAATGAACTAAAATCAGGGTGAAATGATAGAGGGCTGAATTAAACTGCATAAAAATAAAAATATAAAACAGGAGTCGAACGTACATTTAGTTACTGAAATACCCCCCCCCCCAATCAAATATGAAGCTAATTACTTTAACGAGCCATTAACGCATATTAACGAGCCTCCTTGTTTTAACAAGTCTTAGTTATGAGCTCTAATAATTATTGGTAATAATACTAATCCCTGTATCCTCGCTGCTATTAATTTTTTTTCGCAATTCTAGATTTGATCACGCGCTAAGAAGTCAAGGAATGACCTTTATTTGACTGCTACCTATAAGCAGCCGAATTTGTCTACGAAACCTCATTTGTTGCTGCCTTTTATATGGTTTTCGTTTAATCTTGTAATTTTTTTACCAAACATGACTTCCTCAGATAATAAAATGAACCTCTACATAACCTTACTAAGTCTTTAAATTGAAATTTAACGCTAATTGTTCCCGACCCACTTGCGGGGGGAGAAACTATATACTCAAATGGGTTTTTTCTGTTCAGTCAATTTTGACCGATCGATATATTTATCGTAGTGAAATGTGAGTGGTATCATTAAAAAGCTCGTCCAGCGTAGAATTCGAAAATAAAAAGATTTTTTTTTTGAATTTCGAGGATTTATCGAGGTTTAAAATTTTGTGTGAACACGTGATATTTGCATGATTTTGTTCACTTTTAGCGAAATTTTTATTCTATGAAAATAATATTTCAAACTTACATTTCACGCTACAAAATGAATAAATTTTTTGCTACCAATAGACCGATAAAAAGACTAGTTCTGGTCTCATGGGGAAGTTTACAATAAAAAAGTCGAATTCAATTTGAGTTTTTTTAGAAAAATTTTCGTATTCGTTATTGTCATTTTAGTCATTTAGAGACCAGTCACTTCTCATATCGAGGTTCTGTTAATGACAAACATTTACAGTAAACCCAATGAACAAAATATTCGTTCTCAAGGGATCACTCATGTGTTTTTTTAATAGCCGCCCTCATCATTTTGCCGCTTTTTCGACATTTTTGCGTGAAATCTTTTTGACTTCTCTAGGCTAGTTTCTCTCCTCTCATTCTGCTAAAAATGAATTTGAACATCAGTTGCTCAGCAAAGCAATTCAAAATGAACAGAGTCAGTATAAAAAATTGAAGTCAGAAATAGAAACGGGACAAACCTATAAAGCCCAATTTTAGATGCCTGCTATTTGAACGTCGTTCCTATACGTCTTAGTCACCATCTCTTATGCTTATTGGTATTGATAGTAGCCCCTGTAGCCTCTCTCTAAGAAACAGAAGTATGTTCAACTACGAAATGCCATCAAAATAAATCGGACTTAAAAATGTTTTTGTACAAAAATATTTTTTTCAATGTCTTCTATTCTTTCAATCCCAATCATGCTTATTGGAATAAACGGCGGCTATTTTCCGGCAATCTGCCTGGTATGTTTTTGTATTCAACTCTGAGTATTTGAAATTTTTAATGAAATTTTGATTTTCTTTGAGATCCTAATAAATTTTGGGAGTCGTATGGCATAGACTAACTACAAGGGCGATTGAATTCCTAATATGCATTAAGCAAACCTATATAGTTCTCTGAGTGGACAGCCAATGTCTGCTAAGACTTTAAAAAACAATTTTTCGAAGTTTTTTTTGAACTTTAACCGATATTAAGCTTATTGTCATGAACAGTAAGACAGTCTCAGTAAACCAAAATTAATCTTATAAGTGGTTTTATCTTCTAACTATGTGTTTTATGACTTCAATAACGATAGTATTCATAATTTGAAAAAAAAATTCGGATTTTGTAATTTTGTTTTTTTTTAAATCTAATCTCATTGTCCTAATATTGATAGTTCGCATTGGTTCAGAGGAGACGTCCAATGGATCATAGACGAAGTTTTCACAGAAAAGGTTATGGTTTAATTGGCTTCCACCTTTTCTATTCGCATTTCTGCTGAATTTTTTTTGGTTTTTGCCTATATTTGTCGTTGTTTTCATAACCATCGGACTTATTGTGATGTCTTACTGATAACCTATTGATGACAAACATCCATGTATTCCCATCGAGGCATAAGATAGCGTATTTTTAAATTACTATGAAAGCTCTTGAATTTACTGGCTGTTAATACTTTTTATAATTTTTAAAAATAATTTTTTCGGAACTTTTTTGGACATTAACCAAACTTAAATTTGTTTTCGTGAACTCTAGGTCAGTGTCAGTGATGACAGGACCTCTATCTTTTCTACTGCAACTAAAACTAGTCTGGTAAGGGGTTTTATCTTGCAACAATTGGTTTTATGACTTCAATGACACGAGTTCTCATAATTTTTTTTTAGTTTTTGGATATATTTTTTTTAAATTTTGATCACATTTCAATTTTTATCTTAGTATCCCATTAATTATAGTTCCCAGTGGCTTAGAGAATACTTTGAATGGATCAAACAAAGTTTTCAGAGAAAAGTTTTTTGTTTAATTGGCTCCGACACTTTCTTCTTTTTTCTGAATTTTTGGTTTTTGCCTGCTTTTGTTGTTGTTTTCATATTCATAAGACTTATTGTGATGTCTTATCGATGATTTAAGAATGACGAACATCTTTATAATCCCATTGAGGAGTAACTTTGCGTATTTATTGACTTCCGCCGAGAGCTGTTGAATTTAGTTGCTGTTAAGACTTTTAAAATAAAATTTGAAATTTTTTGAACACCAAATTTTATTAAACCTACTTCCATGAACTGTAAGTCAATCTCAGTAAAGATAGAACCACTCTTTTTTTCTTGCATAAAAAGTTAATCTGTTAGCGGTTTTAATTTTTAACTTTTGGTTTTATGACTTCGATGTGACGAGTTTTCATAATTTCAAAAAATTCGGGTTCCTTTTGAACTGTTATCTCATTAACCCAACAGTAGCAGATTTTGTGAGCGCTGCATCTGGGCGGGATGTCATGTAATTCCATTAGTAGTGCGGTTGTGTTACGATTTTTTAAACTCAAATATCTATTTTTAATTATCTCATCAGGTTGACAATTAAGTCAAAAATGTCGATGAGCTCGGGTCGGAACATCATGTGCGAACGCACATTAACGAGCACCCTTGTTGAATTAAGACCACCATGCATGAATTAAATTTTTGTTGAAGGAATTATCATTCGCAAAAATAGTGTAAGAATCTAAAACCAGGAGCTCGTTCTTTGAATCGCATTCTTTTATCTTCGGTAATGGTGGTCTTTATTACTATGGGTCTCAACAGTCAAGTTCTTAACTATTTTCCGGAAATCAGCTTTTCATGTTTTTCCTTTCGAATGTTTCAGGTGCTTAGAATATCTTTCCTTCCCAAATTACAAATCCTGAAGCCTGATTGAGCCAATGCACAAATAGCAGAATGGAGCGAAGAGTAAACAAAAACAAACCAACAACAAATAAACAAACAAGAAGAACAACTAACTATAATGTCGCTGTACTAGCCCTTAAGGCTTATTGTCCCGTGCAATCTCATTTCATTCTTATCTACTTTATTACAATGAGAGCTTAAGAACCTCTCGCCCAGTATTTCTCGATTTCAAAGTGAGTTTAAACACTTGCGGTTATTTTTCATGACAGTTTAACCAAAATTTTCAGTCTTATTTTTAGTTCGAAGATTATATATAGGGCTTGTTGTATGCGAATAAATCAGTTGATTGAGGAATAAATCAGTTTATATGAAATTTTGTTCTTGGCGAATGATCGTAATCTTGCTGCAAACAAGTCGTTGATAAGGCACATATATATTTAAGTATTCGGCTCCTTAACAGTTTAGCGATCAGAAAATTTAGTCACATTTTATTGTGTGTTTATGGTAGATTAATGCTAGAATTTCTATCCGAATGATTCCAAGAATTTATACCGCGGAAGACCTGATAAGGTTTCATACAAAGTCTGGGGTTAGTCAGGCAATGAGAGCATTATCAGGTAAATGCTGATTAGACAACTGTGTCAGAAATTGGATCTTTTCCACCCCCCCCCCCCCATTTGCACTCCCACGCGCATCTGACATAATTGTACATAGTGATTTACCATCTAATTGTATGTGCTCTATAACTCGGGTTGCTTAACGTACTGGTGTCCGGCACGAAGGAGGAAATCTCAGAAATTTGTGACATTTTACACGATACAAATTCCAGAATCACCCAAATACTAGAAACCTCTTTAACTTCTGGGGACTATAACTGGTACCTATTGATACACTCAACGCACAGAGGTACAGTCAAAGCTTTACAGTCAAATCATTGAAATGGTTTTGTGCATAAGGTATGCCAAATCAGTCTCTTGTTTGCAAAAAGTTAAAAAGGAAAGACTGAAAATTTTGTTCACATGTTGAGCGTTCGATTCCTTTTTTCATTCGAGATCATAAGACCGAATATTCTACGTTAAACGCAGTTGTCTTATTAAGCCTTTCTGTTAACTTTTATCTTAATAAATACAATATTTAACAAATTGAACAAAGTATTTTTCATTAGGATTTTTGATTTAGGATTTTTGATCTAGGATTTTTGATTTTGTATAATGAACTAAAATCAGGGTGAAATGATAGAGGGCTGAATTAAACTGCATAAAAATAAAAATATAAAACAGGAGTCGAACGTACATTTAGTTACTGAAATACCCCCCCCCCCCCCCTAATCAAATATGAAGCTAATTACTTTACCATTTCTGTCATTAAGTGTAGGGCGCTTTCACTTAAAGTTACTTTAGAATTTATGCTGGAACAGACAAGTTTAAATTAATACTTCATTGTTGTAACATTACTATAGAATTATATAGATTTAGCTTTCCATTTATCTGTCATCTCAATTAATATTCTGAAATATTGTGTTCGATTTCGAAAATGATATAAAGTGGTTTCTCAATCACACATTACAATAGCGTGTCGTTTATTTCTTGTCAGATATTATCATGCTTCTCATTTTTGAGACCTCCATAATTTCTTAGCAAATGAAATGAAATGGGCGTTTGCTCTGCGCTAATTCGAGATAAGTTTAGAGGGTTTTGAACAAAAACAGAATTGGGCTCGTCGTTGACCACGTGTTGAATTAATTGTCATTTTTGGATAGATTCTGTTCCCCCTCCTCTTCCACCCGTTTTCTTTTGTAATTTTAATAACTCCCACTTACAAATAATTTGTTGTCATATAGCACGTTTCTATGTTAACAAATGGCAAGTGGGACTGAGGGAACAAGGAAGTTAAAGTTATATGCCGACTAAGCCTCGAGGAGGCATAAAAGATCCAGCATTCTGATTTATGTAAAACCCATTGAACAAATCTTATTGGTTGAAAAGATAATGCGAAGTGAAGTGGATGGAAAAAAGAGCTCGGAGCGTAAACGAAAGATGAAATGAAAAAAAACGAGTAAAGTTGGTTTTAGCTTCCTCTTATTTGAAGTCCTAGGAAGATTATTAGATTATGGCTTCCGTAGTTTCAGACAATTGCAATCATAAATGAGAAAAGCGCGTAAGGCAGGCAAAGAAGAAATGGACAGAACAACTCTTACATCGTTTGAAAAGAGTTACTAAGAAGCTACAAAATTGGCTGAAATAAGATAAAAATGCTAAAGCCCAAAAATCAACTGATTTTTTTAAAAATTGTATTCTCAAAAAAATGATACGAAATTCCACAACAAACCACATAATCTTTCAAATTAAAACAAAAACAAATTAACTTTCAACTGCTCAGGAAGCTAGTTGCGCTTGTTATTAGTGAGACTGAATCGTAAGACGATAACAACATCAAATACAGAATACGGACAGAACTCAAAATTCCTCAAACAATTTTTCGAAGACAGTGTTGAATCATTAAAACCGTAAGACATTGGAAACCTTTAAAAACTTGATTTTCCCCTCCCTGAAAAGGGTCTTTACGAAAAAGACAAGAAAATGAACCACAAAAATTGTCAAGTATCGAAAACTCAGCGCAAATATTGTTTGGACCAAGAGAAAGTTGATGAGCTCTGTCGCAATGAGACTAAGTTACTTGTTGACGTAGATGAGAACAAAAATTTGGAAGTACAAAAATATTTTAACAAAAGGATAATTGAAAGTCACTAAAACCGGTAGCTATGAACTGAATTGAGTAAATAAATTCGTTTAAACATACCTAGAGGCAATTACTGTTATTCGTTGTCAATAATATACCGTACGACAACAAAAGAACGATGCGAGAGAACTGTTTCGCAGCCGTTAAAACTAAGCTATTCACTGAAATCTTTTAAATTTTTCGTTTGCGCATTCTTTCATTTCCCATTGGAAGTATCTTTGAAATGTGGTAATTTGAAAAGGGAACAAATTACAACCTCAAATATAGGCAAATATGCAAAACCCACAAATTTTTATGCAATTTCGTAAGAAAGCCAAGAAACCATTAGTTATAAATAAAAAAATTATTAACAGATCTTTGACATCACTTTGAGTAATTTCTTTTCTGTTTACATTGAGACTAGGTTACATGTGCTTAGAAAAAAGATCCCCAAAAGACTGAAAAAATCGGCAATGTTCAAAACGTCACTGACATTTTCTTAAAACAAATTGTTCAGTCCTCAGAGACATTTGATAATAACTGAAAGCATTGCATTGGCCCACCTATAGCCCGTAAAGAACTCAATCGAGTCATTGACCAGTAATACAAAGTCATGATGCTGCAAAAAGAATGAAAGAATGACAATTGAAGGCAAAACAAAAGAAATCAATTAATATTTACTAAACAGATTTTCAATGTCATGACAAGTATGAGCTTTTCTCTGAAGACATAATATGTATTCATTTTGTTGTAAATAAGCTCTGACATTAACTCGACCTTGATTTGAAATCATTTTTGTCGGTAGTCAATGTAAAAAAAAACAAAACTGCGAAAATAATTTGGAAGAGACCGTGCCCCAAAATAATCCGAATAATTATTTATTATAAGAAACCAAATTGAGTCCAAACCTAACCCTGATTTGATGCACGTCCAAGTAGAATCATTGATTATTCGATGAGTTTGCAAAAACGATTAATTAGCAATTGAAATGTTTAAAACCGAAAATAAATGATGCATTTTGCATAATTATTCATTTTTCGAAAAACCGGCCAAGTTTTTATTCCAGAAGACTACTATAGCAAACGAAACTACAACTCGGGTTTCCTGGAGTTTTCAAAGATTGTGACAGCGTATGTTATTGTGACTCCACTACCCATTAAATTAAAACCACCAACCTTGTTGTTAAGAAATGAAACAAATCGTAGCAAAATTGACGAAAGTTTGGTTAAAGAATACGAAAAATATGAATAAAAACAACGGATTTCCGTTTAATATAGAACTTTCAACCTCGATTTCTACCTGCAAAAAACGAAAATCAAGCAGATTGTACACTGGACGGGCTTTCTAATGATACCAATCTCTCAACTCTCTACGATGAATATCTCTATCTTCCAATATATAGACTTAACAAAAAAAGTCCGTTTGGGTATATAGTTCCTCCCCCCACAAGTGGGTCGGAACAATAAGAGTTGCGAAATTGACACAAATCTGCGAAAAATTTTGATTGCTATGGCGAGATCTAATTCGCTGGACCACTCGCTTGCTGTTACAAAAGTTTATTAAATCAGATCAGAATGTTTGATGTTGTTATCTTTTCTTTAGTCTGATCCGCTTTCTGAGACAACGACTGGAGTTTGTTTTGCTGTGTCTTCTATAAGCTTGTATGATTGTCAAATTATAGCTTACAAAGATGTGGTTTATACCCGCATTTATGATCAAAGCTAAGTGTGGCACGATGAAACTCATGTATGATAATGAATGAAAAGCTTTGGCATTGAAAGTCATGAAAAATCAAAGTTAGAGATATGAATTTTACAGCGATTATGAATATGAACTCAATAAATTTGAATTAAATAGCAAGGGGAAGGATTGGGGGCTAAACGGTTACGGACCGTTTACACTCCGGCAAGCAACAACAAAACTTAGCAAATAAATTCATCAGAAAAGAACAAAATAATTGACATCAGAAGTTCAAATTTACTGCTTCAAAATTTTCCGCTTGAGTGAGTTTTATGCATTAGTTTGACATGATTGAAGAGGTAACCCGGTCTGGTCTTTGTGGAGAGACAGCCTCGCAAGCCTCTGCATATTTGCTTATCCAATCTGCAAAATCAGCCAAATTGGGTTGCTCTATTCTCATGCTCCGTACATGTTGATTCCAGCGAATCGTCATTGGTGTTGTCAACTTGTCCTTGGCAACTTTAACTACCGCAGAAGCTTTTAGGTCCGATTCAAAGTGGTGATGTCGAAAGGTGTACCAAACGTCTGAGGAAGGACGCAAAACTTACAAAGCTGCTGGCATCATCCATTCAGGTCTTAGGCCATTGGTCAAGTGTGAGGTACGCACTCACATCATGCTGCGACTTTCCAAACCTTCTGATAAGTTCCTGAAGTGCCTCCTCATAGAAGTGTCCGTTGTAAGAGTAACCACAGATGAAGTCTTTTGCTTTGTGAGTTACAGAGTTTTGCAAGTATGTCATTTTCTGAACAGTTGAAAGCTGGATTTTCGTGAATGGTTGACTTGAAAAAACTGTGCCATTGTGGCCACATCAAAGGGTCGCCTGAGAAATGGTCAAGACTAATCTTTGGTAGACTGAACGCATTCATCATCACTTGATGATTGGTCCATTCAGAATGGTGGGGTCGTTGTGGGAACTTGCTCAGAAAACTGCTGTGGCTGAAATTTAAGTGACGGATAATCTATCCGTTGGAAGCGTTCATCATTTTGTTTGTCTCTGGGAATGAGTGATCAATTTGACTACCGAGCAAATGACGTGTCTGTTGCTGAGCACGTGGATAGTAATTGTCTGCAAAAGGCTGAATGAAATTGTCAGGCATTGCTTGAGGTTGAAATCCAGGTGTTGTACCGGAATTCCAGTACACAGTGTCTGATGGTTGATCGCTTGAAATATTGAGGGTAGCAAAACCTTGATTTGGAACATTCACATCAAAAATTGGGCAATTCTGAACCTGTTTCGCATCTTCGCTGAGGCTGCGATGCTCCTGCATCTCACTGTTTTTTTGGTTTCTGTTGCTGAGAGTTTTATTTTGCTCCACTTGCTCTTTTTGAAGATCACGATGACGGTTTCGGACGGTACACCATCATGGTCATCAGAACTGAATACCTCATCCCCGCTCTATGCGTTTTCACCTGCATTTTGCATTGGCGTTTTACGTCTCATTCCGCTTGGTTGTTTTCGTCTGGTTTCTGAAACAAGAACCTTGCTCCGTAGTTTGTCGGGTTCTTCCGAGGAGGTGTCGGAAGAGATGTTTTTTTATGATTTGACCCATGGAGCAATCTGATTTTTTGTGTGGTTCTCAGCCATTTGCAATTTATGCGTGCAGACTCTGCAGCAACAGTGTCGAACTCTTCTTGTGTCAACGGTTGTTCTATGAGTCCGTTATATATGTGATCAAGTTCCGCTTTTCGCAGTCGAAGTTCGTCAACGAGCTCTTGGAGGTCGGCTGCTGCTTCTGTTTGTTGCATCTGTTCGTCGAGCAGGTCTTGTGCTGATTCCCACTCAAGGACTTTGAACTTCAAGAGTTGCATGAGTTGAGCCTTGGAGGTTGACTTTGTTTTGGTTTTGCTTGAAATGGCTTTGGCTTGTATCATTGGTTAATGGTTGCTTAGTTTATGGTTGCACGATGACATTCACAAAAAAACTTTGTTGCACTAGGAGTGTTATGAGTCACTGCTTTTATAGTTAGCACTTAAAGTGCAGTTAGAGCGCTCACTAATTGTTTTTTTTTGTATCTAAAATAACTCTAATGCTATTTATGTTGCTGTTGTGGACAGCTATCAATAGTTTGGTTGTCTTATGTTTTACCAAATCTTGCTTGAATGCTGTTTATTAACGTATTTTATGTACGATTTGTGCTGTGTGGAGGATTTTGTCTGATCACGGTCGCAGAGAAACACCCTAACCTGAGAAGAATTAGAAAATTTTGTGCCTAGAAACAAAAACTTTTGCACTTGCGTGTCAGCAGGTGCAAAACTGTAAATCAGAATCAGCTAGCGTATCTTTTTGAATGAAAGAAGGGCTTTATCAAACCCTGAATTTTTTAATGCTCTCTCGCTAGACTTAGGGTCAGAGTTTTAGCTGAACTAAAACGTGATGTAATCTAAGAAAGATCAGGCTTTGCTACCTATGTATAAAAATGTTCGACTATCCCCGTCGTAGGCCTATGCGTTGGTTCCAAAGAGAACCCGCAGCCTCACCCACTCAGGCCCCAGTCAATCTTATTAGCAAATGTGGGACCTCTAGCCGCATGGACTAGAGAACTGCATTGAGCGGACTGCATCATATTGTTCGGTGTGCAATGAACGATGCATGGGAAGGTCATCGAACTGTAACTTACTTAGAAAGCCTGACAGCCTATAAATTTGAAGTGCTAAAAATATCAGATGGAAAAAGTCTATAGCACGTTTAATTCAGCTAGGTGGTGTGATAATTTAAAGTTTTAGTGAGATACTACAAGTCAGAAATTTTAAGTTGTCTCTGTATTGTGAGTCGATGGTTCGGTTTTAAAACCTAGGATGCGCCAGAGTTTGTTATCTTTTCTTTAGTCTGATCCGCTTTCAGAGACAACGACTGATTTTCAAGAGTGTATTTTGCTGTGTTCTTCTCTAAGCTTGTATGATTGTTAAATAATAGCTTACAAAGGTGTGGTTTATACCCGCCTTTATGATCAAAGCTAAGTGTGGCACGATGAAACTCATGTATGATAATGAATGAAAAGCTTTGGCATTGAAAGTCATGAAAAATCAAAGTTAGAGATATGAATTTTACAGCTATTATGAATATGAACTCAATAAATTTGAACTAAATAACAAGGGGAAGGATTGGGGGCTAAACGGTTACGGACCATTTACAGATGTGTTCAATAAAAGTGTCGTCTTCTTAATTCGAGCTGGGCTGCACGGTCAGGTGGATTCAGTTGACCTCAGGATCAATCAAATAAACATTTAAACTGATGGTTCTTATAAGTGAAGAAGGTGGTTCCTTTTTGGTTTCTATTGGTTACCCTCTCCGTTCTCCTTTTTACTCTCATTTCCCTGAAACAAAGCAAACGTAACAGTATTGTTAAACAAATTGGAACAGACTGACATCCAAATGGCGGTATAGTTGATATCAGTTTGCCGCCTTCCACTATCTTGCTTTGCCCTGTGCGAAAATTCAGTTCATGTCCTCTAATATATCCCAAACAGAGGCATAGCAGTAATACTTGGTCTTCTTTGTCGCTTCTTACTCTAAGAACAAACGCAACTTTTTTAAACTGCAGTGGGGATAATATGGCAAAGCCGGTGCATAACACCAGCATCAAGCTTCCAAAAAGCATTTGGATTCAATTGTTTGTCTGACTGAAATTTTGTTCAAATAGTGAGAGATGAAGGAACCTCTGATAACCAACTGGTAATAGACCTTGCTAATTTAGATTGTGTTCCGAATCAGAGTTGCCAATTGCTATATGCCTCTAGTCTCTGGATTTTTGTTTGTATCTTTTTTTTTGGTTTACACCAAACGGTTGAACCGTATTTAATTAAGGAAGCGCTGAGAGGACATATATTAATCATAACACATTTTTGCTTTGAAGGCGGAACCCCTGAAAATGGGCCAGAGTTTGGTTGCACCTTTTTAGTGTTAAATCAATTTGGCCATCCCATAAAAGGTTGTGCTCACCTTTTGAATCTGATGTTCTGCCCGTAGCTAACGTCATGATCGGAGTGCTCCAATTGATAATGTTATTATCAGTTTGCTATTGATATTGCAAATTTTCTCACCAGTGACTTTTGTTGTCGTTAACTAACAAAATCTTGAAAATGACTTCTATTTACTTTTCACATGGTGCGAGAACAGGGAAACAGCGAAAACAGATCTTTGTGGTCACCGCAGTCTAGTTTTTTTTTTAAAAAAATTGTGATAGTTTTTGACAAAATTGCTTTTGGTTGACTATGTGTTCGGTAGAATTCAAAAGAGCAGAAATATCTCATCATAGCGCCAGAGTTTTTTTGGACAACGATACTGAAGTTGATTGTATTGAATCCTTTGGCTGTACCCAAATAAGGTGTTACTCTGTTTCTCTTTCCATTTTTGTAGTACATGGTTTTGCAATGTATAAGAAGCTGAGTTATGGTAGATCGATCAGCGCGATAACCATGCTGTTCTGACTTATAATCAATTTTTGTGTTTATCTGCTGTTATTGGCTTGTTCGACACACAAAAAAATCAGTTATTGTAACCAGATTTTAGAAGTAATGGGCGCGGCATAGATTTGAAAAACTGTCATGCTTTCATCACTCCTGTTAGAGTGACATCAGATTGGCACAAGATGATTTGTTAAGTTTTGGTTCTTCAATCTCGTTTGAGCTGTTTCGCTCTACACCAAGATTTGACTGTTAAGATTTCTATTTGTTCTGGAATGAAGTTTGTAGCATCCTACTACCGACTTCTCGTCTGATAGATGTTTTTGTCTGACCATTTGATTAATTGCTCTTGAACGAAGTTCTAGCCATTATTGTAAACGTGTGTGTCTTTTTTATGCAAAATTTTTGCTTGCCAATTTTGACTTTTGGAGTGACTTTTACGCCCTTGACTTTTTGCGTTTCGCGTGATCTAAAATTCTCTCGCAATCACAATTTCAAGCAGCTGAATTCAATTGGCGGCAATTTAATACTAAAAGTCAAATGTAAAGTTTGCCGAAACTGGTGCCATTTTTCACTTTAAATCTTAATAGCTGTATATGTTAACATCTAATGTGGTTATTTGAAGCCCACTATTGAACTTCTTAGTCCCATTTAGGCTCCCTCCTCCCCCCCCCCCCCCCCCCCGACTGAAGCAGGCTGCAATTCATCAGAGCTCCCACGAGTCGTTCGAGAGCAATTTTTCCGACGTTTAGTCGGTTATGTTTTTTCGTCCTCATAAGTGGATAAACAGCTAGATCCCGCAGTGCATTAATTCGCGAAGTGCTCTTAGAGCCCTAAACCTTATTAGTATCTAACGATGCAATTCAACGAAACTGTTAAGGAGACGTAAACTCATGACATGATTTGAAATTTTAAACCGCCTCAACACCCACCCTCCCCCTCGTTCACCCTCCTCCACCTTTGTTCCACTCGTGACCCCACGCGCTCGACTCCTACCCCCTTCAATTAGCTAGTATCCCCCCTAAACCGCAGCTTAATACCGACGAAGCCAACCGCTAGCTAGTCGCGTAGAGCAATCAGCCCTCCGGTAGTCGGTTAAGCTTTGTAACTATCGGACACGATTTAGTAAGTGCATTTTCAGAACTCATTTCAGTTGGGCAGAAAATGGATGATAATTTCTAGATCATGTTCAACTGATTTCAATCTATGGCTCGGATGAGATTGTTTAAAATTCCGCCAGTTTACCATTTCTGCTCATGATGTATTGGTGCTAATCTGTTGATCTATAATTGCTTCTCAATTACTTCATGGTCTTTTTTATCCGTCCCTATAATATAAAACATCGTTCAGATATACCATTGGTCTTGGTGTATCAAAATTGTTGCATTAAGTATAATATTTGTTTCTTGAAGTTGGGGGGGGGGGGTGGGTGTCTAAAAAACCTAATTTTTTCAGAACATGTTCAAAATTTCCATCGACCGATTATTGTCAAAGAACTGCAGTACAAATCAGGTTAGCTATTGCGGCTGTATGAGGCTTTTTCTGAGCTGTAATTAACTCATCAAGTTTATTTTTTTCTGTATTTTGACTCAATTTGGGATGATTTGAGTAGAAATTAAATTTTTAGTCTATCGTTTTTCCGATAGAATGGAACATTTAAGAAGTTCGTGATCTGTTCTGAAAGAGTTCTGATTTGCTGATGTGATCACTGATGTTTGATTTAGACAGATGAAAGCCAATTTAGCCGTTTAGCGTCTTGGTGTGACTTCAACAATTTAAATTGTCTTAAAAACACTAATCGTAGAATAAGTCAACACAAAGTGTACCCCCGATTGAGGTGCTATTTATGATATCAGAAAACAGGGGGGGGGGGGGGGTTGCGTCCCAACTTACAAGGACATTGACAAAACCATTATATCATCGGAAAATCATGGACAATTATAGCCCTCAACACAAATCAAGTCTTCCTACTATCTATCAACCGCGGTTGATTAATTGAACGTAAAAATTGGAGTTAATTTACAGACATTTGTGATTTCTAGTGCCACTAAATCAGCTAATCTCCAATATTAGATCACAGTTGAATGAAATCGGACACTAATCAGGTAGGTTTGTTAAATAAACACAGGCTACTGCATTTCGATCGAGAATTCTATTAATTATGTGGTCAGATTCTATATTAGCCGGCAAGGATTTGCCATACAGTGGCACGTGCTCTGTTTTTGGGGAAGCGGGAATGGGATATTAGAAGAAAACTCGATTCGCTGAATGAAATTTGTGTAGTCATTAGGCGAAAATCTGGAACTAAAGTATTCTGGAAATTGGGCAACTAGCATTTAAAACATATAAAAGTGGTACTTAAATATCCACTCAATGCTAAAAAAAGTTGTCAAGTGTCTCCAACAGTAATTTTTACAAGCAATAGAGTTGTTAAACGTACATGTAAAGTGCACAATCGTATGTGGAAAGATTAATTTTTTCTCGCTCTATCTAAGAGTAATGTGTTGTCAAAAACAATATCTTTTTTTACCTTTGTTCAGCATACTGACCTAAACGCTGAAAAACCCTTAGTCCAAGAAGCTGATGACGGGTTGAAAATGTTTCTTTGGTACGTCGGAACACTTTCTCTGCGAAGAACAGCCCATGCCAATCCTCCTTTTTTGCTCAACGTCAGCTTCTGTTGTTATTTTTATACGCCGATTATATCCGGGCAGAGTGTTTTGGTGATCTTATTACAAGCCCGTATTCAATTTTTCTTTTAACCTTTCTGCTTTTACTTTTAAAACTATGCAAGAAGATTGCTGAATAGTTTTTCTTATCCTCATTTGCTA
Organism: Convolutriloba macropyga; assembly: GCF_964194025.1. NCBI lineage: Eukaryota > Metazoa > Xenacoelomorpha > Acoela > Convolutidae > Convolutriloba > Convolutriloba macropyga. The sequence continues at coordinate 38,393,434 of NC_134482.1, read as the reverse complement.
AATAATGAAATTTATTCGTTTTCGTGTACTTCATTCTTTTTTCTTTTTGTTCTTTGTGTTCTGTTTCTGTCCATATTCCTTGCATTCTATATTCCGTGATCATTCTATCATCGCATTCTACCATCGTTCTATCATTAACCTAAGACCTATGGTTTTTTCAGTTCTGATTTTATCAATTGTTGAAAAAAAAGTGAGCCTTTCTCTCTGATTTTTATTTTTTTTTGCAATTGCTTTCCTTTAACATAGTTCGGCACTCAGAATTTGCTGAAATGCGGTTGAAAAATTCTGTCTCCAAAACAAAGAGTTAAGCGTTTTTGAGTCCTATATTCAGTCTTCCTTTTCTTTTGAAAAATAGTGGTTAGTTTTTAGTTTCTAAGAATATTACCTGCCTTGTGCTTTCGCAATGCGTCTTTTGGGTAGCACAATTGCATGTGGAGTTGCATTTTTTCGGGTTAGTATTATGAATTTGTTCATGACAATTCATGGCCGTTTCAGTTTTTTGAGCCTAGCGGTTATTGACCATTATAATTATTTTGGTCCATTTTCAAAATTACTGATTTTATGCAATATAGAATTTCAACGTTTCATTTGTTTTTTTTTCATGATCTTTAAATCTGTTTTTTTTTACTTTGTATTGTAACTGATTGATGTTGTAATTCTGTTTACTTTACTTTTCTCCTATTATGTCAATGCTCATATCTTTCTTGTTGACAGTCATTTAAGTTCTTAATCAAATCTGTTGATAAGTTAAAGTTTTAAGACAAAAGGTAGTAGTTCCGGTTGTAACTACAGTTTCTCTTGTACAGTTCTGAGGCTTCGGGTCGCTCTGTGAATTCTTCCGATTGTTTTTTTCTACAGGATTTTTATTCCGACCATATGACGGCTCAAGAAAATTATTCTCCGTGCTTATTATGCACACCATGAAATTTGAAAAAAAATCAGGGTTGTTTGTCAATGCATTCTACCATAAAACGGAACCAAATTTTTTTGCAATTCAGTAGAGCAAAATTTTGGTCCCTCTGATGTTTTCTTTGCGAGCACCAGAAACATTCATTATGGTTTTTCATCAAATAACGCATATTTCCTAGAAAGAAGTGACTTTTTGTTTTCTTCGATGTTTTCCTTAATATGCAATTCGTTGTATTTTTACTGATTATTGTCAATGGTCTGAGTATCAAATATCTATCCTGCCTTTCACATGTCGCTCATCTAATGTTATTTGCAAAGTTAGTGTTACCTAAATTAATACTAACGAATTGTTCTGACTAAAGACGAAAAATAGTCCTCAAAGAATTTTAAAAAATCAGGTAAAGACTGTATAGTGGCTTTATAATGGAAACAAGGCGGCTCATAGATGTGCGTTTGCATATAATGTTTCAACCCCGCTCAATTTGACCTAATAGTCCACCAAGTGAGGAAGAGACGGAAAACTTTCATTTATCAAATCACTTTAAGCTCTAATCACCCTATAAATTAAACAAAAACGCAATAGAGGACAGATGATACCTGCCATTAGGGAGAATGAGACAAGACAATCAACAAAAGCAAATAAAAACAACAAGCATTAATTACGAGTGAAACTCATTTTTCAATCTATTTTTCCTGTACAAAAACATAAGGAATAGGTCAAAAGAGCATCAGATAGTACGTTTTCAAAAAAAAGAAAGTAAAATAGTCAAAAATTCAATTGAATTTTTTTGCGAGGAATTGGTGTCGAAGCCCATAAAATCACAATGTATTCACTAAAACTTCTGAAGACAACCAATTGCGTCTTTCTTAAGGCCAATAATGTGATATGCGATTTTCCATTAATGTGTCATTAATGTGATGATGGCCAAGGCATCAAAAGAGAACCTCAACAAGTGGAATTTGTCAATTTGCAAAAAAAATGAAAACTCGTAGTATCAACGCCTTAAACCATCATTTAATTAACAATAAGGCAATGAATACTGCATTATATTTCACGTGAAAAAGAATGAAACCCCTTCTTTTTGCTGAGACTACGCTAAAAGGTGGCAGAAACGAGAGTAAAAGTGGCAAATCTCAAAAAGCCTTATTTTTTAAGACCAAATATTCGAAACCGTAAGACATAAAAATCGCGAGATTCCAATTAAAAATGATAAAGATAATAATATTTTACAGATCACGAACCTAATTTGACTTGCTGGCGAGACTAAGTCATAAAAGACTACAAATTAACAACGTATACAGGCAGAACATTTTTACACAAATGGCGTTGGAGCCAAAAAAAATCAGTTTTTTGCTGACATTATCTCTTATGTTCACTGGCCATTATTTGAATGTACATTCGACTTGTCATTAATTGACTTTGGTTTTAAATCATTCTGGTCTGTAGCAAGGAAAGGAAAAGTATTTCAAAAGAAAATAACGGCGCGCCATTGCAATCCCAACTTTTTTTGAACTGTAAAATACGACAACTGGACCAAACCTGGTCCTGCTCTTGCTGTTTCTCCATTGAAATCAAATTTTGCCAAATGTTACTTGAATTGTTTATTTGATCAAATGATCAATATATCAAAAAAGATCAATTTTTTGTACTTCTCCAGTTATATTACCGAAAATCCATTACTTATCGAGTGAAAGCATTGGATAGCTGCCTTGGTACCATTAGATTTGAATAATTAGATTTGGTCATTTGATGAATTAGAAATAACTTTAAATGCTGGTAAAACTTGAAAGAATTCAATGAAAACTTAGATAACAAGTAGTCGGAGTCATAAAAACCGTTCATTACTCGGTTAGCACAATACTTATTCATTAGACCTTAATTGAATATAATTGGCACCTCTTTTTAATTGGATTTTAATTTTCTTTTAAAATGGACAGAACAAAATACATTTCCAATGCTTTTCATTGCTAAAACAACCGTTGGGAACAAAACTGGCGTTTCTGTCGCTGCCCGGTTGTTTAAATGACGCAGTTGTTTTAAAATTTGCCTAACAGTTTTTTAGGCAGACGAAAATCATACAATATCTAAAAAAAAATTATGCATTTTAAATATTGGTTTAAATTAGCGGAAGACCTCAAAATTTTCATTTCCAGAGAACGTTCTGAGGAACCGGAGGCCCAGAAAGCCCATTTCTGAGTAAACGAAGATTTTTTCGGCAGTTTTTATATCTGCACTACCGGTCAAATTAGACAGAATTGGACTAATAGGTATATTTGATGCATTTTTTAATGATAAAATATGAAAATGCAGAATTTTGAAAAATTTGGCGCGAAACATAGCCAGCACAGTTGGTTCAAACTATTCAATTCCCTTACGTTTTTAATTGTAAAACAATTGAGACTATTGTCATCCGTTTTGTCATATTTTTAGCAAAAATTGGTCAAAGTTTAAGCGAAAGTTAAGAAGAATGAGAGGAAAACAACGGAAGTTAGGCTAACTTTCACAAAACTTTAAATCTCTGCAACTCCTCGGAAAAAGCAAAATTCAAAAAATCTTTCTTTTTAATGTGAAGTTCTACGCTTTACAAGCTTTTTAATGATACCACTCACAATCATGTACGATGAATATATCGATCGGCGAAAGTTGAGTGAACAAAAAAAAAACAGTTGAGTATATAGTTCTTCCCCCGCTAAAGTGGGTCGGAGCAACAAACAATTGTCGCTTTTGTTCTGAAAATTGGTCATTTATTTGCACATCTGAAATGGTGCCTTTTTGATGACCTTCAATTTTTCTTAGAAGATAATATCAAAACGACGACTCTGGGACCACCTTTCCAAGAAATTTCTATACGGAGTCGTCTGTGGTGGAAGCATTTATGAAATGATTTTAAAAATTAAACAACTCGCACTTTAGAGTTGTAAAATACCTAGCCAAGTTTTGTTTTATTTCGTTATTTTTTTTAACAAATGGACTTGGAATTTTGGTTACCTGTGATGCAGGATTTAATTAGGTGATTTCTTGCTCAAAATTAAAATTTTTGATCTGATTATACCAGAATTGTGCCTCGTTGCACATTACCTGTTGCTAGCTGCAAATTCAATTATCTTTAATATTCTCACTGGAGCAGTTAAAAACCACTTTTGAACTCCGGAAGTAAGTACTCGCTGACCGTCATCGACTCCTGTTCCCAATCATTTTCCTCATTGGTCTGATTTCCCCACTGCATAAGATTAGAAAAAAATTGAAATTTCAATTTTGAGTAGGTTTCTTGGACACAGAGGGGCGGTTGATGGCTTGCTGCCTAGATCCTACCGTCTAGAGCGTTTATAAAAGTCGCTATTCCACGCATAGCAATCAGGAATACAGGTTGAGCCATTCGAATGAACGCAGTCGAAAGACCGTTGGCTGTAAAAATAGTCTGATAGTCGATCATTTCTTTTTAAGGTCTTCCGAAGTATCCCAGAAAAAGTTTTAGAAGACAAAGGTGTGAATTGGACATCCATTCTGGCAAAATATTCTGACTGCTCAAATTTCCTTTTCTCTTCTTCTGTAGGAGAAAAAGAAAACACAATTTTTGAATACTTGTTTCGATCAAATTTGCTACTAAATGGTCTTAGTGCGAGCTCATTTCTTGCTATGGTGCTACAAAAATATCGGTTTGTTCACTTCATTTTTTCTACTATCATATTACAATATTAAGTAACTCCGATAGACTCGCACGAGCCGTCTTAATATTTTCATCTAAAGATTTTTGAGGTAATTTGATTTAAGTTGGCAAAGAAAAGTGATATCTCATTTCAACTTATTGACGGCATGTTATGGATTTCATTTTTGACCTGTTGAAGGGGCCTAGTGTGTAAATTAAAGATATTTATGGCTTTCTCAGTTCGAAGGTTCTTTAATCAAGTCTCTTCTGCAAAAATAGATATAAATTTGATATTGCATGTATTGTTTATATATGACAATCTATATGGCTTTATTATAACTACTGAACGTTTCAGTATCAGGCCAAAAGCTTTAACTAGTCTTAGCAGTTTGAGAACAAACAAAGTTGTGAGCTCAGATCTTATACATTGAACCTCTATTATTACCAAACGCAATTCGTAAATATAGAACACAGCTTTACATTTGTGCCTGAAAAGACGGCCAAAGCTAGTTTGTAATGGCATTGTTCGGTGCAATGTTAACCGTATTTATGGCCAAAGTTTTATAGTTTTGCTTGAAAAGTTTTGATCAAACTTAACGGCACTCTGAAATTTTCGCACAGATGAACTGCAAAAGTTCGCTATAGAACTGTCATTACTTACACAGTTCAACGAAATACAGTTCATTTGAAGTTAAATTATTCTATATCTAATTTGAAATTAACTAGTGTTGTAAAAATGGAAAAGTTAAACTCCGACGAAATTGAAATTTACCAAAATCAGGATGAGGAATCGGAGTACCCCAGACCCGAAACCCAAACGTCAGCAACGAGTTCCGACTGTTATGACTCATTCCACGACTCAGGTTCGTTCAGTGCTGATTACGCAAGACAATCGCCAGTGTACGGTAATAGTTACGCAACGGGGACTTCGTCGTTTGGTAATGATTACGCAACATTGCAGTCGACTTCAGCTTTAGATCCGAATGGTTCTCAAAACGTGGATACGAAAGATCTTCGGAAAGTTGTTCAGCAGCAAACGCAACATTTAGGCATCTTGTTAACTATAATTCGCAGTTCGTACCATATTTATAACAAAAAATTAAAAATAGGTGAGATTTCTGAAAGTTGTAGCCGTTAAAACGGTGAATTTTTGTAAGAAAATTTTGGAAGTGGAAAGTTTTCTTTCGATTTGCTTTCGTAATCGAAAATTTTCGCTATCGACACAGTTGTTGCCCACAACAATTTTTACATTTTTTAGCGATTTTTACACCTCGGTCTCAGTATTCATTTCTAATAAGGTTTATATTGTTTAGCTGCTGTACTTCGGACCTGAATTATTATTTTGAAATGGTATTTGGGATTCTTTTATTTCGTGCCAAATATCAGAAATAAAGACTTGATGTATTTCAAGATAGTTGTAAAATCAGAAACATTGATTGGAACCGAATAAAGTTGTTGCCGGGTGAAATTTGAGTGCGCCGGTGGTTTTTTTTAAGAGAATAACAGTTGAGGAGTCGAAAGAATGGAAGACTCGGCAATTTCTGGTAACGACTCTGGTAACTCACAGTCGTTAAATTCGAAACCTGAGTGCGCTCGTTTTGAACCCTCATAAGTTCGCTCGTTCGTTTCATGAGCCCGGTACTTGGAAACCGAACCACAGCTACGTTGAATCATGATCCAGTTGCTTAGCCATAATTCTTATGCAACTGTATTGGAAATTTTCATTCACTTTTTTCAAGTAACCTTTTCTATTTTAGGAGGAACTTTTATCAAATTTTCCCAAATAACTTAACAGCAGAAGCTACAAATGAGCCAGTCGAAACTAACAAGATTGTAAAAAAAACGGTTATGAGGTACTCTTTGTAATTAGTTTGAGATTACTCAAATATCATTTAAAATCAAATGTCGTGTTGTCGAATCACTTGTTTAACAACAAAACAATGAAAGCGCACATTCGACTTGTTTCGCTCTAATTCGTACCCACTTCCGACCCACTTTAGTGGGGGGAGGAACTATATACTCAAATGGATTTTTCTCGTTCAGTCATTTTTGGCCGATCGATATATTCGTCGTAGAGCTGTGAGTGGTATCATTAGAAACCAAGCCGTCCAGTGTATATTAAGGAATTAATTTTTTTTTAATTTTCGCTTTTTTCAGTGAGTCAACGAGGTTTAAATATTGTGAATAATAGTGATTTCGTTGTTTTTATTCGCGTTTTCCGGCATTTTAGCCTATCTTTTTGTCAGTTTTGCTAAAATATGTTAAAATTGTGTTTAACAAAGGTGTTTTAAGAAAGTTTTCTAAAGATAGAAGAGTGTTGACGAAATTTTTCATTTAGTTTTTTGGTTAAAAAATTTATCTTACATATTTCGGAAAATCAGCCTTTCTCACCGGTTTTTAGCTAATCTAACTCGATAGTTACATAAACAGGATCATTCTTCTCTGATAACTGAGCTTTCGTTGTCAAATTATATATATCCAATACACTGGAACCATTGCATGTTCTTATTGAACGAACAGTACGAACATTATTGACAGGGCTAGTTTTGGTCTAATCGTTGAATTTTAAAATCCAAAAAAAATCCAGATTATAATCAGTGGCTCTTTTATTCTGAAAAAAGTATGGTCTTTTTATTACAAAACATAACACTTTTGACGGATCTAATTGGCTTCATAAACAATTGCCAAGCAATGTTTTTTCTTTTTAAGTCGAAAGCTTATTGTCGTTTCGACTTTCAAAATCATTTGTTTTCAAATTAAACACCGGATTATAGGGCTTTACCACTATTTTTGCCCATTTTGATCAACTGTAGCTTAGTTTCAGCATAGACAGAATTAATATCCTACCCAATTGAATTTTCTCATTTTCGGCTTTGCGATTCAAGAAATTGCTTTCTGGCTTCGATACCTGTTTCGAAATAAAATGTCATTTTTGGACATTTGCTATTTCTCAAGTTCTTTTTTGCTGGTTTTGTCACTTTATCAATTTATTGATAGGTTATTTATTGCTTTATTGTGTTCAAAATTAGGCACAACTGAACATATAGTTTTTTAAGGAATGGATTTTAGTTTTAACGGCTGCGACATCGTTTTCTAATAATGGAATTTTTTCACTTTGTCTTCAATTGCCTCTTTCTTGTAAACGTATGAGAATTTCTGATTTATAGGAGTTTACAATTGCTTGTATTCGAGGAAAACAATAGACTATTTACTGATTTTAGTTGTTAGCGGATGCTTTTCAAGACTTTAAACATTATTTTTTAAAAAAATCGAGAGAAATTTTCAAGAATTTTTTATGTGTTATTTTTGTCTATTTGTCACCTATTCTTGTTAATCAGAGGTCGCAAATCAAATTTCACTGTCAAAAGGGGTCGCATTTGGAGATATCTGTTTTTTTATTGAAAAGATTATGGTTTTAATAGCTTCGACAACAGTTTTTTGAAAGAAATTTTTTTTTGTATTTTTTCTGTATTTGAAGTTCTTTCTTTTTAGTAAGACAAATTCTGCTTAGTGGCAGGTCTAAGTGGATTCCTTTGGTGAAATAAACGAACACATTTAAAGCTTTTAATTTACAGCTGATAAGATTTCATGACTTTGAAAATAATTAGTTTTTTATAAAGAGTATTTTTTACTCTTCATCTTTATTTATTTTTTGTCTTTTTGTTACCCAGTCTTAATAATTTTGATCAGATATCACTTTTTTGTAGTTGATGCGCAATTGATTAAAGTTAATTTCAAGATCAATTTACGGTTTTAACGGCTTGGACGACGGTTTTCAGCCAAAAAAAGTTATTTGATTTTGAGTTTTGGCTGCGTTTGAGGTTCTCTCTGTAATCATTTGAAAAGTGTTTGATTATTGACAGGTCTCAATGGCTTCCGTGAGAGGAGCGAGGGGACCTTTTTAATAGTTTGATTTCATAACTGATGGTTTTTATGGCTTTAAAGAACCCTGATTTCAAAAAATTTAATTATTTCTTGACTTTGCATCTTGTTATTTTTTGTATATTTTTGTTAAATACCTATTTGTTTTAATTACAGGTCACATATCACAATATGCGCCTCGGAACAGGTGCAGTTGAATACATCTAAAGTTTTCAGCGAAAGGATCATGGCTACAACGGTTATGACTACAGATTTCGATTTTTTTTCCTTTTAGAGTTTAGTCTGTATTTGACATTATTTTTTTTAACGTATGACATTTTTTAATGATTAATCACAGGCCTCAGGAGCCTTTTGGAAGAAAAAGTGAATCTGATTAACAATTTTAAATTGTTCCTGGTTGTTTTAATGACTTTGAAAATAATTGTTTTTGTAAAAACTGCTTTCTTTAATTTTGTATCTTCTGTTCTTTTTTGTCTATTTGTTACCTAATTTCATTCATTACAGGTTGCATATCACGTTGTTGGCATATAATGAGTGTGAAGTTTAATTATCTAATGTCCTAAGTGAATTTATTATGGTTTTAATCGCTTCGACACTGGTTTTTCGAAAAAAATTATTTACATTTTTTTGTCTGTTTTTGACGTTCTTTTTCTAAACGTAGGACACATTCTGATCCAAAAAAGGTCAATGGCCTCGTTTAACGAAATGAACAAAACCTAGTTTTTCTTTTCATTTCATAGCTAATGATTTTCATCACCTTTAAAATGTTTTTTGAAAAATAGAAATGTTGTTTTTTAGTAACTTCGCTCTTCTATAATGTGCCTGTTAATATTGTTATTGAGTGGTCACATATCGCTTTATTGGCTTTTGAAAAAAAGCGCAACCATAAGTGTCTTATTCTGAGGGCAAAGATTATGGTCATAGCGGCTTAGAAATTGTTTTCTCCTAATTTGTTTTTTGAGTTTTTGTCTGTAATTGTTTTTTCGTAGTCGTATGAAAAAAAAACTTATTAATGACAGGTCCCAAAGTCTTGTATCATAGAGTTTTGGATTATTGTATTACAAATGTATTTACAGATTTGAGTTCATTTCTAATGGTTTGCTGTACTTTGGAACCAATTTTTCTCAAAAAATATGAGCATCATTTTCAAGTTAGCCGCTTTTGTTGTCTTTTCTCTTTTGTTACCGAGTCTCATTAAGGACTGGTTCCATATCTTTTCTAATGATGTAGTTTCTGATTAAGAGGGAAGTAGTTTTTTTAGATGAGGTTTTATGTAACGCAATTTAGACTTTGTTATTAAGTTTTTCTACAAATAGACATCGAGTTTTGAATGTTATTAATGTTTGTTGTTATTTGATTTTGTTGTTTTTCTTGTTCGTATTCCTTATAATGGCAATTCTCCACCAACCTCTAAAGCGGCATTTTTTAAAATTCCACTGAATGATTTGAGTTGGACGCATTTTTTTATACGCCAGTTATTTTCGAAAACTATTTGAATTTTTGAAATTTTACTATCCCTTCCTTATTTGGTAGACAATTAAGCCGAAAATGAGGATGAGCGGGGTCGGAACATCATGTGCGAACGCACATTACTGAGCCTTATTGTTTTTTTCTGGAATGTCGCAACAAAATAATATTTCGTCTGGATCACGTGATTCGTATTTGTGAGACCTCACCCGATCACCTGCCTATCGAAGAATAATACTTTTTTATGTTCAATTGAGTTGTGAACTCAAATTGCACTTATTAATTATGCAAAAATTTGGCACTTTTTAAACCATTTTTGTAAACGTGATTTTAATTAAAATGTTGTTAATAAGATGCTTTGTATTGACAAATAGACCCAGACACAGCCAACCTCCTCTCTCTAATGTGTGTTGCACTTGAAAAGGCAAATGACGAGCGGAACAACTTTGAACAGATGTTAAGACAACGACATCTTGAGAACATCAACCAAATATCAGACATCAATCAAGAAGTCGAGGAGCAAATCGGACAAGAAAGGGAAAGACTAGACAGAGACTTCAAAGGTTTGGAGATGCGATTATTATTACCCTAGATGCCGATCACAAAAATCCTGGTATTGGGTCTTTCTGGTACTAGTAGACGAATTATATTACGCGTCAGCACCCCTACCAAATACAGTGGACCATTTCGTCCATTTTGCTTCATTAATTCCACAAAACGTACCTTAATACATTTAAAAAGGACCTCACAGTGTGGGTAATTGCAATAACAGAAAATTACTATTAAACTAAATTGTAATTATACAATCAATGTCTTTGTCCTTTGTCGCCAAATTCCGCAAATTTTTGTAATATTAACTAAAGGTAGGGGCGGTGGCTCGTTATGTTTAGCGTGAAAAAAAAATGGTTAGAGGGTCGAGTGATGTCAGTTACAAATCTTTTACGTCGAGCTGAGATAGCTGAACTTTTTATGATTAATTTTCCACCTCTCAGGCGAACTAGTATTTGTTAGTTTTTAAAGGCAGCCCAAAAATTGGAAGTATAGATGAACGTTAGTTTGAAATTGTACCAATAAAAGATAACAACTCAACGCTCAAAAGCTATTTTTAGTTGCTCCCAAACATTTCAACTTTTCGTACCGTTTATTACGGTCGTGCTAGTTTTTCGTTCTTTGCATAACGATCTGGCTAAATTCATTAAATTCTTCAATTTGCCGATAAACATTTTCGGGCCAATTTTTGGCAGGGAATTCTGGTCTGTTTTTTATATTGTTACCAATTGCAGTTTTTTGCATCAAAATTGGTTAAAATTGAATCAAACTATCTCAATAAAAGTACTTTTTGAATCACAAGTGAGCCATTTTCAAGATTTTTTTGGATTTTTTTGTACTATTGTTTCATTCCTTCTGTCAATTAACAATTTATTTTCTGGTTCTGCTAGTCGACAGCCAGAGATATTTCTGTGAAACAAATTCACATTAAATGACCTGCAAAACAATTAAACTATCTAACTGGTCCAGGCAATTTTTTCTAGCTTAATATTACTTGTAACTGAAAACCCGCCCAAAATTAAGGAAAATTTTGGTGCACTTGTTTATCTCATGTAACTCAACAAAATCTCGCCTCCACTCAACAAAATCTCACTGTTCTTTTTTGGATCTATATCAATCAAAATGCTACACATAAACACTATATGCAGTTTTTGGAAACACGTAGTGAGCTTACTTAAATGTCACTGAATGTCGGAATATGTTAAACTGAATTAAAAGTTTTCAACCTAAGAATTACAAGTTTGCAACCCTAGCCAGATCTCTAATCAGACTGGTCTGGGTCGGGCATACATGTGCCAGATCTTCCAGACTGAGATCGGCTCGATTGAAACCAAGTTGCCCAACGGGGTATTAGACACCCTTTTTTTCACCCAAGAGGGGTACAAGAGCTATTAGAGTTGTTCACTGGTGATACCAAACCTTGATGACGAGTCGTATAAATGTTTTTTTTTCTTCAGAATATTGGAAGTTACTCTTTTATATGTCATCGTTTAAATTATTTTGAAACGATGACATATAAAAGATTTGCTCCCTTGATTGATGTCTGATTTTTGGTTGATATTCTCAAGATGTCGTTGTCTTAACATCTGTTCAAAGTTGTTCCGCTCGTCATTTGCCAAAGTTCATCGTTTAAATTATTTTCTGGTTACTAAAGTCTAATTCAACTCACACAAGTTGTCTTTAACGTGTTTTTGTGTTTTTGCTCGTCGACTAAAACAGGGAATTGTAGTAGTAGTAGTAGTAGTTCAGGCTTCTGCAATGCATGGCTTGAAGCACCCTTATTGATTGCTATTAATGAGATAGTTTTGAAATTGGGTTGCAGTTTTTGCACAGGAAGCAAATTCTCGAAGTGCACATGTCAGTTTCGTTGAATATTCTAAAGATGAATTTCCAATAAATGTTGCTGATCCGAAATTTTATATTTTTGTTGTCTGTAAGGTCAATGTGTTTGTTGACAATATTATATTCATAGGCAGTTCTCCACCAGAATTTTTTGTCGCTTTTGAATAATCGTTTTTTCGTAAGTTTGATTTTTAATCTCGTCCAATTATTTTTGTTGGAATTTAAATATTTTGCTATGACAATGTCGTATTTATTGTTTATGAGATCAAATATTAGAAATAGGCTACGAAGTTCAAAGTTAAAAGATATAGGCAGAATTTTCAGTTTGATGTGCCTTATATGTGAAAGAAGAACCTTTTTTCCATTTGATCGCACTTTTTTGGATTAGTTCGATGAGAATTAGATCGCATTTGGACTGCTACCAAAGTTAACAGACGCAAGATATGGTTGTTACAATGAAACCCTTGTATACGTTTAAAATAACTTGAGGGAGAGTTTTGTGGCGAAGATTTCTTCTGAGATACCAAAGTGCTCTGAGAGTTTTTGAGGCTCGTGTGCTTGCGTTTTGATGCCAAGTTGTCTTATCACAAACTTGTATTCCGAGATCTTTTTGATGAGGTTACATGTTAATTTTCAATTTTTTTTGTGAAGAGCGAATTTTTTGAAACAAAGGATCTTGCATTTGTTTTCATGGAGGCGTACGCGAAAGCTCGATTTTCAGGTTCCAATGCGAACACGTTGTTTTTTGTCGTGGCAGTACTTGTTGTTTAATCTAAGCACCTTTCCCCCAATCCCTGGTTCCGACAGATTTGCAGCAACCTTGTGCTGGGGTACTGTATCAAACGCTTTCGTGGAATCTAGGTAGAAGATGAAAACTTCATCGTGTGCATTTGAGTCGATTCCGTTGTACAGTTGGCCTAGAAAGCACAACATTTGAACAATTGCTGAACGTTGAGACCAAAAACCAAACTGGGAATCGTTAGGTGTCACTTTGATGTGCTCATAAAGTTTGTTGAATATCGGTTTATCGAAAACTTTTGAGAGGCAACATAAGCAAATAATTGGTGTTATGTCACTTTGTTTCCAGTATGCTAGAATTTTACCTTTAATGAATTATGTTTGAAAAATTAGAAAATCAGATCTGCTTTTTCTTTTTGATAGATTTTTCAGAAGCAGGTTACTTATATCATCAGGGACGTTGGCTGTATTAGTATCAACTTTAAATAATATACTTTCAATTTCTTCTTCTGAAATTTCAATGTGATTAATATCTTTTTCTTCTAAATTGAACTCGTTTTCAACTCTTGATATTTTTGAATTGAAAACACTCTGGGGAAATAAATTGAACAACTGGGCTTTCTCTTCATTCGTGTTAGCAGTTCGTTCATTTAGGAGCAGCACGCTTGGGTATGGTTTGACTTTTTTTGATCGTAAATTTTTTGAATAACGCTGAATTGCCGTGTTGCAAAGATCTCATTTTCATGGATGACTTGATCGTTTTTACAAAGCTTTTTGACTTTTTCTTCGAGGCAATCTGTTTTGTTTATTGTGGTTGGAGTAGGACTTGAATGGGCAGTTGCTTTTTGTTTCGAAGTTGATAGTTTTTTCATTTCATGGGATGTTTTTTTTGACACCCACGGGGGGAGCTCTGATCTGTGTTGAGTTATTTTTGGGACATTTTGATCGAAAAGCGAGTGAACCATTCATACCATTGTTTAAAGAGTTCGTCAACGTTACTGTAACAATAGGGGTTAAATGGGTTTTTTGAGATGTTGCCGTTGAAAATAGTCCAATCGCTTCCTCTGTCAGCGTATTTTGGTCTGCTGCGATTGATCGATTGATCGTAGTTGAATTCGTATTGTGTTCTGTCAGCGTAATGATCTGAGCATTTTTTGTTCTTGAGGTCATAATTATTACTAGTTTTGATTTCGATTTTTGAAATGATCCAAAATTGTAATTTGTTTGTTAAGAAGACATCTAGCTATTTTTTGTACCCCAAAAGGTCAGTGAAATTTAGCATTTGTTCGAAATTTTCATCTATGAAGTAGTTGAGCCAGTTGTCAAGTTCATCTGGTGAATTCATTTGTTCCCATACAGTGTTTGAGAAATTGAGATCTCCAGGAAGGATGATTGATTTTGGCTTTGTTTTCTTCTCTAAAACTTTAGCGTTTGTGTGAGGTCCTCAAACTTCCGCTTACACCATCTGTATGGACTGCCTTTATGTTGGTTGTAAATGCAGACGATTAAGATTGAGTCCTTTTTAGTGTTCATTTTCACGATTAGGCAATCCTCACATGTGTTCTAAACGAACAATTCTTTAGATTGAGTTTGGTCCATTAACGCCACTAGAACTCCCCCGTGTTTTGAGAGACCACTTTTCAATGTTCTGTCATTTCTGTCTGTAAAAATCATAATTTTGGAGAAAGAGTGCTTCATTTAGAACTTCTTCTGTGAGCCATGTTTTGGTTAGGCACAGAATGTCTGGATTGTAGTGAATAATTGCGTTTGCAAAAGCAAATCTTCGTTGTAGATGAATGAAACTTTGTAAATTGAACGTTAGAATTGAAACCTCTTGTTTTTTGTCTGGACGTTTTGCGGGTCAGGTGGAATACCGATCATTGTCTGAGTACTCGACCCCATTTGCGTCTTGTTTTTGGTATAATGTCAGATTCATTACTTTCAAGTTTTTTCTGGCGAAACCTGCGTCTATTAAGTCTTTTCGCTTTTTTAGACAGTTATTCGGTTTCTCTTCTTCTCGCGGGCAGTAGTCTTTGCGGGGAGTAGTTCTTAAAGAGGACTCTATATTTTATGCCGCGAGACCTTTTAATTCCGAAGAGACTCTCAAGACTGTGAAGTGGGTTGTGATAAGAGAGGATCCAAAAAGAGCTCTGTTCACACTATGTGAACCATAACCCAACCTAACCACATTCTGGACTGTGCTTCGATCAAACTATCTAGACAGTACGTAAAGTTCTGACCAGAGCATGCAGACTCTGAATTGGGCCTTGATCAGCCTCGACGGAACTCAACCAAATGAGGAAACAATTTTTTGGCACTAAAACCTTTACTCAAACCAAACATTAACTCTCAAGTCCGTCTTTTCTTTATCATAGATTGGAAATTTTCAAACAGGCTTCAAAGCGAATATAAACTAGAAAAGCTTTTGCTGTATTTAATAATCAGAAGTATTTCCCGTCACTTTATTGATTGCTTCTCAATTATAGACACTGCAATTTTTTTTACAGATTTTCACTCTCTAGAATTGTTTCAATCTGTTTAATCTCTGCAATACAAAATTTATCCTAAAAAATGTGTACGAGTATCTGCTCTCTAGCAGCAATCTATTGGCTGCCCGGATCTGAGTTTCATTAATATTCAGTAATGAATCATAGTATTTTCATTATGATTTTTACTATGCGCAGAGCTCTGATCATGGCACTTATTAGACATTTCATGATAATATTCAGAGTTAAATTCTGGGATTCTGCTGGAAATTATGAATCTCAGAAACTGTATTTTCTGTTATCATAATGAATTTTTAGTCTGTTTTTGCACTGAACATGTGTTTGCAATGTGTATGCTTTGCGGTTTTTGTTGAATCTTTAATTACCGTAAAATGATCATTCCCGTTTGGAAACTCTCGGCGTTTTTGACCATTTCTGCGTTATTTATGACGTTGTCCGTCTTTGTTTTGACATTTCTTAGAGTTTAGAAGACTTTTATTCTGACTGTCAATTGTAAAAATTGACGTTCCTAGTTCTGAATCAGTACTGAAATGAGACTTGTAATTATATTTGCACAGTGCTAAAATTGACTTGGCATTAGGGGTGGGCGCAATATAAAAAAAGCACCTGGAGAAGGGCTTTCTTGAATCAAGATTGAATAGGTATTTTCTGCTTTTTCTACTTCTGCTTTTTGATCTGATGAGCCGACAAATTCAGAACCAAAAATACAATCATGTCCGATTCTTTCCTTTCATAAGCTCATTTAAGTTAACGCGCCCTGAAACAACGTACTCATTGGGCGAGTTTAGTGTTTATGTTAGTTATAAGGCAAAAGTGATATTTGTAACTCATATTAGCCCTCAATTATTCAATATTTACCAAGACATTGTTATTTGAGTTAATGTTTTGATGTGTCGTCGGAGGCCGAATCGCAAATATTTGGCAGACAATATTGGAAATAATACGTAACTATTTATTATGTATATTTTAAATGGTAACATCAAAAAAGAAAGGGAATTAAAAAGATCCGAAAGTTCAGAATACGAAATTATTAATTTAATACGCCAATTAATTTCAGCTAATGAGACGATCCTAGGAAATTTTCGACCAATAGTGTGCAACCCAGTTTTTCAGAAATGAAATTTATTTTTTTTATTAGCGAAAAAATCTAAAGCGATGAAATAATTATTTGTTCTGTAATAATGGCGGGCTACGGCTATACCTCAGTGGCTCATAAGACTTGAGATGACGCACAAAAATTCTGACGTATAAATGTGCCGATTATAAGAATGCCAAAAATTCACTCAGTTATTCCTTTGTTAAATTTCTCCTTTAATCAGATCATTTATATTCAAATGATTGCAGCAGAACTTCTCAACCAATCACAATGGAGTAGCGAAACTTAATGTTTTATTTTTTATAAAGGCAAGAAAACTAGAGCTAAGTTAACTGTAAACAAGTATAACGTAAACATTTATACTTGGGGAAGATGGCCATGCCTGCGCGGCTCATTGGACTTTGATCTAAACCTATCACAACCGAACTAGTGATTTTCTAGCCCTGTCGCTCTCAATCATTCTGGCTAGCATTTTATTTATAAATGATTACCTTTTGCATTTCGGCGCTTTTGAAACATTTTCGCGTTTTGGCAATCGTACACGTCCACATAGTACTACATTGACATAGTTGTACGTAATCAGAACTTGATATGGAGCTATCACAACCGAACCTGAGATTAGTTTACACAATTAGATACTCTTTGTATTGTTTCTAACAATTTAGGGTAATTGAAGCCAAGTCACTTTTTGCGGAACATTTTGAAACATGTCCGTGTTGGGCAGTTTTTAAAGTCGGTTCCTCATGACCGAATAATCTTCAAAAAAGTGGCGGAATAGAACAAAAAACCACCGTTCTAATTTTGTTATTGTTATTCTCATATGCTTGATTTGACACATTTTCTTTCTTTAGGAAAACTACTAATAAAATGAGAATTCGATTTACAAACATTCGCACTGAACAGTGGTGACACAAAAACTGCTTGGAGATTTACTATTAGAAATTTTTGAATCAATTTTTTACGATTTTCTTTCCTATCGATTCGAAACCAATTTTGCCAAAGGGAGTGGAACTATATGCTGGCGGCATGGTTTGACACTTAAGAGCGTGCAGCTGCCCGATGACGTTAATTACATATTATATAAGTAGAAATTCTCATTATACACTATAAATACTTATATTGTATATTTTATATGAAGGTCGCATAAAAAACACAAACTCAAATGATGTTCTCTAAAATTTACCATTTTTTGTCAACATTTGTCAAACGTTTGTTATTTTTATCACGTTAGAGAAACCGTTTTTGTATGATTGAATTTGTAGGTTTATAAAGCTATAAAAGTCTTTAAAATATCCACTGCTTTGACTTCGCGCCAAATCTCCTGCATTAGCATTTCTCATATTTGACTGAAAAACATGTAATTATAAGGGAAACCAATTCCTTCACTCATTGAACAAGTTTTTTCAAATTCGGTAAGTATTTTTTTGAAAACCGCCAATTTTAACAGTTCCAGTTGCAACTATAAATGAATCTTTTTTTGTCTTGATACAGGGGTCCTAATTTCTTTAGAAGCTCGTCAGCACCAACGAGCGCTAAAATCTAACTTCTGCTACTTTCAAAATTCTCTCAAATTCTTCTGGCTAAGATGTAACAGATATAAAACTGTTTTGCAGTGTTTTGATATATTTGCAACTGCTTCCATTTGTTTAACAATTCAAAGGAGAATTGTTGAAAGAGGGATATCGCGGCCACAATGTTTTCCATTCACTAATTGCTCGAAAAAACCTTTCTCAGCAAAAAAAAATCTTGTCATTTTTCGTATGAGAGTTATAGAAAACAGATAGCCCTTTTGCACTTGAGCTTTTGAAGACATAAGATTGCAATGTTTTTAAAGTTCTGAGTTAATTTTTTGCAAATAAAAGATTCAGAAATTAACAGTGAAACTTGAAAAAAATAACAGTTGGCGTTGTGTATCATTACAGTTTTATAATTTTCTGAAGTTTTTTGTGACCTACGATGCAAGTAATGCTGGATGACTCATCTCTTTCTCCTGTATTTCAGTTTTCCTTTCGATTGTATATTTTTTTGGATTGAAGTTGAGGATTCGATCTTGTTCTCTCCAAAGGCTTATAATCAATTGCGCTTAAAAAGACTCTATGAAATGACTTTTAAGATGTTCTGCCATACGTCATAACTTTGGAATTCTTTGTCTGGTATTGTCTTCGCCGTTTTCTGGTAACTAATTGATGCCATTATATTCAATATTTAGTTTCGCAACAATAATTTTAACTGAGTGCTACTCTTTTTTAAATCAAGCGCGAATCTTAAGATTTTTCAATCCTTTTATTTCCCTCAAAAGGTAAATTAATTATTCGTCTCGTCTTTATTATCTTTAAAGTTTATTTGAAATTTAAACTGAAAACGTTTTATTGGGATGATGAGATTTGAAGGCTGTTTTTCTATCAATTTTTACCTCTAACTTTTAATCTGTTGCATATTGAAGTGATTTCACATGACAAAAAGAACGACTTGAAATGTTCTTAACTTCTAATTTTCCAGAGAATTCTTTTCGTTAGATGCTGTTTGTTCACTCCTTACTGAGCTGCTTTGTTTGGTTTCTGTTTGAAGTTTTTTTCAATACGCTGTTTCTTCACTTAAATCACCTGATAAATATAATCACGTCCCTAAAAATCTATTCCAACTTCGCGAACAAGTCCGCTCGCTGGTCGAGCGTCGCTGTGCCTGCCCACTGTTTCCAAATTACAACAACCCACCTCGTACGAGAGACATGTTCATTGACACGTGTGTCCACTATCAAGCTCACATTTTGTCCCGCTTACTTCTGAACTTTTTTGTGGAGGATACATGTAAATTAAAAGGATAACAAATAGGTAAAATTCTTACATTTTAAAATTATCAAATTACAAATCATCTTGCGTTATTTGATCACACTGGGGCAGATCGTATGGGCTGCTAAATTTAAAACCTGAGACCTGTGTTATGATTTTTATCCCTGTAACCGATCTAGAAATATGAAACGACGTTTAAATAAATTATTTATGTTCACTTGCTGATAATAACGGAATCAAATGTAATCGAATCGGAAAATGTAAATATTAAGATTGACTCTTAAAATTGCTTTAAAAAACTTTAATATTTTTTAACCTTTTTCCCAGACAAGTTTTAAGCTATGGAATATTTTTCAATGACACCGCAAGCAGGACAGTTTGAGACGCAAGTTGGTTGTTCTGAAATTTAGGTCTTGGCTTTTCCAAAAAGTTATTTTGTTCTCATTGGTAATTGTTCTGCCTTATTCCGCCTTATAAGATCTTGCACGATAGAAATTCTGCCTTATAAGATCTTACACGATAAAAATTCTGCCAGACAAAAAATTTTTATCTTGTAAGATCTTATAAGAATCTTATAAGATCTTTTAAGATAAATATTCGGAAAGCTATGGCTCAACCTTTTGATAAGATTTTTTATCAGATCTTATACGATAAAAATTCTTTAAGTATGACATGCTCTTCATATTGAAGACATTCTGGGTTGCTTTCAAGCAGTAGCCAAAAAGCTACAGCATGCAACACTTAGGTGTCAGAGCAACAAAGATAAAATTATCTTATATTGTCTTTTGAGACTTATAAGATATTGGGAAAAAGGTTATTCGAGTGTTAGTGTCTTTTTCTGAGGCATTAGTTATCAACTAAGCTGTAAAATTTTCTTCAAAGACCAAAACTATCTTGGACTGCTAAGTTTAGCCATAGTACCTAGTTAAGACTCAGAATATTACTCCCATCAAAATAGAATCAACAAACTTTTTTTTCGAAATTGTTTAGTTGACCGATTATTTTTTTTTACTTTCATAGGAACTTGACTATGGTATACTGTTATATTGAAATCATTAAAAACATGTCTTATCAGATCTTACACGATAAAATTCAGCCCTGCGTGAACTTTTATCGTGTAAGATCTGATATCATACTTATCAGATGCTGTAAGATAACAATTCAGCAAAATTGAATTATTATCTTATAAGATCTGATAAATATCTTATCAGATCTTTCACGATTAAACTTCAAGTAGGGCAGAACTTTTATCGTGTAAGACCAGATAAGATGTTACACGATAAAGATTTTTGATCAGCATCTTATCAGATCATGCACGATAAAAAGACCACGTATTTTTGGGTCTCCATGAACCCACCCGTGACTCCCCTGAGACCCAAGATCGTCAGAGAATGAGACAAACTGTAAAAAAGACTGAAGCTTCAAGCCGGTGCTGGATCTACCATAAAATTTTGTCAACTTATTGTTTTTTGCTACAATTGTGATTGACAGAGCGGCAAGAGCAGATGCGAGATGTTGTCCAATCAGAGATGAAAGAACTTCAGTCTCGCTTGGATTTGCTGGAGAGTGAGAATGCACAGCTCAAGTGCAACTTGCAAGAGGTGGACAAAGCCAAAAATGACCTCACTGATGAGTATGAGGACCTCAAGAGGGACAACAGGTGAGAAAGTATATATATATATATATATATATATATATATATATATATATATATATATATATAATATATTTTAAAAAATGGGAATAAACACACTCAAGAAAATATCGACGTTAACGAACTATCATGACGTCCGACTACACTATAAACAAGAAAACTTGACCTTTGCACAGAAAAAATGACTGTTTTAACCCAACCGTTTCCGAGGTTTCAAAATCCAACTTATCCGAACATACCAACATGAAAAATATTCACAATTTTTTTGAATTTTTTTATGTCAGTGAGATATCAAATTCTAGTGGTGATTTTAGTCATGCTAGAGTACTGAAGAGTTGGTACACCTTGCCTGGCTTTCTTCAGAATTGGTGTCTGCGTTCTGAGAAAATGCACTGTGAGCGTTAATTCAGATGTTATCGGAGTAAATGACTTTGACTATACTGATTTTCTAAAAGTTCCTTGAGTATTCCTTTGGGTTTTTTTCCTTGGGTCTTTTTCCTTGCTTTGTTCATTTCGTTGCGTGTGTTTAAACTTGTTTAATAACAATTCTTCCTCTGATTTGATTCATAGTCAGATATTCGCTTTAATCAACGGTTCGGATTAAAATTCAAGAGTTGTTGAATTGTCCTGCTGTTTTTTAAACTCGTTTTGCCTTTCGATTATGTTTTTTTTTGTTTTACACAAATCACAGCGTTCACAGTGGGCTACTGTTTGACTTAATTTTTACACTGTTTTGACTGAATTGCTTTTAATTTCGTTTGCTCATTGCCTTTCTCAATATAGCAAATACAGTTAATATCAAAAATGCAAAAAAGCGGATGAGCCGATAAAACTTGGTCATTAGGTGGGTGATAAAGCATTAGGTTAGCAAAGTTCATAAGAGCGACTGATAGTTGGCATTGTTAAGTTAAATAGCCTTCAAATTAGAAGCGGAAGAAAACCTGTCAAATTTAGTCACATTTTTTTACGTTTTTTGAACAATAGCCGGTCATTTTGTATTATCTTTTTTCCCGTCTCAATACCGTTGAGCCTCAAGGAGATCATCACTGCCGGTTGTTTTCCGGCAATCTAACTGCTTTGTTTGTTGTTCCTTTCACTTTCCTGCCTCACTTTATTAAAACAATTTTTGTTCGATATTCCAAATTGTGACAAAATTTTTTTTCTCATCTCATTTAACGTTTTCTCTGGAAACTCCCTTATTACATTTAAACAAGGAAAGCCATTTGAAAATCTGAGCATTGTATTTGACAAGAATAGAGCTAAGCATTGAACTTGCAAGATCTTTGAGTGTGTATCAAAAAAGCTGCTGTGCTATACAAAATACTTTACTCGAGAGAAGAAAAGAACACTTACATGTATATGGTCTGAAAATTACACTCTGAAATTGCTATATACTCCATACACGACTTTTTGTTCATTCAAGGGGTTGATCTATTTTTTTCTTACAATAATGTTTTTGGATGCCCAATAATGAGGACCCAAAAATTATATTCATTACAAAGTCCAAATTACGTGTATCTTCAGCAACTTTGAATGAAAAATACAGGCACACCATCAGCAGAATATGTCAATGAACAAATTTACTGTTAATAACTTGAATAACTGCGTTTCTTAAAAAAGAAAATAGTCATGATGGAACAAAATTATCGGCGCAAATTTGTTTAAAAATTTTGTTTTCCTGAAAACACCTTACTTAATTTTATTTTCTGCGGACCGCTGAAAAACCTCCAACATGAAGTATTTCAACATATATAAATCTCACGTTAAAATGTGTACAGCTGTTTTGAAATTTTTTTGAAAGGTTCTATTGCTTGTCTATTAATTTAACACCATATCATTTCACCCCTATGTCATTTAACGCCACCGTGTGTTCAGCCGAATACTCTTTTCGAAACCTTATGTTGTCTCTATTTTACGACTTAACGGAAAATCTTACAAAAATCTTAACCCAAAGATCACTTTTTGATAAATTAATTGTTCCAATTATATACGGAATTAATTTTTTTCTCATTCCAGACAAGTAAATTAAGAAAATAGAACTAGATCGTGTTAAATATGTACCTTTTTGCCCATAAGATGATTGTACTTAATCAAAGTTGTAAAATCAGTGTGAAATGATAGAAGTGGATAAAATTAGGGCTAAATGATGGTGACCGGACAATAGATCGAAAGGACAACAGATCGAAAACAGAAAAATTGGGACAATAGATCGAAAATCATTCTCTATTCTTATTGGCTGAAATTAAGCATTTTTTGCGAGCTGCAATATAATTACCACTGTATGGCCATGCCTCGCGAGCCATGGCCATGCCTTAGCGGCCCGTGGGACTTGATATGAATCTATCACAACCGAACAAAATATCACAATAGAACATGTTATATGCAGTTAATAAATGAGCGCTTAAATCTGATTGACCAATACGCAACTTGAATTATTTAATTTTCGATCTTTTGTCCCAATTTTTGCTTTCGATCTGTTGTCTTTTGATCTATTGTCCTAGCACCCTAAATGATAGGGGTTAAACAAATATGGATTAAAAATGTATCATCATTTTCAATAGATATAGATTGACATTTCTTTGGCTGTTTGTCTAGGTATCTTGAGGAGAGTTTATCAATGACGAAAGATGAACTGAATTTGTCCAAAAGTGTCGCCAATTCCATCAGGGCTGAACAGATTGAGGAACTGAAGGAAAGAGAGAAAACAATTGAGGAATTTGCCAAAGGTCAGTCATATTTAAATTAACTTTACCCACTTTCAAGTCTAACTCAGTACTGGATAAGAGACGCAAGATTATAGGCACATATGAAATCGAGCAAACGTTTAAACCTTTATCTTATCCGTTAAGAGGGCAGTCTTCATTGAAAATTGTCTCATCCAATGTGTGTGTGTGGACCTCAAAAAATTGTCTAAATTGTCAAAAAATGGGTCGAAAATCATTGGCGGAAGATTTTCCCTAATGTAGCGAGAGTGACTCCATTGTTGATTCTAACTGAACTGATAATAACAACAATGATCGGCTCTAAATCAGATTTCATTAATTTGCATTTTTTTTACGAGAATTAAAACCAGACAAGTCTAAATCCAGTTCCAAATCACTTACTGAATTATATTCAATCTTGTCCATCGTTTGACTGCCCAGGTTAAAGTCCCAGACTTTTGTCAAATGTTGTTCAGAAAACCGCTGTTTAGAAAATCGTTGTTTGAACTATCATCTCCCGAGACACCCATGTGTTGGTATTTCCCCACACTTTCAAGCACTCGCATTTTCACCCACTTTTATTCCGATAAAAATTTTTAATTAATTACACAAAGCATGCAAAATTTGTGTTCAAATTTGAAAACACTGAAGGATTCGCATACATGGTTTGCTAGTTAAAACCGAATGGTTTTTTAAACTTCTAGTACAAAATTGTTTATCTTGTTGAAGTTTGGCAGAAATATCTACTACGCTTGTTCGAAATAATCTTGATTCTGTAAAATTACTATACCCAAATACCCTTTTTTAACTGGAGCTATTAATGTGAGTTCAAGAACTTTGCTTATTTTTTCCCAATGAAACATCTAAAGGTCAGATAGTTATTCATTTTGAATTTGGTTACTCCTCCCTGTTTTTATATCACATTTCCGTTTTGTATGGGACTTCGCGAGTTAGAATTCATTTAGTCAAGTTAAGATTGTAAAAAAATATATAACGTTTAAAGTACCGGAATTGGATTTAGATTGGAAAAAAGCCTCCAGCGCATCAATCATGAAAACGTCGGATTTAAGGAACCATCGCATCGTGTTTCATATCTTGAGCTGGAACATAATTGCCTCAAGGTTAAGAAGTTTTAAACTAATACTTTCTTCAACCGATTCTGAGCAACCGAAGTCGAGGACGTTTACATGTTGTGAAGCCGAAAGCAAAGACGGTTTTTACACTTATCAAATTGGAAAACACTGTTTGATCTGGAGTCGACAGCAAAATTGAGCCGACTTTTCACACCGAAGAATGTTGATCAATGACTTCTTATGAATCGAGGTCTCGACTAGTGATCGCAATAAAAATTCCGAGTCTGGTGAAATTCGCCAAAATTCATTAAGGAGTCCACAGTACTTAAATTTTTACATTATTATTTTGGGTAATTTTACCTGTTTACCTTAAATTTAAGGTAGTTTTGAGGTAAAGTTCGGGTAATTTTAAGTGAAGTTAAAATTACTACAGATGAATATGAGGGTTAATGTTCGTTCAGACATGACAAATCTACTTGAATTGATATTTTTCAGTAAGGATGAGGTATCTTTTAGGTACATTCACGTAAATTTTTTTAAGAGTAATAGTAAAAGCTTAAAAAATTAATCGATCTTACAAAAAGAAAAAGTTCTCCAAAATTTTGTTTCCTTTTTGATTTTCAGAAGCAGAGGAGGACAGGAGTGCATTGTTAGATCGGATAGAAGAGTTAGAAAGAGAGAAGACAAGATTGAAAGACGAGAGAGACGATTTGGAATCATTCAAGACTTACTGGATACAAAATGGGTGCGTCAAAATGATCACATTTTTTTAGATTCATTCTCAGATTTCCCCCGATTAAAGGATCTTGGTTTCATACATTGTGGACATGATGTGTCCAGGCGTTTGTTTTTTAAACTTTTGCCAGGACCCCCCCCCCCCCCCCCCGAGAATGATCCTATTTTCATTTCGACATTTCGAAGTAAACTCTTCGTGAACTGCATATAATCAAAAAGATCCTAAAATTTTTCCATCATAAGTTGAGACAATTTTGGGAAACACGCCTGAACACCATAGATAATCAAGGGACATCAACTGACTGATTATTTCGCCATTATTTACTTTTGCACTTTATTTTAAACCAATCAGATTAATTGGCCAACCAAATTTTAGTATCCTGCTATTATTCTCATTCTCGTTTTCTCTCATTCGGCTCTTCTCCCTTTCGGCTCTAATTCCTAGCTTCAAGTAAAAGCTTTAATTCTAATTTTTTGTTAATTCTTAACTTTAATTCCTTTCCCTTTTTAATAAAATTGGTTTTTCAGACCCAACAGAACGGATCCCCTGACAGAAGATGAACTATATTACGCAGG
Organism: Convolutriloba macropyga; assembly: GCF_964194025.1. NCBI lineage: Eukaryota > Metazoa > Xenacoelomorpha > Acoela > Convolutidae > Convolutriloba > Convolutriloba macropyga. The sequence continues at coordinate 38,367,268 of NC_134482.1, read as the reverse complement.
GGGAGAGAATGATCAAACACTACAGGGAGAACTGTTCAGTCATGGGAAGACTGGAGTTAGAAGACGAATTCTTTTGCCAACATCTAGCCACTCAGGTTACACCTTCCCTATTTTGTTCCCACTTAATATAAAGGTGATTTTTTAAATCTGCTTTATAATCTTATCAGTATTACGATAAATGACATGATCAGGGAACACAATGAAAAATAAACATACAAAGAAATACTACCTTTTAACAATGTTAAAGTGATCCGGGACCTTTGGTTAGTTATTGTGGGTACCCTAATCTAGACAGAAGGGTTATTATGTAGGAATCTGCCAGACCCTGCCAGAGAAATGGAATTCCTCGGAGTTTTGATAGAAAAAATGATAATCTTGAAAGATCGTGCAAAAGAATATTAGTCCGACAGAGTTATTATTTTTCAAAAATTATTACCAAAAAACAATCTTTTCAAACTTTTTGGACTTCAGTACTTCTTCAGAAGCCAAAAACTATCCAAAAGAAAAACATTAAAAAACTACCAATTATTATCGTCGCATGAGCCTTGATGATACACATTGCCATGGTATGTAGCAATATATTTTTTCTAGGCAACCAACATTTGTTACATTGTGGTTTTGTGCGAAATTGAAAGCATTAAGGAACTGTAAAATTATGATAAGCTATATTTGTATACAAAAGGTCTCCGGATCGTTGCAAAACGGCGCTGTATCATATACTATATTTGTTAATAATATTCATTACAAAATTCATTATTATCAACGCATGTTGTGTATTTTGAAAGAGAATTTTTCCGATAAAAGGACGCGAAAAATTCAGCATACTAGTGTTAGATGTTTACGCTATAGGGGTCCATCGTTTAAACATTTTGATGTAATTTTTTGCATTTTCGAGGCATTTATCCACTTTTGTATCTTAATAATTTTATTATTATAAAGTTGATATATATTTGCGCATAATTATTCCTTTAATTGGTTTATAATTCGCAGCCACTTAATTTTTGCACGAATCGCTTAATTCGCTACCTGTCAACACTTGCACTGTCTATTGTTGACCCTTCAAAATAAATTTTTATGCGTGGACAATAATTATAGATTAAAAACTGAATCAGTTCTTAACAGGTAGAAGGTAGAGGTGTTTCCGATTGTTGAAAGTTTTTTCTAAAACAGCAGAATTTTGACTGAATTCGCAAGATTATTGGTCTTTCGCCCCTTATCTCAAGACAAATGCTGTGACGAGTTTTATGAAGTTGATGATTTAGGATCCAGTTGGCTACGGGACAGTTGACTAACAATATTACAATTGTTCCGTTAACATTCATAGATGTACACTTCATAGTCTTTTAATGGGAAATTCCTGATTACCATTAATTGATGTACAATTGGCTACTTTATTCACGAAAAAGTTGAAGAAGTTAACTTTAATTTTTTGTTGTTCCATTTTTTTCTTTTTATTTTGCAACATCTCAATTCGGCGAGATTTTGCTTGCAACTAAAACGTGTATCGATACATCATTCCCGATGCGAGGAAGCAAGATTTTTTGTAAGCTTTGCAATTAAACTTTTCGACACTTCCGAATGATTTTGAATTCTTCATACTTGTTATAGTTTAATTGATTTCTGGTCATCCTTTACATTTCGTACACTTTAATCTCGTTTTCGCTCCATACTCTAGGGAAATGTTATTGATTCTATGGAAATTTTCTTTTTTGCCCATGAACCTTTTTTTTGTTTTCAAGGAAAATCTTTTGTGCACACACTAATGCGTTTTTTTAAAATTCATGGTGGTTAGCATATAGTGTTAAGAGGTGAGAAGAGTCAATGAAATTAACTTACACTATTGGAAAAAACTTGCAAATATCTATTAAAGATGATTAATTTCAACTGATTGGGTCGACTGTTCAGATTAAATTTGTTCCCTTTTTGTCGACTTTATCTATTATATGTGGTTTGTTTTCTCAATAACACCTCCCAAGGTTCTTTACGTTTTGTTGAAGATCCAATTTATAATTATAATCGCATGTTTTAATGTTGCCCAGGGTGCGAATTGTGTTTTGTGTTCTTTATTTTTTTCAAAAAGATTATTTTAGAATATTTTTGGTAAAAACGAAATCCACAAAGTTTAGGATTTATTGATATTTGAGGAACTTAATTTAATTTGTTAGATGTCGATTTGTTCCCTTATTCTTATGAAGCTGGTTTTCTCCGCGCTGATTGAACAAAATGGCAACGCAAATTGATGAATTTTTCATGGTTCATTGCTGACAAGTTTCTGATTATTGAAAAGTTATTGGGTTCTGCTTTCATTTTTGCTCTGGTTTGTTGATATATAATTCGGTTCTGCGTAATCGCAGCGGAGCAGCATTAGGCTATCAGTCTGCATTAACAGTAGCCTGTACTCAGTTGTCCGTTTTTTATTATTCCCCAAATCTCAGAGTGTTACTAATTGAACTCATTTAACTCCCATATTTTAACATCGCTTCTCCCAAAATCTTTTCACCCCTCAATTCTTCGCTCCAAGACTGCCCCTTTATATAGCCTTCCCTGCCAATATTTTTTTAAGAATTAATCCTTGCATTTTTAACGAAAAACCTACGAATCGCTCATTTTGATCGTTAATTGAGCCAAATATATAATCAAATAAAAAAGGGGCGAAATAAAGAATGAAATAATAATTCGTTTCTGCGTAATCGCAGTGGAGCAGCATTAGGCTTTCAGTCTGCATTAACATTAACCTGTTCTCAGCTGTCGTTTTTTAATGTTCTCCACATCTCAGACTTAATTTATTTAACATGAATGCTCTTTTTTGGTGACTATGGCCACTTTTTACTTATTTTGCGTCTGCAACTTTCCCCTGGTACCATAATTGCAGCCAACATTGGTCAGGCTATGGTCAACCTAAAGCTATTGTTAAGTAAGAGCTCATCCTCACACAGACAACTTCACGGAGGCAGGGGATTGAACTATCGATCATTGGCGTGTCAATCACACACCTTACATCTCGGCTATCACGCCACAAAACATTGTTTTTAGGGGCATTGATGACATTGTTTTTAAGGACTTTGATAACATTTAAAAAAAATGATCACATTTTTTTTAAATTCATTCTCAGATTTCCCCCGATTAAAGGATCTTGGTTTCATACATTGTGGACATGATGTGTCCAGGCGTTTGTTTTTTAAACTTTTGCCAGGACCCCCCCCCCCCGAGAATGATCCTATTTTCATTTCGACATTTCGAAGTAAACTCTTCGTGAACTGCATATAATCAAAAAGATCCTAAAATTTTTCCATCATAAGTTGAGACAATTTTGGGAAACACGCCTGAACACCATAGATAATCAAGGGACATCAACTGACTGATTATTTCGCCATTATTTACTTTTGCACTTTATTTTAAACCAATCAGATTAATTGGCCAACCAAATTTTAGTATCCTGCTATTATTATCATTCTCGTTTTCTCTCATTCGGCTTTTCTCCCTTTCGGCTCTAATTCCTAGCTTCAAGTAAAAGCTTTAATTCTAATTTTTTGTTAATTCTTAACTTTAATTCCTTTCCCTTTTTAATAAAATTGGTTTTTCAGACCCAACAGAACGGATCCCCTGACAGAAGATGAACTATATTACGCAGGGGGAGAGAATGATCAAACACTACAGGGAGAACTGTTCAGTCCTGGGAAGACTGGAGTTAGAAGACGAATTCTTTTGCCAACATCTAGCCACTCAGGTTACACCTTCCCTATTTTGTTCCCACTTAATATAAAGGTGATTTTTTAAATCTGTTTTATAATCTTATCAGTATTACGATAACTGACATGATCAGGGAACACAATGAAAAATAAACATACAAAGAAATACTACCTTTTGACAATGTTAAAGTGATCCGGGACCTTTGGTTAGTTATTGTGGGTACCCTAATCTAGACAGAAGGGTTATTATGTAGGAATCTGCCAGACCCTGCCAGAGAAATGGAATTCCTCGGAGTTCTGATAGAAAAAATGATAATCTTGAAAGATCGTGCAAAAGAATATTAGTCCGGCAGAGTTATTATTTTTCAAAAATTATTACCAAAAAACAATCTTTTCAAACTTTTTGGACTTCAGTACTTCTTCAGAAGCCAAAAACTATCCAAAAGAAAACATTAAAAAACTACCAATTATTATTGTCGCATGAGCCTTGATGATACACATTGCCATGGTATGTAGCAATATATTTTTTCTAGGCAACCAACATTTGTTACATTGTGGTATTGTGCGAAATTGAAAGCATTAAGGAACTGTAAAAATATGATAAGCTATATTTGTATACAAAAGGTCTCCGGATCGTTGCAATACAGCGCTGTATCATATACTATATTTGTTAATAATATTCATTACAAAATTCATTATTATCAACGCATGTTGTGTATTTTGAAAGAGAATTTTTCCGATAAAAGGACGCGAAAAATTCAGCATACTAGTGTTAGATGTTTACGCTATAGGGGTCCATCGTTTAAACATTTTGATGTAATTTTTTGCATTTTCGAGGCATTTATCCACTTTTGTATCTTAATAATTTTATTATTATAAAGTTGATATATATTTGCGCATAATTATTCCTTTAATTGGTTTATAATTCGCAGCCACTTAATTTTTGCATGAATCGCTTAATTCGCTACCTGTCAACACTTGCACTGTCTATTGTTGACCCTTTAAAATACATTTTTATGCGTGGACAACAATTATAGATTAAAAATTGAATCAGCTCTTAACAGGTAGAAGGTAGAGGTGTTTCCGATTGTTGAAAGTTTTTTTTCAACATTTGAAAACAGCAGAAGTTTGACTGAATTTGCAAGATTATTGGTCTTTCGCCCCTTATCTCAAGACAAATGCTGTGACGAGATTTTTGAAGTTGATGATTTAGGATCCAGTTGGCTACGGGACAGTTGACTAACAATATTACAATTGTTCCGTTAACATTCATAGATGTACACTTCATAGTCTTTTAATGGGAAATTCCTGATTACCATTAATTGATGTACAATTGGCTACTTTATTCACGAAAAAGTTGAAGAAGTCAACTTTAATTTTTTGTTGTTGCAATTTTTTAATTTTTATTTTGCAACATCTCAATTCTGCGAGATTTTGCTTGCAACTAAAACGTGTATCGATACATCATTCCCGATGCGAGGAAGCAAGATTTTTTGTAAGCTTTGCAATTAATTATTTCGACACTTCCGAATGATTTTGAATTCTTCATACTTGTTTTAGTTTATTTGATTTCTGGGCATCCTTTACATTTCGTACACTTTAATCTCGTTTTCGCTCCATACTCTAGGGAAATGTTATTGATTCTATGGAAATTTTCTTTTTTGCCCATGAACCTTTTTTTTGTTTTCAAGGAAAATCTTTTGTGCACACACTAATGGGTTTTTTAAAATTCATGGTGGTTAGCATATAGTGTTCAAAAAGGTGAGAAGAGTCAATGAAATTAACTTACACTATTGGAAAAAACTTGCAAATATCTATTAAAGATGATTAATTTCAACTGATTGGGTCGACTGTTCAGATTAAATTTGTTCCCTGTTTGTCGACTTTTTCTATTATATGTGGTTTTATTTTCTCAATAACACCTCCCAAGGTTCCTTACGTTTTGTTGAAGATCCAATTTATAATTATAATCGCATGTTTTAATGTTGCCCAGGGTGCGAATTGTGTTTTGTGTTCTTTATTTTTTCAAAAAGATTATTGCAGAATGTTTTTGGTAAAAACGAAATCCACAAAGTTTAGGATTTATTGATACTTGAGGAACTTAATTTAATTTGTTAGATGTCGATTTGTTCCCTTATTCTTATGAAGCTGGTTTCCTCCGCGCTGATTGAACGAAATGGCAACGTAAATTGATGAATTTTTCGTGGTTCATTGCTGACAAGTTTCTGATTATTGAAAATTTATTGGGTTCTGCTTTTATTTTTGCTCTGGTTTGTTGATATATAATTCGCTTCTGCGTAATCGCAGCGGAGCAGCATTAGGCTATCAGTCTGCATTAACAGTAGCATGTACTCAGTTGTCCGTTTTTTATTATTCCCCAAATCTCAGAGTGTTACTAATTGAACTCATTTAACTCCCATATTTTAACATCGCTTCTCCCAAGATCTTTTCACCCCTCAATTCTTCGCTCCAAGACTGCCCCTTTATGTAGGCTTCCCTGCCAATATTTTTTTAAGAATTAATCCTTGCATTTTCAACGAAAAACCTACGAATCGCTCATTTTGATCGTTAATTGAGCCAAATATATAATCAAATAAAAAAGGGGCGAAATAAAGAATGAAATAATAATTCGTTTTTGCGTAATCGCAGTGGAGCAGCATTAGGCTTTCAGTCTGCATTAACATTAACCTGTTCTCAGCTGTCGTTTTTTAATGTTCTCCACATCTCAGACTTAATTTATTTAACATGAATGCTCTTTTTTGGTGACTATGGCCACTTTTTACTTATTTTGCGTCTGCAACTTTCCCCTGGTACCATAATTGCAGCCAACATTGGTCAGGCTATGGTCAACCTAAAGCTATTGTTAAGTAAGAGCTCATCCTCACACAGACAACTTCACGGAGGCAGGGGATTGAACTATCGATCATTGGCGTGTCAATCACACACCTTACATCTCGGCTATCACGCCACAAAACATTGTTTTTAGGGGCATTGATGACATTGTTTTTAAGGACTTTGATAACATTGTTTTTAAGGACTTTGGATGATCAGTGTTAAATTGACTAATCGAAACCGACAACTATAAACATTTTCTCACCAGAGGTATTTCACAATCCGAGTATATAGATTCGCGCTTGTAACTTTCATGTTTTTGTTCACATGCTTTATGATGAGGTTTACGAGCGATAGCAAAAAATAGTTTTAGTTTACTTAGTTGCGGCATTTTTCATAATTAAATTAATTGAAATTATAATCTAGGTTTCGGAGAAGACGATCTCTGGACTTTGGATCCAAAAAGCCGACCAGCGGTCGATTCCAGCGACGATTCGGAAGCCCAAAGTATCATTTCATCATCAGTCGAGGGCAACTTGACCCGGTCCAGGTCAAGGTCGCGGGGTCAGAGTTCATCCATATCTCTAGTGTCTATCAATGATATTGACAAGACAGTTCAGGAACATATCAGAGAGGCCGAGTCTTCAACCAATCTTTATTCAACAGCCAATCAGGAGAAAGTGTTCAAAATTGTTTTTTTGGGTTAGTGGGTTCTTATCAAATTGCGTATGAACAATTTTTGGATCTATTCGGTCTCCCCCGCCCTCAGTGTTTTTTATGCCCCCAATTACGGTTGATGTGTTAGTTAGAAGGTTGAGAGAGAACAACCTAATTTAAATTGTGCATAAGATAAGGTTGACATAGCTTGACAAGAAGCTCTACTTGTTCAACGTATACTTGGCTAGAGAAATGAAGCCTTGAGGAACAAGAAAGAACGTGAGAACGGGTTATAAGAGATGCCCAGTTTCGAGAGCTTAAAACAAGTTGGTGTAAATGGGTAGCACGCTAGGCTTGCAAGTAACAAATGTTGGTTCGAATCTAGTACATAGACCCCAAACAGTGTTCTTTTATAGCACGTTACTATGAAAAAAAATAGCTGGTGCGCCCGGGGGGGGGGGGGGGGGTTAAAAATATGCCCAATAGGCTTATAGGGGAATGAGGGACAGAATAGATCCTATTTTTGAAGTTTTAACATCTGACGGCATAAACATTTAAATAATGTTGAGCCCATTTAAAATTTCTAATCAATATTCCTAATCGTATTGGTGGAAATTTTAAAACAATGATGCAGCCCACATCCCCACATTATTTAAACATACTATTTTTATAAAATGGTGCTATTATGTAACAGTGCATGCTTTGCGACTGTTAATCATAAGCGCCACTGGGCCGAAACAGTAAAACAGAATAAATCCGAATTCTCTTTCCTGAAAGTTAATCCAGGAAAGTTAATTTTGGATTTTGGACCTATTCTGGTTTGCACCCCCCCCCCCCCTCCCCCTTC
>NC_134482.1:38308611-38359043 GCF_964194025.1 Convolutriloba macropyga | reverse complement strand
TTTTGTGTTTTTGTGTTTTTTAGAAATCGCTTTCCATTTCTTCAAAAAAATCGAACAATTCCGTCACTGAATATGCGCATCCTTGTTTCATCAGTACAAACAACATTTTGTCAGTAAGAGAAAGGCTGTTTGAGCATATTGACACACCATTTTTGAACGAAAACATTTGCTTTTTTTCCTCCAGACTGGCATTTTGCCTGCAGCGTTTCTTACATATATTAAAATATGGGAATAACCATACTCAAGAAATTCTCGACTTAGGAAAATCATTGGGAAAATTTCGACTGAGGAAAATAACCATACTCAAGAAAATTTTGAGGAAAATCGTTGATATGTTTAGTTCTAGTTAGACACAAACGGCGAGAGCTTTTACCTTCATTTTCGGTATCGTTGGTATGTTCGGTTTTCAGACGTGCGAAATCGTCGGTATGTTTGGTTTTAAATGTAATAAACCAGTTTTTTTAAAAACAAAATCGTAGTACATATCTGTTGCGTTATTATTATAATATAATGCCGGTGGTGTGAATAAATGAACTGAAGGAAAATTTCAAAATTTTTCAAACGACTTGTCTATGAGTCAAAAGAATAACTTCAAGAAAGTTGAGCCTTCTTTCCAACAAAATTTCCTCAAAATTTGAAGCAGTAATGATGACATTAACAAACTATCATGACGTCCGACTGCAATATAAACAAAAAGTTTAAACTTTTGCACAGAAAAAATACCTGTTTCAATCCAACAGTTTCCGACGTTTCAAAACCAAACTTATCCGAACATCCCAGGCATGGATCTATTCATATTTTTTTTTACTTTTTTCATGTCAATGAGAAATCAAATTGTAGTGGTGATTTTAATCATGCTAGAGTACCGAAGAGTTGTTACACATTCCCTGGTTGTCTTCAAAATTGGTGTCTTCGTTCTGAGAAAACGCATTGTGAGCGTTAATTCAGATGTTGTCCGGTTAATTGACTTTGAAAATACTAATTTTCTAAAAGTTAAACGGTTTTTTTTCAATGGGACTTTTTTTGCTTTGTTCATATCCTTGCGTGCGCGTACACTTGTTTGATAACAATTCTTCCTCTGATTTGATTCATAGTTACAATTTTGTTTTATTCAATGGTTGGATTAAAATTCGGGAATCGTTGAATTGTCATGCTGTGTTTTTTAAATTAGTTTTACCTTTCGATCAGGTTTTTAGTTCTACACGAATCACAGCTTTTATGGTAGATTACTGCTTGATCTGACCTTTCACTGTTTCGACTGAACTGGTTTTAATTTCGTTTGCCCATTCCTTTACTCAATATAGCAAATACAGTTAAGGTAAAAAATGCAAAAAAGTTGGTCGTTAGGTGATAATGCATTAGGTTAGCAAAGCGCATAAGAGCGACTGATAGCTGGTAGTATTAAGTTTAGTAGCCTTCAGGTTAGAAGCGAAAGAAAACCTGTCAATTTCAGTCACATTTTTTGACACTTAGAAAAAAGCCGATCATTTTGTATCTTTTCTTTTTTCCCGTCGGTCCTCAATACCGTTTTTGTTTGATGTTACCCGCCTCACTTCAATAAAACCAATATTGTTCAATATTCCAAATTGTAACAAAAAATTTTCTCTCATTCAATTTATCGTTTTCTCTGAAAATTCCCGTATTACATTTAAACAATGGAGTGAACTATTTTATTCTTACAATAGTATTTTTGGAGGCCCAATAATGTGGACCCGAAAATTATAAACTGTACAAAGTCCAAAGTACGAGTATCTTCAGCAACGTTGAATGAAAAATACAGGCACACCATCAGCAGAATATGTCAATAAACAAATTTACTGTTAATAACTTGAATAATTGCGTTTTTTTTTTGAAAAAAATATTCATGGTCGAATAAAGTTGTCGGAGCAAATTTGTTTAAAAATTTTATTTTCCTGAAAATACGTAACTTAATTTCATTTTCTGCGAACCGCTGAAAATTTTTGCTCCTGCAACATGAGGTATTGCAACATATATAAATCTCAAGATAAAATATGTACAGCTGTTTTGAAATGTTTTTGAAAGGTTATATTGCCTGTCACTTAATTTATCACCATATCATTTCACCCCTGTCATTTAACGCCACCATGTGTTCAGCCGGATACTCTTTTCGAAACCTTATGTTGTCCCTATTTTACGACTTAAGGAAAAATTTTACAAAAATCTTAACCCAAAGATCACTTTTTGATAAATTTGAATATTAATTGTACCAATTATATACGGAATTAATTAATTGCTCTTGAACGAAGTTCATAGCAATTATTGTAAACGTGTGTGTCTTTTTATGCAAATTTTTAGAATTCTTCTAGAACATTCTTTGACTTCTCAAGTGACTTTTTTACGCTTTCGTTCACCAAGGTTTTTTGCACCCATAAAGAAAAATTGATTTAGGCTACAGACCCTGAATTAAATTGCCTCGCCTGTCGTTCAAGAGCAAGTCTTCCAACATTAGTCGGTTTATGTTTTTTTCTCATTCCAAACAAGTAAGTCAAGAAAATAGACTAGATTGTGTTAAATCTGTACTTTTGTCCCCGTTAAATTGATTGTAGTTGATCAAACCTGTAAAATCAGTGTGAAATGATAGAAGTGGAAAAAATTGGGGCTAAATGATAGGGGTTAAACAAATATGGATTAAAAATTGTATCATCATTTTCGATTGATATAGATTGACATTTCTTTGGCGGTTTATCTAGGTATCTTGAGGAAAGTTTATCAATGACGAAAGATGAACTGAATTTGTCCAAAAGTGTCGCCAATTCCATCAGGGCTGAACAGATTGAGGAACTGAAGGAAAGGGAGAAAACAATTGAGGAATTTGCCAAAGGTGAGTCAGATTTAAATTACCTTTACCCAATTTCAAGTTTGGTTGAGTACTGCATAAGAGACGCGCAATCACAGAAACATGATCGAGCAAACGTTTAAATCTTTATATTACCCAGTAAGAGGGCAGTCTTTTTTGAAAATTGTCTCACGCAATGTGTGTGTGTGGAGCTCAAAAAATTGTCTAAATTGTCAAAAAATGGAATGTAGCGAGAGTGATTCCATTGTTGATTCTAACTGAACTGATAACAACAATGATCGGCTGTAAATCAGATTTCATTAATTTGCATTTTTTTAACTAGAATTAAAACCAGACAAGTGTAAATCCAGTTCCAAATCACTTACTGAATTATATTCAATCGTGTCCATTGTTTGACTGCCCAGGTTAAGGTCCCAGACCCAAGCCACCTCTGATCAGACTATCTTCAGGGGAAAGTCTAATTTCAGAGAAAAAAACATGACTGAGTAAGAGGTTCGAACCATTGATCTCTAGTAAAGAAAGTAGTGAGAAAAAAGTGGTTTTTTCAAATGTTGTTCAGAAAACTGCTGTTTAGAAAATCGTTGTTTGAACTATCATCTCCCGAGACACCCACGTGTTGGTATTTCCCCACACTTTCAAGCACTCGCATTTTCACCCACTTTTATTCCAATAAAAATTTTTAATTAATTACACAAAGCATGCAAAATTTGTGTTCAAATTTGAAAACACTGAAGGATTCGCATACATGGTTTGCTAGTTAAAACCGAATGGTTATCTTTTAAACTTCTGGCACAAAATTGTTTATCTTGTTGAAGTTTGGCAGAAATATCTACTACGCTTGTTCGAAATAATCTTGATTCTGTAAAATTACTATACCCAAATACTCTTTTTTAACTGGAGCTATTAATGTGAGTTCAAGAACTTTGCTTATTTTTGCCCAATGAAACATCTAAAGGTCAGATAGTTATTCATTTTGAATTTGGTTACTCCTCCCTGTTTTTATATCACATTTCCGTTTTGTATGGGGCTTCGCGAGTTAGAATTCATTTAGTCAAGTTAAGATTATAAAAAAATATATTAAAAAAAGTTTAAAGTACCGGAATTGGATTTAGATTGGAAAAAAGCCTCCAGCGCATCAATCATTAAAACGTCGGATTTAAGGAACCATCGCATCGTGTTTCATATCTTGAGCTGGAACATAATTGCCTCAAGGTTAAGAAGTTTTAAACTAATACTTTCTTCAACCGATTTTGAGCAACCGAAGTCGAGGACGTTTACATGCTGTGAAGCCGAAAGCAAAGACGGTTTTTACACTTATCAAATTGGAAAACACTGTTTCTTCTCGAGTCGACAGCAAAATTGAGCCGACTTTTCACACCGAAGAATGTTATGATCAATGACTTGTTATGAATCGAGGTCTCGACTAGTGGTCGCAATAAAAATTCCGAGGCTGGCGAAGTTCGCCAAAATTCATTAAGGAGTCCATGGTAGTTAAATTTTTACATTAATAATTAAGGTAATTTTACCTAACCTGTCACTGTTTACCTTAAATTTAAGGTAGTTTCAAGGTAAATTTCGGGAATTTTTAAGTTAAGTTGAAATAACTACAGATAAATATGAGGTAACTTAATGTTCGTTCAGACAAGACAAAATTACTTGAATCGATAGTTTTCAGTAAGGATGAGGTGTTTGTCAGGTAAAGTCACCTGGGCTCTTTTAGTGTAATAGTAAAAGCTTAACAAATTATTCGATCTTACAAAAAGAAACAGTTCTCCAAAATTTTGTATTCTTTTTTATTTTCAGAAGCAGAGGAGGACAGGAGTGCATTGTTAGATCGGATAGAAGAGTTAGAAAGAGAGAAGACGAGATTGAAAGACGAGAGAGACGATTTGGAGTCATTCAAGACTTACTGGATACAAAATGGGTAAGTCAATGGGTATAGATCCCATTCTAATGTTTAAGTGAACTGTTTGACAGTCAATTTTATATTTTTGGTGGTGAAAAGATCCTAAAATTTTTAATTGGGGAAGCAAGGCCAATTTTTAGGGGATGGCCATCTGACAAAATCGGAGAATTTTGAAAGAAATGGGGGGTCTTTAAAAATAGGGTCTGAGCTAAAGTTAGGGAGGACACCAGAAGAGCCGAGCGTGCGGCCACGGAGAGGCCGAGCGGAGCGCAACCCGCCCGCACATTGTAGATAATCAAGGGACGACAACTGATCAACTCGCCATTATTTACCTGTTGCACTTTAATTTAAACCAATCAGATTATTTGGCCAATCAAATTTAAGCATTCGGCTCTGATTCTCATTTTTTCTCATTCGGCTCTAATTCCCAGTTCCAAGTTAGAGTTTCCATTTGAACTCCTTTCCCTTTTAATGAATTGGGTTTTTCAGACCAAACAGAACGGATCCCCTGACAGAAGATGAACTATATTACGCAGGGGGAGAGAATGATCAAACACTACAGGGAGAACTGTTCAGTCCTGGGAAGACTGGAGTTAGAAGAAGAATTCTTTTGCCAACATCTAGCCACTCAGGTTACACCTTCCCTATTTTGTTTCCTGTTAGAATATCGATCAATCTATAGTCTTGAACTTAGTGAGAATTAGAAAGAAAGTTTGACTTACCAGATTACAAAGACAAGAGCAAATTGATTTTAATCACAGAATTTATATAAACGAATCGTCAAGAAATGGTGCTTAGAATCAATATTCGGTTCAAATAGATGAATCTAGATAACTAATATTAGAGTGAGATTATTTGATGTAAAATCTTCCCAGCATGTATTGAATGATTATGATACCACCGGAATTGTGAACGAATTCTTAGAAAAGTGTACATGCATACCATCTATGGTATTCCCTGCCCCTGCGACTGATTTCTGGGAAATTTGCAGAAGCAAACCAGAATATTGGGTAACCCTTACGACCCCCACTGTAAATCATGGTGCTAAGATCAGTTTTGTATCTTGACTTTCTCGCACTGATAATGGGTATATATACAGCTGATTTTTGAGCCTTTTTCACCCCCAAAATCAAATCACCACCTTGATCTAATAATCAGATCTCACCTGTTAATTTCTAAATTCTACTGTAAAATATCATTCTTGTTATTCTCTCATTTTGAGAAATTAATTTTTCTACCCATAACCCAACATTGATAACATTGTTTTTTGGGGACTTTGGCTGATCAGTGTTAAATTGACTGATCGAAACCAGCAATCATAACTATTTACTCATCAGAGCTATTTAACAATGCGAGTATATAGATTCGCGCTTGTAACTTTCATGTTTTTGTTCACATGCTTTAGATGAGGTTTACGAGCAATTGCAAAAATAGTTTGTTTGCTCAGTTGTGGCATTTTTCATAATTAACTTAATTGAAATTATAATCTAGGTTTCGGCGAAGATGATCTCTGGACTTTGGATCCCAAAAGCCGACCAGCGGTCGATTCCAGCGACGATTCGGAAGCCCAAAGTATCATTTCATCATCAGTCGAGGGCAACTTGACCCGATCCAGGTCAAGGTCGCGGGGTCAGAGTTCATCCATATCTCTAGTGTCTATCAATGATATTGACAAGACAGTTCAGGAACATATCAGAGAGGCAGAGTCTTCAACTAATCTTTATTCAACAGCCAATCAGGAGAAAGTGTTCAAAATTGTTTTTCTGGGTTAGTGCGTTCTTATTAAAGGCAGAGTCGGAAATTGCGTATGAACATTTTTTGCATCTATTCTGCCCCCCCCCGCCCCAGTGTTTTTATGCCCCAAAATACGGTTGATGTGTTCTGATATAGCACGTTACTATGAAAAAATAGCTTGTGCGCCGGGGGGGGGGGGGAGCGTAAAAATATGCCCCCCATATGTGATCCCATTTTAATATTTTTAACATGTGACGTCATAAACATTCAAATATTGTCTTGTGTGTGTTATGCTGGTTCAAGTTCAAGTTATGCCCTTGAACAAGTTCGAAATTTCTAATCAAAAGTTCCTTCTAATCATATTAGTGGAAATTTTTTAACTATGATGCACCTCACTTCCCCACATTATTTAAAGGAACTATTTTTACAAAATGGTGCTATTATGTAACAATGCATGCTTTGCCACTGTTAATCATAAGCGGCACTCAGGCCTAAACAGTGAAACAGACTAAATCCGAATTCTCTTTCCTGAAAGTTAATCCGGGTCATATTTCCGATTTTTGATCTATTCTGGTTTGCACCCCCTCCGCCCTCCCCCTCCCCCCAGCCTATTAACAGTAGAACACTTAAATTGTATATGGGGGGACATAGAAAACACAGAAGGGGGAACATAATAGATCCCACATTCCCAGGCGACACTTGTGTGGGCAAGACCTCCTTCATCCAGAGATTCCACTCGGACTACTTCCAGGAAAAACTCCCCTCCACAGTGGGAATAGATTTCCTTCTGAAGAGTATCTCAGTCCATGGACAACAGTGCACTCTTCAACTTTGGGACACTTGTGGACAGGAGAAATTCAGGGCTCTTACTAGGAACTACTTCAGGTATGAATTAAGAACCAGTAGAACCCAACTGGTTGGGGTAGTTCTACAGCTTAAAACACTCACGTGCACATTTTAAAATACCGAAAGTCTGCAGTGCCAGAAGTTAAAAAGCCAGAAGTTGACTCCGTCGACTTTCGTCATTTTAAAACGTGCGCGTCTCGTGTTTTAAGCATGGTTAAGTGACTCTGCAGAAGTCACTTCGATATTCTGACTTAATATCTCGAACCGCTTCGCGGTTCTGGATAAACGCCAGAAGTTCTCAGTGACTTCAAGCGTAACCATTATTTCTATACCAATTGGGTTTCATTTTTGTGCATTACAAAAACCCAACTGGGGTATTTTTGAATTCCCTTTGATAATAAATGATCTACAGCGCCGGGAGAACGAACTATCAATACGACCCCCCCCCGGACGATTTATAACCTTCCAGAATTGACATTTTACGCCTTGATGACAGTAGGTGTAATTTGTAATGAATAATGTCTCATGTCACTATTTTTAGGCTACACAAAATGTTCTCCGAACGAAGGCCAGAATTATTTCTGCCCCAGTTGGTAATGAAAAGAAATTATTTCGGGAAAAGGAAACAGATGCTGTATATTTTTACTCCCGTAGTACGGTTAATAAAGTATGCAAAATACATCATATATGGCATTTTATGAATATGGCCGCACGGTTGTTATCGCTATCGAAAAACTATCAAACACCAAGACGATGCCTAGTAGTTGAATAAATATGAGAGGGCCTTGAGAATCGTTCAGTGATGCTTGTCATCGACTCTTTCTGCGATTACATCAGTCGCATAATTTAAACCACTGTGTTGCTGATAAAACTACTGTTTTCCGCCACTCATTTTTTACAACTCTACAGTTATTAACAAAGGTAGAAAAATGCAGTTGAAAATCAAAGCAGAGCTTTGTTAATATGTCAATAATTTGTAGTAATAATCGGACAAAAAAGGACTGATTCATCGATAAGTTATGCCTTTGTTGTTTATTGAGAGACAGTTACTAAGTTTGCTAGAAATATATTAAGTTTTGTCTTTTGCAGTGGTCAACACTACTATTGTAGCAATTAGTTTTAGTCATGATGGTCCAGTTTTCTTCGTCTGACCACTTTCAAATAACTTTTTCACAAACAAATTCTTCAGTATTGCGTGTTAAATATCTTGCGTCTCAGAGCTTTTCAGCGCTGAACCAGCAGATTTCAAAAGTAAGAACTTAATTCAATTCTGAAACATTGCATCTCCAAAAAATTTTAAAATTCTTTAAGTGCTGTTTTCCTTCATTATAATTATCTTGAGGTCATGGAGTTTTCACAGGCTAAATTTATCCTGTATAGTCTAAAAATTACTCATACCCCAAAATGAATTCTGTGAAGAATAACGTCATACTTTTCTAGCGTATAACTGGTAATTGCTATGGTAGAACAAACACTATTTATACTTACAGTAGTTTCTAGGCAATTAACACAAAACAGATATAGCTTAGTGGTTAAGACCTGCTACGCAAATTAAATGTTACACGTAACCCACGCGCATGTTCGAATCGCATATAAAGCAAACCTTGTTGGAGAAAGTTAAGCTTCAATTATTATTTTTCATGAAGAAATTTTTACTCAAAAATCAGACCGGACATTGTAAATTTTAACATGAACAGAGTACTGGCCATCCTAAAAAAACAGAATGTCTCTAGACTGATTCAACGCTGATTTAGTCTGCCACCAAACTCCGGGTATATATAAATTGTATCTTCTATTGTAGAAATCGTTTCCCTTAAACTACTCTCTTAAAAATTTTTCCTTACTTTTTGTAAAAATAGTTTTTATTGGATTACCAGTTGGCTGGTCATTTGAGAGCATTCGGCATTTTAGAGGAAAGTTTTATTTTTTTTTAAATGTAAGACTGGTTTTTAATATTTTTTTCTTTTTTTAAAAAAATTTTCGGACTTTTTTTTTCTGTCTGAATGCTTTGCAGCTATATTGTTTTTTTAATTTTCAACGTTGGTTTTTTTGCCTCTTAAATTGCTCTCAGTCATATTTTAAGGCTGCTTATCTCTATTGGAGGTAGTTTACAATTGAAATGAAATTGAAGATGCGCCGACTTTGATTTTAATTTCCAAATGAAATATTGTTTCGCTTTAAAACGAGCATTACAAAATTTTTAATACACCTTGTATAAAGCTGTTCGTTGAAAAGGTTTTTAATTGAACCGCGCTTTTTAATGAGTATTATAGAGGATTTTGGCCGACATTAAAATGAGGTAAAATTTACATGCAAATGCTATTTGAAATCAAAACTTGAAGTTTCAGGAGAAAGGCAAAAATAACAGTCATTTAATTCAACTTTTTATCAAATAGATACCATAGACAGGTTTGTTCGCTTTTAGAGGCAAGACTCTGTTGATATCACTCATAACGTTTGCAAGGTACCCAAATATTTCTTTTTGTTGAATATCAGAAGAAACTGTATTAAAAAGGTTACAAATTTTTATAATTTCGCTTTCAAAGAATCAAAATTCAACGTACATTGATGGAGATCTTGGTTTGTTCTTGTATATTGTTTTAATGAAAACTTTTTTAATTTTATTTCACGGTGATGTTGATTAACTTTGTTTTTTTGTTTTTTGCTTAGTTGAGGTCTTCTGGTTGACACTCGTCTCGTGTAAAATGTGTGTACTATGCACATACAGAACTTGCATCCCCTTTCCTTGTACTGAAATAATTAGGTTCAAATGTTGGTTAATAAACTAAAATTGGCTGAACTGTCCGCCATTTCTGGATATTTATTGATAAACTTTACTATTTTTTGTTTGCTTTTATAATTTTGTGCTATGTTTTTTTTTTCAAAAATGTTTCAATTTTTACAACTTAGTATGTCTTCATCACGGCTATCAAGTTTAGTTTCACTGTGTTGCGATTCTCAACTCAATAACTGATTACAGTCGGAGTTTGAAAATCGGTACTTGCCTTTCCCATACTCTACTAAAATGAGAAGCAGCTTAGGGAACAGTTTTTAAAGAGGGATATTGATATTTGTAATAGATGCGATAAGCTGAAGAACGGAGATGGTTTTCTTGTTTTGAGGAATTTTTGCTGCTTTCTAAAACACCGCCAATCAACAGTTTTTATTCTGAATATATGCCCCAGCCGAAATGGAATGGTTATCTTGCAAGATCTTGCAAGACCGACAACGCATCGTTTGGCAAGATTTCCGTGCAAGATCTTGCAGGATAGCCATCATCTTGCAAGATAACAATTTGTCGCAAGATTCCTGCAAGATCATCATCCGGTCTCAACTGGGGTGTCGACAAATTGATCCATGCTTCCCATTTAATATGCAGAAAAAAAGAAAATTTGCTAATATTGTTTGTTCAGAAAAGCAGACGGAGTGATATTGATGTATGACGTCACGAGGCCACAGTCTTTCTACAGTCTGAAGACGTGGATGGAGGATGTGTATGGATTCGCCCCAGGGGATGTCTGCCTCATGATTGTCGGGAACAAGGCTGATCTTAGTCCGGTATTGGTCCTTTTTTTCAATGTTTTCCCCTCACAGATTGCCCAAAAAATAGCCCACCTAATGGTATAATTGTAATTACAACCCGGACCCGAGTGTCAGAGCCTTTCAGTACTGACTCATTACAATCCGATGGCAAAACGTTAAACCAGTCCTGAATCAGAGTGACCTAAGGGTAAATTTACCTCGCATTATGTGCAGACAAAACCCAGAAACATTTTTTTCATGAATCGTCACTGGAAATTCTGAGTTTGTTGTTTTTTCTGATCAGATTAAAATCATAGTAAAAATAAAATTTTCGAATATCAAAAATTTTGGCAAACGTGTCGCACGATCAGGCAAAAAACCAAGTAAAATCGTGTAAGTACACGTTACAAAATAATAAAAAAGACTGATAGTAGGACCGGAAACCTTGTTAAATAAAAAATAAACGCTTGTTAAAACAGGGGGGGGGGGGGGCTGCTTGGATGGAGGGTGGGTTTGGAATTAATATTAAAATATCAACCCAAGCCCCCCCCCCCCACCCACCCAATAAGAAATAAACCCAAGCCTGGGAAAAATTATGATTCAGTGCTGTTTTAAATGACATTAATTGATGGTACCTGGGGAAATTTGGATCAAACTAATGGAAGACAAGTAGAACCCAGTACAAACCTCGAGTTAAGGAAAGACCCGGGTTAAGCTACCAGTGAATCCCATCGATAGAAAGAAACACAAGCCCCTCCCCCACCCAAGAAATAAACCCAAGCCCCCCCCCCCCCCCCCCACCCAAGAAATAAACCCAAGCCCGCCAACCAAGAAACAAACCCAAGCCCCCCACCCAAGAAGAAATAAAACCAAGCCCCCTCCCCCCCCTCCCAACACAATCCATCCCCCCACCACCACCACCTTGAACACCCCAAACTTCGTTACCCGAGTTGTGAACGATCGTATGTGTTCATTCACGGGGTTCTGAAGCGGCTGTTGCACCTTGTATGTTAGAATTTCGATCAAACTATAGTCTTAAACTTAGTGAGAATTAGAAAGAAAGTTTGACTTACCAGATTAGAAAGACAAGCAATTTGATTTTGATCAAAGAAATTATATAAATGAATCGTCAAGAAATGGTGCTGAGAATCAATATTCGGTTCAAATTGGTGAATCTAGATAACTATTATTAGAGTTAGATTAATTGATGTAAAATCTTCCCAGCATGTATTAAATGATGATGATATCTCCGGAAGTGTGAATGAATTCTCAGAAAAGTGCAAATGCATTCCATTTATGGTTCCCTTTGCGACTGATTTGCAGAAGCAAACCATATTGGGTAACCTTTGCGACCCCCACTATAAATCACGGTGCTAAGATTAGTTTTGTATCTTGACTTTTTCAAACTGATAATGGGTATATATACAGCTGATTTTTGAGTCCTTTTTCATCCCCAAATTCAAATCACCATCTTGATCTTATAATCAGATCTCTCCTGTAAATCTCTAAATTCTACTGTAAAATATCATTTTGTTATTCTCTCATTTTTGAGAAATTAATTCTTTTACTTAGTTAAAAACGCTTTTTATTCCGCTTGCGAAAGTCCATAACCCAACATTGTACCTGCGCCAACAGCCGACAAATCGACCATTACCTGCCTTCAAATTCCTCACACAGAGATGCGTCTGAAGTTGCAGGTGTCACGAATTTGAACGAATTATACAAAATATGTCAAAATGAGATCGCAATGTGGTGGTGGGGGGCAATGTAGTGAAGGGGGGCACACATTGCCCCCCTTCACTGCATTGCCCCCCGCACCACCACATTGCGATCCTATTTTGACATATTTTGTATTACTCGTTCAAATTCATGACACCTGAAACTTCAGACGCATCTCTGTGAGGAAATTGACGGCAGGTAATGGTTGATCTGGGGACTGTTGGCGCAGATACAAGGTGCAACAGCCGCTTCAGAACGCCGTGAATGAACACATACGATTGATGTGATCCGGGAATTCACAGCAGCTACGGATCCGGGTCGATGTATTCACAGCTGGGTCGATGTATCCGGGTATTCACAAAGCCGGGTATTCATCTTCGGATGTGTGATGAGTTGGGGAAGATGAGTTGGCAGATAGAATTATAGTAAACCTTTCGGGCAGAAATTTTCAAATCTGTTAAAAACAGACAAAAACTCAAACTTTTTTTTATTTTATCAAAAACTGCAATTTTGAGTGAATATTCCACTTAATGTGTTCTATTAAATTGAACCTTTTTTTAGTTCAGACAACGTTTTTCTTTTAACAAGAAATAAGATGAACGTCTTAATGTGCAGAAAAAAAATCAGTCTGAATTTTAGGCTGTCCAGAAAAAATTCTGTGCATGACTCATCAAAATTTCATTCATTCAAACCCAGTTCATTTTTCAGTCTGAGAAGAAAAAACTCAGAATCAATTTCTGAAATTTACAATTATCAGGCTATAAAATGCCCTGTCCAGAATTCTTGAGATAGAAAAAATCATAATGAAATTTTTATGATTCAGTACTGAATTATTTTGACACTCAGATCCGGGAACCCCCCGCCCACACACACGCAAACTAGTCTCCATTCATAAAAAGAAACCCACTTTATTAGGCAACACATTATTCCATTCCTATATTTGTGTGGTTGAATTTTCGGTTGATTTTTGTTGCGACGTTTTGGAAGATGGCTTTATCTCTAACCCATGTTGGGCGATCGTTAGTGATAAATCAATCTGGTGGGAATTAACTTTCTTAAACACTTTGATAATCCTACTCCTATAATTGATTATTTCAGTTTTCCCGATTTGTGCCCCCAATATCTTATTCCGTTTGTGCCCCCTTTAATTTGTTCACATTATCTCGCACCTATCACACACGCTATAAAAATGCATACTGAATTGTTGTCTACTTACACCTGTTTAACAGCTGGGAACGCATAAGGGATCTATTCTGTCCCCCCCCCCCCCAGCTCAATGGGCTTATATTTTTTACGCCCCCAGGCGCACGTGCTATTTTCTTACATAGCAACGAGCTATACAACAACATATAATTTTTAACTGGGGTGGGGGGGGGGGGGGGGTAAAACACACTAAGGGGGGGGGGGGGGCGAAACAGAAACAGAAAAGATCCCGCATAACTTACGGGGAGGGGCATTAACGGAAAAGATCTAATTTTCTTTGCTTGCTAAAAAAAGGGGATGTCTTCTCTCGTTTTGCTTCAGGGTCCAGACTGTCAGGTATTCTGATTAGCATGTTTTCTTTCAGATTCATATAGTGTCTTTATAATACATTAATAAGGTTGATTTTTACTTTTTACTCTTTAAACAACCTCCGATCTTTTCTCTTTGTACCCCCTCAAGCTTAGTGGGTGCACCTCCGCCCTAACAACACGTGCAATGTTTTAACATAACGTTTTAGTACGGTAACTCACGTGCTCTGTAACTGTGGTGCATAACGTAATGGGGGGGGGGGCACAAACGGAAATTGATCCACAATTTCATCTATCTTTCTTTCATGACGGCAACTTTTAAGTGTCCAAATACACCAAAATAAACAAAAAATTGCAATTGTAATAATTTTTTGATCTTGTACCGTCATTCCTTTATATTAAAAAATGATTTATTTTAAAAGAATATATATTGTCGTGCTTTAGCTTTTTTAATAGCTTTTTCGAATTTATTGATCTTAATTGTTCAACTTTGCTAATGTTTTTCAAACGAAAGGAGAGAATAACGCACTGTGAAGTAGCTACTGATTCGAACCCAATTTTTGTTCTTTGAATTTTTCTCAACAAATTTGTCCCCGTGCTACCTTGGAATTTAAAAACTTGTGAGCTTGATTGCGTAAAAAATACGATGGAAGCTGGTGAGAAGTATCCTATTTTCCATACTTTTGGTTTATTGATGAGCCGAAAAGAGCGTTAGAAAAAACCTCAAATTTTTTGACCAGTTAGTCTTTCATTGTTTCGAAAGTTCTCATTATTTAGCTTTTATCGGTTTGTCGCCTTCAACGTGCCATTTTTTATTTGTTAGAACAATTCTAATGTACACGCTTTTTCATGCTTTGTCTTCTAATAATTAGTTTTTTTTTGAGAAAACTCACGACTGTTTATGAATCGTTGAATTTTAACAACTTTAGTTTCCGCCAACAAAAACAGACTTTTAGTACTAATGTTTTTCCTTTATTCGGGTACTGTTGGTTTCTCGTTTTACAATATTCTTCTAATATCTCAATTGCTTGTCAATACTTTATTATTATTTGGGATTATTTGAGCTCAGCTCAACGTAGTTTAAGTGAAATTATTCGGCTATAATACAACTGAGCAACAAGTAAGTTTTACATTCATTAAACAATCAGAAATTTTTTTAAGAAAAATTATACATCTGCTTGAAAAATAATAAATTTTGCAAAAGTTACGTAACCGATTCAAGCGATCAGGATACAACAATGCTGTTCATTTTAGAGGGTTTCATCCGTTGCTTTAATATGCATTGTCTGTTCTGTTTTTTTTCACAAAATAGAAATTCCGAGGAATCGTAAGCTTCCTTGAAATTGAAATCTTTCGGAGACAGTGCTATACTGTCAATTCTATCAGTGATTTTTTTATTAACTATCTTAAGTTGCTTGTTTTTATTTGAAGCTTTTTTTGAATTTAATAATCTTAATTGTCCAAATTTTGCTAATGGTTTTTCTCTCGTACGTCAGTTTAAACCGATGAAACTCAACATGGTTGTTGATATGAAGTGCACTGTTGAAGTGCCCAGTCTCTCTGTTGAATGGGGTTCCAAACACCTGTGTTGTCAGCAATTTATAAAGTAATAAGTAAACTTTCGATTGTTTTTCATTGCTCTCAACAAAGTTTGTAGCAATTATATTAACCCTGTTGGTCTTTTTTTTCACTTGACTGATTTTTTTGCCTCGCCTATTTGACTTTTAGTCCTCAAAAACGGGATAAACAGGTAGCCCACCCAGCGGGCATTAAGTTCTCTTAGAGCCTTTCAGATCACTAGTTTCTACGTATGCGATTCACAGAAATGGTTTTAGAGACTTATACTCATGGTGTGAAGGGCTGTTCTTAGAGATTGACCCCTCACAACTCCCACATCATTCCCCCTCACTACACACCCCACAATCCCCACCCCTACCATCTTTCAGGCCGTACGGGCCCCGTGCAGCCAAAGACCCCCCACCCCCCCCCCCCCCCCTGTTTCCCCCAATCCCCCATCAGCCCCCCCCCCGTGCAACCACTCACTGCGCTCACCTTCGCCCATTCAATTAAGCTAAAGCTAGCCTCACTAAACCGTGGCTAGCCAACCGCTCGCTGGTCGTTTGAGAGCAATTCGCCCGATGTTAGTCGGTTGTGTTCCTCTTGATTGTTTGCTTCTCAGATCTTCTGCTTGTTTCCCTGGCTTTTTGTTGCCATCCAAATAGGTCAACTCAAGATTGTACCATCTCCTATCATTTACATCGCTTACTAGTAATTTAAATCAGTTCGCCAATGTTCTCGTAAATTATTTGTACCAATGGTGTCGTCTGAAGAATTATTTTTTGACATGATTCCCTATGGGTTGTTTAGGCATCTAGATTTTTAATCCTGGTTTTTCTCTAACTGTCGTTTTGTGGATCTTAAACGGAGAAGTAAAAAATCAGGTTTGGTTAAACTACATCATTAATATTTCCATTTAATGCAGCTTGTTTGATTTGATCTGTGTATTTTTTCTACTCTGATTTGTCATCTCAGATATATAGAAATCTTTTCATCATCAGTATAATTTTTATATGAAATGGACAGTGCCGATTAACATTGGAAGATTTAAATGGTCATATTTAATTATTGCTCGCTTTAAAAAATCAGCTGAGAAATGAACTTTTCTATCGTTTACGTGCAACAAAAAAATCTGAAATTTAATTTTATATAAAAAAGTAGAGCAGATTTCAGATTTTCTGACGTACCTAAACGGTGGAAGTATGCATTTCTCATTTGATCATTTATAGCGAGCAATAATTAAATCTTAAGAAATCTTCATTATTATTGGCATTGTTTCTTCTTATCCTTGTACATAGGACTAATGTTGTTCACTTTTTCGAGTAATTAATTGATTGGACTAGACTTTTATATCAACCGAATCCTATAATAACAAACTAACGATCAAATGACTCTAGTTTAATGAGCTTACTATAAGAGTGGGTATGAATTTTGTGTGCTGATGCAATGCCAGGGGCTAAATTCTCAAAAAATAAGGTTAATCTGCAAAATCTGCCTTACATGGATAGGTACAATAACCTGCTGCATGCCGTTATGCTGTTAGTACTTATAACTGCAGATATACGATATCAGTATGAGTCCGTAAAATCATTGTACTTATATTGCACCAAACTCCAACAGAAATTCAATTTTTTTTCGAATATATCGATTTTTAGCGTTTTTACTTGACAAGAAAATCAGATAACCTTCCTTAATTTGGTTTGCTATTTTCTCTCTGAACAAATTTTGACTGTAAGCGCAGTTGCAATTTACTCATAAAAACCTCTTTTGACTGTAATCAATTGACTTGATTAACTAAAAATTTTTCAGAAGTAGTTTTGATCAGATCACAATGAGCTATTTAGGACCTAAGACCAAACCAGACCCAAACACTTACTTTTGTTCCATTTGATTTTAAAACATTTTATATAAAGACCGTTGAACGCAAAGTATGCCGACGTAACAACCAGCCCAACATTATGAAAATGTACAAAATATTTCAGAAAAAAAAATTATTCCTAACCGTTACAATCAAGACTGTGCAAAGTATCTGCAATTTATTACGTATTACACTACACCAGAGAAGAAAAAATGAGGTCAATATTATGAGATCTAGTGAGTTTAAACCCCAGTGGACCTCGTATCAGCTGTGGGATATCATCAGGAATCCGCGGACCGTTTATCGCGGGAGCCCAATGGCCCACCAGGGAGAAAATATAATACGGCTATTTCAATAATTTTGGACTTACTTGACATACTTTTTTTTTCAAAATTTAGCTCTCTTGTCTGTTGGCTTGTTCGACCGCCACCCTAAAACACCGAATAACAAATTGGTATAATGGTAACCAATAAAAATAATAGAAAAGATCTACTTAATCTAGAGTTTTGATTTGATTTTGCAATTGATATCTTGCTCAACTATATTTCATTACACTACACAATGCAAATCATTTTGCAAGATTCAACCAACACAATTTTGTTATTGTTTTCAGAGTCAGTTGTTAAGAACATGATAATTAAAACCATGAGAGTCCCTTGCAACACTAATTTCTGATTACGAAGACAAATCTAAGATCAACACTTACCCATATAATGGCTTTTAGGAAAATTTGTTGTCTCGATAGATCTTAGGTAACTTAACAATGTTGACAAAATTAAAGTTTTTTTGCAAATCGAGCTATTTTGGAGAATTGACACTACAATTAGTTATTATAGGTACTCTTTCTGTCGTAATCTTGCAGATCAGCGACAAAAAGTGCTGTGAAATCTTTTTTGATATCCTTAGTTTCCTTTCCTTTTTCTAGATTTTTTGCTACTAAAAAATATGAGGCAGGTTTGGAAATACGTGCGGTAACATTTCAACCTGTTGTTGTTTCAAGTTTCTCGTTGTTTTTTTAGTGAAAACTGGTTTATATATGACCCAATTTTTGTTGGTGTGGTGAAGTCATCACTTAATTGGATGTTTTCTGGACTCTTCGACTTCATTTGCCAAACTTTTTTTGCTGGACTTTTTTTGTCGAATCACTGTTTAACACTCAGGTTCTTCATGGCTTTTTAAAGTTTGAGATGTGTTGTATAATTTTTAGCATCTGAAAACAATTGCTTTAATATTTTCTCTGTAGTTCTTTTTTTATATTCTTAATTGCTCTTGAACAAAGTTCATAGCAATTATTATAAACATAGGAAGAGCAAGGGCATGATTATGAAGGCGTGATCAAAAATAGTTTGGTACGCCGGGCTTCGAACCATTGACCTCCCGCTCCCTGACCAGCATCACTTCCCACTCGGCTATGATATCCGAGTGGGAAGTGATGCTGGTGTGGCACCTTTGCCCTTTAAGGGTCTATATCATTACAGACAGTTGTGGGGGCTGAATTGTTATTTTAACGGTATCGGATTTCATGTACTGAAATGGCTTTCAATAACTTCTGAATTGTCTAAATGGCCGTCATATGCTTAACACAATACATAAGAGAAGCTATGTAGTTTTCCTTATATAGTATACTAATTACTCAGGCAACAAAAAAAAGCTTAAAATAGGTCCATTTTGATCTGCTCATTACACGAATTGAGAAGCCGATTTCGCTTACTAGTGCACGTAGGTTTACCCCTCTCTGAAACGTTTCAATTCGTACTTGACAACGGTCGGTAGTGACCACCCCCCCCCCCCCTCCCACCACCAAATTACTACTTTATTGCCAGTAATACCCTCCATTCGCTCATTTCACTCTAAGCTGGTAGTTGTTTGCGGGCTATAGTGGGAAAGAAAGATTCCTTCACCACTCTTTTTGTCCAACTTTTTCACATACTTTCTTCCCTGACATCGAGTATCGTTTTTAAATGGATCTATTCTGCCTACCCCCAGGTTAGTGGGCATATATCTTTTACGACCACAGGCGCACGTGCTATTTTTCCCTAGTAACCTGCTATATGGCTATGTGACAATACATAACTTGGAACTGGAGGCAGAGAAACACTGGAGGGGGGGTGCGAAACTGAGTAGACCCGTTTAAAAGCTCGTCGTTTCCGTTTTTCAGGTTGAGCTGGACGCCGATCTTGTCAAGACGACTCTCGGCAGCCAAACAGATTTCTCATTCACAGAAGTGAGTTCACGAAATGGACAAAATGTTACGCAATGTATGACGCAATTCACATCACGACTTATCCACCGAGAAGAGGACAGAATGACTTTTCCCGAGTCGAAACTCAAGAAAAATTTCCGACAAAGTATTGCCGATTTTGAAAGAGAAAAGAAAAAGAAATGCTGCGAGAAACTTTGATAAGAACTCTGAAACTGGCCAGTGAAGCTTTGTGAAATGAAACGTGAACCCCTCCGTCGAGGTATCTGAGATCTTGTCAAGACATCAGCAAAAAGCCTTGTCATTTTCTTTTGAAATCTAGGATGAGGTATGCGGCCTAAAATAATTGTGGCCGACTTGGGTCGCCTGATTGCCGGACAGGGTCCGGTGCGACTGAGGTGATAGTTTTGGATTTTGATTAGCCCCACTTTAGAGCTGAATTGATAAATCTTGATAAGATCTGAAGCACATACAAAAATTTTTCTCATTGCGTACCGGGATTTTAGCAATGAACTGACGCGTTGGGTTTAGTTTCACAAAGTATTGCAGCGCAAATGCGATTTCAAAGTTATTTCTAAATAGTTGAATTATCCCAATAATGCAGAATAATTGTTAGATACACATATGATTTATGTTAGATTAAATGGTCACATTCAATTTTTATTAATATATTCTCAGTTAAAACCCATCTAAGGATAAATAATTTGAGCGACTTCAATAAAAATTTAGTTATCCCAGGTTGAGGTCTTCGTACAAAACGACTTAAAAGTGCCCATGCAGACAATATTGTTGAAGTGACTTATGATCCAGTTTTTGGCTCGTTCAAAGCTTCGGTGCTTCATGCGCTCGTTCAAAAATCCTCACGAAAAGCCACGACCAGTCCAAATGAATGAAAATACGAGGGCACACAAAAAAAATCAAGATCCAGACTTTGCCTCGTTGTGATTTCTATTTTGATTAGACTATCGATTTGTTTGTAAGTTTTTGTTCGCTCTTTCGATGACATGACTTAAGTGCTCAAATCACAAAAGCTCAAAATGTCTCAGTTCACATTTAAAAGATGTCCATAGCCGGATTGCAAAACAACGAAAAATTGCGCTTTGTAGATGAAAAAATAGTTTGGAAACGCAAAATATAACTCGGTTTCTTTTGGGAAAAATTGTCCTACTTCTGTAATACGGGATCTCGCCATGTCAAAGTGATAAAACAGGCTTGCGTTAGGGAAACAGTGGTTAAGTATAAAACAATTTTTGATGGGTGATATGAAAAGTTTTGAATTTCATCAATCTTTTTTTCACGTAGCGAATCCTAAATTAAAAAAATCAGGTTCAGTTATGCACAATGCGTAACATAGATAACCTGTGTCAGTTACAAAATCACTTAAATCCATTTTTACATTGACTATATCATAAATAAAGGCAACACTGACAAATCAAACAGCACTGAAATAATTAATTTTCAAGATATTAAACTTATTACGGAATAGGTACAAATTTAATGTCCACTGAGAAAGGAGTGATTGCCAATAGTACCATAGTACGTTCGTTTTTTTGAGAAAAATCCTTATTTCATAATTATACAAAAGCAGCATTGAAAAAATAATTATTTAAATCGTAAAAAAGTAAGACCCCAAGAAAGCTCCTTTTAGAGCCTCAGAGATGACTGAGGGAGAACTACTTATTTTAGCCCACAAAGCAAGCAGACTACACAAAATTTTTCTGTGTTTGGAGCCGAGTCATTGGTATAAAACAGTGGTGGACCAGAATTTCAAATATTACGAAACTGTTGTAAATTGTCAGGGTCAGAGGAATATACAGAGAACCAAAACTTACCAGCAATTAAATTACTTTTTACTATTATTACCTGTTATTCCTGAATAGAGAACTTCAGAGTGCCGAATTTATCGGTTCAATTCATGGAATAGTTGTATGCCTGACGTTTTCATCCGTATTAGTAATTTTTGTGCTTAATTTTAAAGCTCGAACTGTTGGACATCCTGTGAATATTAGAGAGGCGCTAACTGGAGTTATCAATAGTTTTATCGCAAATTGTGTGTCACTGATAACAGAAATTAGTAAAGTGAGTGACGTTTAGAGGATCTTGTGGCCCGTGATGTCATGTTGTCCCAGATTTTGTCCGTGAAAGTGTTTGTTAACTAGGAAAATCTATGTTCCGGATTCATCTTTGTACTACTGGCATGACTGTAGGTGTTCATATTCATTCATTGCTCTTCAAATTTTGGTAACCAATTTACCTTTTTCCTATCTCTTTTCCTACCCCTTTTCTTTACTGTGAGCTACTATTTCCCCGCTTATGATGCAGCCATTGGCTGTTTCAAAGCTTGTGTGCTTCGTGTGCCCGTTCAAAAATCCTCACGAAAAGCCCCGACCAGTCCAAATGAATGAAAATACGAGGGCACGCAAAAAAAATCAAGATCCAGACTTTGCCTCGTTGTGATTTCTATTTTGATTAGACTATCGATTTGTTTGTAAGTTTTTGTTCGCTCTTTCGATGACTTGACTTAAGTGCTCAAATCACAAAAGCTCAAAATGTCTCAGTTCACATTTAAAAGATGTCCATAGCGGATTGCAAAACAACGAAAAATTGCGCTTTGTAGATGAAAAAATAGTTTGGAAACGCAAAATATAACTCGGTTTCTTTTAGGAAAAATTGTCCTACTTCTGTATTACGGGATCTCGCCATGTCAAAATGATAAAACAGGCTTGCGTTAGAGAAACGGTGGTTACAGTTTAAAGCAATTTTCGATGGGTGATATAAAATTTTTGAATTTCATCCAATCTTTTGTCACGTTGTCACGTAGCGAATCTTAATTTAGAATATCAGGTTCAGTTATGCAAAATGCGTAACATAGATAGCCTGTGTCAGTTACAAAATCACTAAAATCCATTTTTAGCTTGACTTATATCATAAATTAAGGCAACACTGACAAATCAAGCAGCACTGAGTTAATTAATTTTATGATTGTACTCTTAATACCGATAAGGTAAAAATTTTAAGTTCCCCTGAGAAAGGATTTTCTACCAATAATACTATAGTACGTTCGTTTTTTTTGAGAAAAATCACCTATTTAAAAATATACAAAAGCAGCATTATAAAAATTAATTCTATTTATCGTAAAAAGGAAGACCCAAATGGGCTCCTTATAGAGCCCCAGGGATGACAGAGAGAGAACTGCTTATTTTAGCACACAAAGCAGAAAAGCCAAATCTTTTTTTTGTTACGAAACGACCCATTGAAATAGGAAACACGGTGGATTGTAACTTCAAATATTACGACACTGTTGTAAATAGTCGGAGTCAGAGAAGTATGTATGTAGGACCAAAACTTACAAGTGATTAAATGACTTTTAACAATTATCACCTATTATTACTGAAAAGAGAACTTTGGAGTGTCTAATTTATCAGTTCAATTCATCGAATAGTTGTATGCCTGCTGTATTCATCCGTGTTAGAGAGTTTTTTTTGCTGAATTCTGAAGCTGGATTTTGTTAGAAATCCTGTGAATTTTGGAGAGAGGCTGACTAGAGTTATCACTGGTTCAATTGCCAACTGTGCGTCTCTGATAACAGAAGTGACTAGAGTCAGTGACATTTAAAGGATTTTCTGGCCAGTTATGTCCTGTTATTCCAGCGGTCTTCCACTGTTTTGTCCTTGAAAGAGTTTGTCAACTAGGGAAATCTGAGTCCCGCGGAGTCATCTCAGCATTAACGGCAGAACTGTCAGTGTTCTGATGCATTCTGTACTGTGTTTATTTTTAGTTATCAGTTTACCTTTTGGTTTTTACTACCTGTTTTCTTTGCTGTGAGCTACTACTTCTTCAACGAGAAAAAAATAAATTTTGAGTTTTTGTGAAAATACACGGGATGGCAAATTTTTTTTGCATGCAAGCTGTGCTGCTTAATTTCAATGTTTGATATCGATATCGTGATCAATAACATTCCATGAATTACGGAAGAATCCACGGAAATCCTTTTCTCTGGCCAAGCAGGGCGCAAGATTTTGCAGAAAGAATTCTGCGCTGCGATGCACTCCGATTGCTATAAGTGTTTGACGATGGGATTTTTTCAAAATCTGATGGAAGGTTTTGTGCTAATGGTGCTATTAAAAACTGGTGGCAATTGACCAACCAATTTTAATTTTCAATTTTATTTCACCATCTCACGCCATTTTTCCCAATTCTAATATAACTCCGTTCAAAATTCAGTCAGTTTAAACATTTTTCTTTTTTTTTTTTGGGGGGGGGGGGAGGGGGAGGGCGTGATTAGTCCAGTGGAAAGAAAAAGAAGTCTTTTCTGACTTGTCTTATTATGTGTCAAGGTTGTGAGTGCCTTCGCTTAAGTCTTAAATATCTCTTTCTCAAATGTTTCTCTTTCTCTCTTCTGTTTTCTGCAAGTCTATCAACCCACCAACTCCAATTTTTAAAAATCTATTTTGTCATTATTATACAACGTTGCACCGTTAGGTTGTGTCAAGGCCCATTACTTTTTTAAAAAAGATTTTATATTTTGGATTCAAGTTTCAAACAAATTTGTTTTGTGAAAGCAAACTGCACAACAGCCAGTATATTACTTAAAGTGTTATTAAAACACGATTAAATGAAATCAATTTCTTCACATATAAATTACTTTCAAATTTTTTATTTCAAGAATTTGATTTAACATGAAAAAATAGAAAAGAAAATGAAAAAAAATGGCGCTCTCAATTCACTGAACAAGTAGCGTACTTTTGAGAAGTTTTGAAAAGAATCAATTTTTAACAATAATTTTATTTGTGATAGCTTCCTTAATTTTTGTATTTCTAAAACTTTTCCCGACATTTGTTTGCTTATGATAGAATTTTATGTTTGCAGCTTTCGGTCTTAAACAAGATTATAAGCAGCACCACTGATTAAATATAATTAACAAAAAATGAACTCTACTAAAATTTTTGTCTTCCGCGCAACTGTCGCTAAGGGTGTTAAAAAAAGAGATAATGATTTACCTGAGTATTTACAGACTTGTGTTAAGTTCCAGGCAGTGTATTTTAAAAGTGTTATGTTAGATGAAAGTTTGTTACAATATAAAGAAATCTTTTATTGCAAAAGAGACAATGCACATTTACAATCAATAACGTTATTACAAATGATGACAAATCAGAAATATTTTTTATTATTTATTGCTTTAAAGAAATCACCAAAATTTGAAACCACGCCATAAAAGATTACCAGATCTAAGATTTTTATGTTTTGCAACAAACTGCTTAAGGAAAAAATCTATGAGATTTCTTTTAAATGTTGTTTAATTATATGAGCAGAATATAAGAGTTTTAGGTAAATTGTTCAAATATTCAATACGCTTATATTGTAGTGTTTGCTTCCTTTATTGTAGTGTTTGTTGAAAAACCCTCCAAGTTCTTTGATGTTTATAGCAGTCACTAATAGGTAACGAGATTCCTTTTGGACTACTGAATGCTGGTTTCCAAGTTGCAATGGAGACAAAGAGGTTGCAGGTTGATCTCTAGTCATGCAAAAGGTGGACAGGTAGTAATTTTTCTGGGAACTTAATATCTGTAGATGATTCTAATTCCAAACGACGATAGCACGTTTTTACTGCCCTGCTTATTTGTTGCTCCAATGTAACAATTAAGTTGTTAAAAACTGTGCTCAAAAGTACGGATGGATATTGTAAATGCCTCATTACTAAGAAATAAGTAAATAAGAGGAAGTAGTTTTTTGGTTGGCAGTCTCTCAAGTTGCATAAGCTTTAAAACTTTGGGCTATTTTCGAGAGCAGATTCTTAACCTCTGTTTGATAACTGAGCTCAAAATTTACACCAAGGCTTTTCTATTGTTTTTTCTCATCGATGTTTTGTTCTAAAATTTGTAGTTATTCTGATTGATTTTTTTGCCAAATACAATAATTAAATTTTAACTGCATTGAATTTAGGTGCCAGTAAAGTAGAATAGTCCAGTATAACTTTTATTGATTGGTCAAATTACTAATATTCACAAATATCAAGGTCGCAATGTGATTTCAAAAGAACCGTATCTTCAGCGTATTGGATGATTTCACACTAATGCGTCAATTGTAGAGTATTTTTTCCTGAAACCGAACTGTTTTTTGGTTAATATCTTTTTTGCATCAAAATTGTCTTCCGTCTACGCTATGTATAGTTTTCAAAAATTTTTGAGAGAGCAAGAGTTATAGAAATTTGTATATAATTGCTGAGACTACCTGTCTCTCTTTTTGGTACAGGGGAATCACATTAGATAATTTTAGTTATGAGGAAATTTTTTCCCTCTTGAAGTAAGCATTGAATAGTCCTGCTTTTGGTATTGCTAAAACTGACGAAGCATCACTGAAAACCCACGCTGGCAATGTTACCCGTCCTAAAAGTTTTGATGGGTTCGGTATTCTTAGCGGCATGCGTTCAGCATTTGAGCTGTGGTACTTTGCAAGAACACATTTATCAAGTTCAAGTTTATCCATACACCTATCAATTATTTGTCCAAACTCTTGGGACATACCGTCAGCACTCTTTTCGTCTTTTGCAATATTGTTTGTGCCATCTTCTTTAGTCAATGTGTTTTTTTCAGTGTTTTTTTCACTACATTTTTCCAAAATTTTTAATGTTTTCTTGCATGAATACTTGTTGATCCCCTATATGCATGATTACCACAGTCAATAGGAATATTTGCATCGCTTTTTAATTCAGCAATAACGCTACTGCGAAATGCAATATTGGCTTGGCCCTTTTTGTTTTCTTTTGTGTCGAACTCTCTTACCTCCTCGACAAAAGAGACCTTCACTTTCGAAACCGTAACCTGATCAGGAGTGGCGTGGGTGCTTCGTCAGCCCATGGTGAAAGCCCCTGGTTGTCGGTTTCATTCTAATAATTTTTTTTGATAACTTGATAAAACTTTTTCGGTAAAGCGATCTTTATATTCAAGTTTTTGATATATATCTAAATAAAGTTTGAACGAAGCTTCTTTTTTCATGGATTGCCAATCTTCAGGGTGGAGTGGCACAGAGAGGGAGCGAATGGGAGGGGTGTTTTGATATATAAATTGACATTTTCAATGATGTAGGTTGAAGTTTTTTAATTTTTTTGGATGTACAGTTTAAAGATTTGCTCAAAGTGTAGTCGAAATACGCTCATTATTTTGATGAGAATGAAAGCATTCGAAGGGTACTGTTTTCGAACGTTTCAATTTGCGTGATGCAATTATTTTTGTATACGCATTGATAAATTAATCAGTACATCACCAAAGACATAGAAAAGAAGATACAAGAGAACAATTTTAGCACTTTTCTGGCTTTTCAAGTGCTTACTGACTTTACCACTCGAGTTGATTGAATGCACATTTTTCACTAATTGACTGTTACGACTCTAATAACGAAAGTTTCAATTGACAATTTTTCTTGTTTTTTTTTGCATTTACAATCTGTTGGTATTATTTTTAAAGAATATGGGAATTTCTCATGAAATGCACCATGATTACCAATGTTTATTAATTTACCAATAGATTATTTTTCATCTTGGTAGTGGCTAGGCATTAAATTGTATTTTTCGTTTTTTGTGTTTTGGTGATACATCTATTACTTTGTTTATACCTTTAATTTCTTGCAAGGATTAAACGAGCAGTATGATAATTCTGGCAAGTTCCGGGTTCTCTGAATTGAAAATCTTGGATCCTCTGTGATTACCATTTTGAATTATTTAGCAATGTTTTCTATTAACCTTTTAAATTTGAAGCTGCTGTGCAGTGTACTAGGTAAGTACAATTAAAACAAGGAGGATTGGTAAGGTGCGTTCACACGTAATGTTTAGACCCCGTTTATCCATCCGTACCTTTCAGCTTAATTGTCTACAAAATAAGGAAGAGATCGAAAAAGTTCAAAAATGCAAATTTTGTTCAAAGCTAAATGATGTATCAATAAAATGCTTCTGACTCAAATCACTTGATAAAGTTAATAATAAAGCCTCATTAGAACATTACAGGGCCGATGAGACCTGCCATTAAAAAAGACTTCATGAAAAGACAAACAAAAAAATGGTTGTTACTTTTTGTATAAAAACAACAAATATTTACCAGCAAAACTTTACAAAGCAAGTGCATATTGAGACTCGGTAACAAGTAGATAAGAAGGAACGTTTGTTTTTTTAAACAAACAATGAAAATCATTAGATATCAATTGAAATCTTCATTCAAGTTGAAGATCACTCATGCCTGAAAATAAAGACATTAAGAACTGTAATGATCCGGGACAAATCGTACTTCTACAAAAAAAATGACAAATACAGATAAAAAACAACAATTAAATTATATATATGCAAAAAAAAACCCATGCCGAAGCCGGTAAATCAATAAGTAATGCACTTAAAACCATAGATGTGGTCAATTTGACTAGTTTTGAACGCAAAATAAAAACGTGACATCCGACCTGTAACTAATTGTTATTAATGAGTCTCGGTAACAAGTAACCAAAAAGAACAACAGAGAGCAAAGCTAAAACTACGTCTAGATTTCTTTTAAAAGTATTTTGTTTCAGAGTAATGTAAAAGTTTATTCATGAACTGAAATCACTAGAAAGATTCATTTCTTCATCCTCTGAAAACTACTAAGGCCTGCAAAAATCCAATTTTTGTTATCTGACTACAAAAACAACGACAAAAAAGACAAGAAATTATAACAAAATTAGCTAGAAGACAGTGTGGCAGTGGGTAAAAACTATTTCCCACTTAATGACAAAATTGAAAGCTTCAACTGTGCATTTAAAAACACTTTTCCAACTCTTCTGTTATATCAAAACTAAGCTGTCAACAACGTGATAACCCACGAACGAGTACCTCAAAGATGGATGAAAAAATGTCCCAAAATCGAATTTTCTTGCCCAGTGCGTTGGATCCCGGAAATCTTATTAAGATCCCGGTTTTTTTCCCGACAAGATCCGGGAAATACACGGGGAAGATCCGGGGATCTTACCGGGAGAATTACCGGGAATTTCAAGATGTGCCAAGATAGAGCAAGATCCCGCATTTCCCGCCGGGAAATCCGGGACATTTAAGAACCCTGACAGGAAAACCGGGAAAAAATTAAATCTCGGCGGGATTTCCGGGATTCACCAGTGGGATCTTATCGGGAAACTCGGGAACTTTAAGATTCCCGCCAATTTTTCCGGGATTTCTCCGGCGGGATTTTACCGGGGAAACTGGGAAATTTAAAATTCCCGCAAGTATTTCCGGGAATGAGATGCTGGTCTTACCGGGAAAACCGGTAAAATTATGATTGTTCTGAGTGAAATCAAAAACGGTCGCCAAGTTTTTTTCTTGGAGACAGATAAGAAACGTTTTTTTTCGCCGCAAAACAGACAAAACTGCTTTTGATATTCGACGAGCGCAGTATTTGATCACCCAAAATTGGAGCACAACACATACGGCACAAACAAAACAGACACACACAAAATTGAGGCAAAAATTATGGCCTTCAACTAAATTCATTTTTTAGACAAGTTATTCCAAATCTGAGCAAAAATTTTTATTAGCGCAAAATAACGATCTAGATAGCCCTTTGTTTGTAGGTGTCAAAAAAAGGCGGGCATTAGGGTACATCTCCTCAAAATCCAAATTCCAATGTTTGCAAACATGCAAACATTGAAATTTGGATTTTGAGCAGATGTACCCCATGGCCCGCCGTGTTTTTTTATCTCAAATAGTTACGATATTCCTAACCAAAAGCACAAGAAAAATTATTCAGGGAAACTGTTTTTGTCACCGGGTCACCTAACCAACCGACTTCGTCGCACTTAACATCTCACGACCCGAAAAACCAAATTAAGAAGCATCGAAAACTTTTTTCTTTAAAAATTTCATTTTTTTTCTGGACTTAATTAAAAGTTCAATACTGTCATAAAGCATTAGCAGACGCTAAATTGTAGGGAAAACTAGCACAACTAACACACAACTGCATAACTTATTGCCGAGCACGTTAGAATGACACTAGGTTTCCTCGGAAGAGCACCAGAACGCTTGTACGAAATCACCCCACCAACACAAGTTGAACGGAATTTTCTCCATTTATAAAACGCGCACGTAAAAAAAGCTGCCTTAATTCATCTGTCACAACAGAGGGTCCTTAGCTAAACTCTACTCAGTGTCTGAGTTAAAAAAGAACATTGTTCTGAGTGAAATCAAAAACGGTCGCCAAGTTTTTTTCTTGGAGACAGATAAGAAACGTTTTTTTCTCCGCAAAACAGACAAAACTGCTTTTGATATTCGACGAGCGCAGTATTTGATCACCCAAAATTGGAGCACAACACATACGGCACAAACAAAACAGACACACACAAAATTGAGGCAAAAATTATGGCCTTCACATAAATTCATTTTTTAGACAAGTTATTCCAAATCTGGGCAAAAATTTTTATTAGCGCAAAATAACGATCTAGATAGCCCTTTGTTTGTAGGTGTCAAAAAAAGGCGGGCATTAGGTTACATCTCCTCAAAATCCAAATTCCAATGTTTGCAAACATGCAAACATTGAAATTTGGATTTTGAACAGATGTACCCCATGGCCCGCCGTGTTTTTTTATCTCAAACAGTTACGATATTCCTAACCAAAAGCACAAGGAAAATTATTCAGGAAAACTGTTTTTGTCACCGGGTCACCTAACCAACCGACTTCGTCGCACTTAACATCTTACGACCCGAAAAACCAAAGTAAGAAGTATCGAAAACTTTTTTCATTAAAAAATTTCATTTTTTTCTGGACTTAATTAAACGTTCAATACTGTCATAAAGCATTAGCAGACGCTAAATTGTAGGGAAAACTAGCACAACTAACACACAACTGCATAACTTATTGCCGAGCACGTTAGAATGACACTAGGTTTCCTCGGAAGAGCACCAGAACGCTTGTACGAAATCACCCCACCAACACAAGTTGAACGGAATTTTCTCCAATAATAAAACGCGCACGTAAAAAAAGCTGTCTTAATTCATCTGTCACAACAGAGGATCCTTAGCTAAACTCTACTCAGTGTCTGAGTTAAAAAAGAACATTGTTCTGAGTGAAATCAAAAACGGTCGCCAAGTTTTTTTCTTGGAGACAGATAAGAAACGTTTTTTTTTCTCCGCAAAACAGACAAAACTGCTTTTGATATTCGACGAGCGCAGTATTTGATCACCCAAAATTGGAGCACAACACATACGGCACAAACAAAACAGACACACACAAAATTGAGGCAAAAATTATGGCCTTCACATAAATTCATTTTTTAGACAAGTTATTCCAAATCTGAGCAAAAATTTTTATTAGCGCAAAATAACGATCTAGATAGCCCTTTGTTTGTAGGTGTCAAAAAAAGCGGGCATTAGGGTACATCTCCTCAAAATCCAAATTCCAATGTTTGCAAACATGCAAACATTGAAATTTGGATTTTGAGCAGATGTACCCCATGGCCCGCCGTGTTTTTTTATCTCAAATAGTTACGATATTCCTAACCAAAAGCACAAGAAAAATTATTCAGGGAAACTGTTTTTGTCACCGGGTCACCTAACCAACCGACTTCGTCGCACTTAACATCTTACGACCCGAAAAACCAAAGTAAGAAGTATCGAAAACTTTTTTCTTTAAAAATTTCATTTTTTTTCTGGACTTAATTAAAAGTTCAATACTGTCATAAAGCATTAGCAGACGCTAAATTGTAGGGAAAACTAGCACAACTAACACACAACTGCATAACTTATTGCCGAGCACGTTAGAATGACACTAGGTTTCCTCGGAAGAGCACCAGAACGCTTGTACGAAATCACCCCACCAATACAAGTTGAACGGAATTTTCTCCATTAATAAAACGCGCAAGTAAAAAAAGCTGCCTTAATTCATCTGTCACAACAGAGGGTCCTTAGCTAAACTCTACTCAGTGTCTGAGTTAAAAAAGAACATTGTTCTGAGTGAAATCAAAAACGGTCGCCAAGTTTTTTTCTTGGAGACAGA
The DNA here is from genome assembly GCF_964194025.1 of Convolutriloba macropyga. Classification (NCBI taxonomy): domain Eukaryota; kingdom Metazoa; phylum Xenacoelomorpha; order Acoela; family Convolutidae; genus Convolutriloba; species Convolutriloba macropyga. The sequence continues at coordinate 38,327,376 of NC_134482.1, read as the reverse complement.
TAAGAAACGTTTTTTTTTCTCCGCAAAACAGACAAAACTGCTTTTGATATTCGACGAGCGCAGTATTTGATCACCCAAAATTGGAGCACAACACATACGACACAAACAAAACAGACACACACAAAATTGAGGCAAAAATTATGGCCTTCACATAAATTCATTTTTTAGACAAGTTATTCCAAATCTGGGCAAAAATTTTTATTAGCGCAAAATAACGATCTAGATAGCCCTTTGTTTGTAGGTGTCAAAAAAAAGGCGGGCATTAGGGTACATCTCCTCAAAATCCAAATTCCAATGTTTGCAAACATGCAAACATTGAAATTTGGATTTTGAGCAGATGTACCCCATGGCCCGCCGTGTTTTTTTTATCTCAAACAGTTACGATATTCCTAACCAAAAGCACAAGGAAAATTATTCAGGAAAACTGTTTTTGTCACCGGGTCACCTAAGCAAACCAACCGACTTCGTCGCACTTAACATCTTACGACCCGAAAAACCAAAGTAAGAAGTATCGAAAACTTTTTTCATTAAAAAATTTCATTTTTTTCTGGACTTAATTAAACGTTCAATACTGTCATAAAGCATTAGCAGACGCTAAATTGTAGGGAAAACTAGCACAACTAACACACAACTGCATAACTTATTGCCGAGCACGTTAGAATGACACTAGGTTTCCTCGGAAGAGCACCAGAACGCTTGTACGAAATCACCCCACCAGCACAAGTTGAACGGAATTTTCTCCAATAATAAAACGCGCACGTAACAAAAGCTGTCTTAATTCATCTGTCACAACAGAGGATCCTTAGCTAAACTCTACTCAGTGTCTGAGTTAAAAAAGAACATTGTTCTGAGTGAAATCAAAAACGGTCGCCAAGTTTTTTTCTTGGAGACAGATAAGAAACGTTTTTTTTCTCCGCAAAACAGACAAAACTGCTTTTGATATTCGACGAGCGCAGTATTTGATCACCCAAAATTGGAGCACAACACATACGGCATAAACAAAACAGACACACACAAAATTGAGGCAAAAATTATGGCCTTCACATAAATTCATTTTTTAGACAAGTTATTCCAAATCTGGGCAAAAATTTTTATTCGCGCAAAATAACGATCTGGATAGCCCTTTGTTTGTAGGTGTCAAAAAAAAGGCGGGCATTAGGGCACATCTCCTCAAAATCCAAATTCCAATGTTTGCAAACATGCAAACATTGAAATTTGGATTTTGAGCAGATGTACCCCATGGCCCGCCGTGTTTTTTTATCTCAAACAGTTACGATATTCCTAACCAAAAGCACAAGGAAAATTATTCAGGAAAACTGTTTTTGTCACCGGGTCACCTAACCAACCGACTTCGTCGCACTTAACATCTTTCGACCCGAAAAACCAAAGTAAGAAGTATCAAAAACTTTTTTCATTAAAAAATTTCATTTTTTTCTGGACTTAATTAAACGTTCAATACTGTCATAAAGCATTAGCAGACGCTAAATTGTAGGGAAAACTAGCACAACTAACACACAACTGCATAACTTATTGCCGAGCACGTTAGGATGACACTAGGTTTCCTCGGAAGAGCACCAGAACGCTTGTACGAAACCACCCCACCAACACAAGTTGAACGGAATTTTCTCCATTAATAAAACGCGCACGTAAAAAAAAGCTGCCTTAATTCATCTGTCACAACAGAGGGTCCTTAGCTAAACATTACTCAGTGTCTGAGTTAAAAAAGAACATTGTTCTGAGTGAAATCAAAAACGGTCGCCAAGTTTTTTTCTTGGAGACAGATAAGAAACATTTTTTTCTCCGCAAAACAGACAAAACTGCTTTTGATTTTCGACGAGCGCAGTATTTGATCACCCAAAATTGGAGCACAACACATACGGCACAAACAAAACAGACACACACAAAATTGATGCAAAAATTATGGCCTTCACATAAATTCATTTTTTAGACAAGTTATTCCAAATCTGGGCAAAAATTTTTATTAGCGCAAAATAACGATCTAGATAGCCCTTTGTTTTTGTAGGTGTCAAAAAAGGGCGGGCATTAGGGTACATCTCCTCAAAATCCAAATTCCAATGTTTGCAAACATGCAAACATTGAAATTTGGATTTTGAGCAGATGTACCCCATGGACCGCCGTGTTTTTTTTATCTCAAACAGTTACGATATTCCTAACCAAAAGCACAAAAAAAATTATTCAAGAAAACTGTTTTTGTCACCGGGTCACCTAACCAACCGACTTCGTCGCACTTAACATCTTACGACCCGAAAAACCAAAGTAAGAAGTATCGAAAACTTTTTTCATTAAAAAATTTCATTTTTTTTCTGGACTTAATTAAACGTTCAATACTGTCATAAAGCATTAGCAGACGCTAAATTGTAGGGAAAACTAGCACAACTAACACACAACTGCATAACCTATTGCCGAGCACGTTAGAATGACACTAGGTTTCCTCGGAATAGCACCAGAACGCTTGTACGAAATCACCCCACCAACACAAGTTGAACGGAATTTTCTCCAGTAATAAAACGCGCACGTAAAAAAAGCTGTCTTAATTCATCTGTCACAACAGAGGATCCTTCGCTAAACTCTACTCAGTGTCTGAGTTAAAAAAGAACATTGTTCTGAGTGAAATCAAAAACGGTCGCCAAGTTTTTTTCTTGGAGACAGATAAGAAACGTTTTTTTTCTCCGCAAAACAGACAAAACTGCTTTTGATATTCGACGAGCGCAGTAATTGATCACCCAAAATTGGAGCACAACACATACGGCACAAACACAACAGACACACACAAAATTGAGGCAAAAATTATGGCCTTCACATAAATTCATTTTTTAGACAAGTTATTCCAAATCTGGGCAAAAATTTTTATTAGCGCAAAATAACGATCTAGATAGCCCTCTGTTTGTAGGTGTCAAAAAAAAGGCGGGCATTAGGGTACATCTCCTCAAAATCCAAATTCCAATGTTTGCAAACATGCAAACATTGAAATTTGGATTTTGAGCAGATGTACCCCATGGCCCGCCGTGTTTTTTTTTTATCTCAAACAGTTACGATATTCCTAACCAAAAGCACAAGAAAAAATATTCAGGGAAACTGTTTTTGTCAACGGGTCACCTAACCAACCGACTTCGTCGCACTTAACATCTTACGACCCGAAAAACCAAAGTAAGAAGTATCGAAAACTTTTTTCTTTAAAAATTTCATTTTCTTTCTGGACTTAATTAAACGTTCAATACTGTCATAAAGCATCAACAGACGCTAAATTGTAGGGAAAACTAGCACAACTAACACACAACTGCATAACTTATTGCCGAGCACGTTAGAATGACACTACGTTTCCTCGGAAGAGCACCAGAACGCTTGTACGAAATCACCCCACCAACACAAGTTGAACGGAATTTTCTCCAATAATAAAACGCGCACTTAAAAAAAGCTGTCTTAATTCATCTGTCACAACAGAGGATCCTTAGCTAAACTCTACTCAGTGTCTGAGTTAAAAAAGAACATTGTTCTGAGTGAAATCAAAAACGATCGCCAAGTTTTTTTCTTGGAGACAGATAAGAAACGTTTTTTTCTCCGCAAAACAGACAAAACTGCTTTTGATATTCGACGAGCGCAGTATTTGATCACCCAAAATTGGAGCACAACACATACGGCACAAACAAAACAGACACACACAAAATTGAGGCAAAAATTATGGCCTTCACATAAATTCATTTTTTAGACAAGTTATTCCAAATCTGGGCAAAAATTTTTATTAGCGCAAAATAACGATCTAGATAGCCCTTTGTTTGTAGGTGTCAAAAAAAAGGCGGGCATTAGGGTACATCTCCTCAAAATCCAAATTCCAATGTTTGCAAACATGCAAACATTGAAATTTGGATTTTGAGCAGATGTACCCCATGGCCCGCCGTGTTTTTTTTATCTCAAACAGTTACAATATTCCTAACCAAAAGCACAAGGAAAATTATTCAGGAAAACTGTTTTTGTCACCGGGTCACCTAACCAACCGACTTCGTCGCCCTTAACATCTTACGACCCGAAAAACCAAAGTAAGAAGTATCAAAAACTTTTTTCATTAAAAATTTCATTTTTTTCTGGACTTATTTAAACGTTCAATACTGTCATAAAGCATCAGCAGACGCTAAATGGTAGGTAAAACTAGCACAACTAACAAACAACTGCATAACTTATTGCCGAGCACGTTAGAATGACACCACGTTTCCTCGGAAGTGCACCAGAACGCTTGTACGAAATCACCCCACCAACACAAGTTGAACGGAATTTTCTCCAATAATAAAACGCGCACGTAAAAAAAAGCTGTCTTAATTCATCTGTCACAACAGAGTATCCTTAGCTAAACTCTACTCAAAGTCTGAGTTAAAAAAGAACATTGTTCTGAGTGAAATCAAAAACGGTCGCCAAGTTTTTTTCTTGGAGACAGATAAGAAACGTTTTTTTTCTCCGCAAAACAGACAAAACTGCTTTTGATATTCGACGAGCGCAGTATTTGATCACCCAAAATTGGAGCACAACACTTACGGCACAAACAAAACAGACACACACAAAATTGAGGCAAAAATTATGACCTTCACATAAATTCACTTTTTAGACAAGTTATTCCCAATCTGGGCAAAAATTTTTATTAGCGCAAAATAACGACCCAGATAGCCCTTTGATTGTAGGTGTCAAAAAAAGGCGGGCGTTAGGGTACATCTCCTCGAAATCCAAATTCCAATGTTTGCAAACATGCAAACATTGAAATTTGGATTTTGAGCAGATGTACCCCATGGCCCGCCGTGTTTTTTTTATCTCAAATAGTTACAATATTCCTAACCAAAAGCACAAGGAAAATTATTCAGGGAAACTGGTTTTGTCACCGGGTCACCTAACCAACCGACTTCGTCGCACTTAACATCTCACGACCCGAAAAACTAAAGTAAGAAGTATCGGAAACTTTTTTCATTAAAAATTTCATTTTTTTTCTGGACTTAATTAAACGTTCAATACTGTCATAAAGCATTAGCAGACGCTAAATTGTAGGGAAAACTAGCACAACTAACACACAACTGCATAACTTATTGCCGAGCACGTTAGAATGACATTAGGTTTCCTCGGAAGAGCACCAGAACGCTTGTACGAAATCACCCCACCAACACAAGTTGAACGGAATTTTCTCCAATAATAAAACGCGCACGTAAAAAAAGCTGTCTTAATTCATCTGTCACAACAGAGGATTCTTAGCTATACTCATATCAGTGTCTGAGTTAGAAAAGAACATTGTTCTGAGTGAAATCAAAAACGGTCGCCAAGTTTTTTTTCTTGGAGACAGATAAGAAACGTTTTTTTTCTCCGCAAAACAGAGAAAACTGCTTTTGATAATCGACGAGCGCAGTATTTGATCACCCGAATTTGGAGCAAAACACATACGGCACACACAAAACAGACACACACAAAATTGAGGCAAAAATTATGACCTTCACATAAATTCACTTTTTAGACAAGTTATTCCAAATCTGGGCAAAAATTTTTATTTGCGCAAAATAACGATCTAGATAGCCCTTTGTTTGTAGGTGTCAAAAAAAAGGCGGGCATTAGGGTACATCTCCTCAAAATCCAAATTCCAATGTTTGCAAACATGCAAACATTGAAATTTGGATTTTGAGCAGATGTATCCCATGGCCCGCCGTGTTTTTTTTATCTCAAACAGTTACGATATTCCTAACCAAAAGTACAAGGAAAATTATTCAGGAAAACTGTTTTTGTCACCGGGTCACCTAACCAACCGACTTCATCGCACTTAACATCTTACGACCCGAAAACCCAAAGTAAGAAGTATCGAAAACTTTTTTCATTAAAAATTTCATTTTTTTCTGGACTTAATTAAACGTTCAATACTGTCATAAAGCATTAGCAGACGCTAAATTGTAGGGAAAACTTGCACAACTAACACACAACTGCATAACTTATTGCCGAGCACGTTAGAATGACACTAGGTTTCCTCGGAAGAGCACCAGAACGCTTGTACGAAATCACCCCACCAACACAAGTTGAACGGAATTTTCTCCAATAATAAAACGCGCACGTAGAAAAAGCTGTCTTAATTCATCTGTCACAACAGAGGATCCTTTGCTATACTCTACTCAGTGTCTGAGTTAAAAAAGAACATTGTTCTGAGTGAAATCAAAAACGGTCGCCAAGTTTTTTTTCTTGGAGACAGATAAGAAACGTTTTTTTTCTCCGCAAAACAGAGAAAACTGCTTTTGATATTCGACGAGCGCAGTATTTGATCACCCGAATTTGGAGCAAAACACATACGGCACACACAAAACAGACACACACAAAATTGAGGCAAAAATTATGACCTTCACATAAATTCACTTTTTAGACAAGTTATTCCAAATCTGGGCAAAAATTTTTATTAGCGCAAAATAACGATCTAGATAGCCCTTTGTTTGTAGGTGTCAAAAAAAGGCGGGCATTAGGGTACATCTCCTCAAAATCCAAATTCCAATGTTTGCAAACATGCAAACATTGAAATTTGGATTTTGAGCAGATGTACCCCATGGCCCGCCGTGTTTTTTTTATCTCAAACAGTTACGATATTCCTAACCAAAAGCACAAGGAAAATTATTCAGGAAAACTGTTTTTGTCACCCGGTCACCTAACCAACCGACTTCGTCGCACTTAACATCTTACGACCCGAAAAACCAAAGTAAGAAGTATCGAAAACTTTTTTCATTAAAAATTTCATTTTTTTCTGGACTTAATTAAACGTTCAATACTGTCATAAAGCATTAGCAGACGCTAAATTGTAGGGAAAACTAGCACAACTAACACACAACTGCATAACTTATTGCCGAGCACGTTAGAATGACATTAGGTTTCCTCGGAAGAGCACCAGAACGCTTGTACGAAATCACCCCACCAACACAAGTTGAACGAAATTTTCTCCAATAATAAAACGCGCACGTAAAAAAAGCTGTCTTAATTCATCTGTCACAACAGAGGATCCTTAGCTATACTCTACTCAGTGTCTGAGTTAAAAAAGAACATTGTTCTGAGTGAAATCAAAAACGGTCGCCAAGTTTTTTTTCTTGGAGACAGATAAGAAACGTTTTTTTTCTCCGCAAAACAGAGAAAACTGCTTTTGATATTCGACGAGCGCAGTATTTGATCACCCGAAATTGGAGCAAAACACATACGGCACACACAAAACAGACACACACAAAATTGAGGCAAAAATTATGACCTTCACATAAATTCACTTTTTAGACAAGTTATTCCAAATCTGGGCAAAAATTTTTATTAGCGCAAAATAACGATCTAGATAGCCTTTTGTTTGTAGGTGTCAAAAAAAGGCGGGCATTAGGGTACATCTCCTCAAAATCCAAATTCAAATGTTTGCAAACATGCAAACATTGAAATTTGGATTTTGAGCAGATGTACCCCATGGCCCGCCGTGTTTTTTTATCTCAAACAGTTACGATATTCCTAACCAAAACTAAGGAAAATTATTCAGCAAAACTGTTTTTGTCACCGGGTCACCTAACCAACCGACTTCGTCGCACTTAACATCTTACGACCCGAAAAACCAAAGTAAGAAGTATCGAAAACTTTTTTCATTAAAAATTTCATTTTTTTCTGGACTTAATTAAACGTTCAATACTGTCATAAAGCATTAGCAGACGCTAAATTGTAGGGAAAACTAGCACAACTAACACACAACTGCATAACTTATTGCCGAGCACGTTAGAATGACATTAGGTTTCCTCGGAAGAGCACCAGAACGCTTGTACGAAATCACCCCACCAACACAAGTTGAACGAAATTTTCTCCAATAATAAAACGCGCACGTAAAAAAAGCTGTCTTAATTCATCTGTCACAACAGAGGATCCTTAGCTATACTCTACTCAGTGTCTGAGTTAAAAAAGAACATTGTTCTGAGTGAAATCAAAAACGGTCGCCAAGTTTTTTTTCTTGGAGACAGATAAGAAACGTTTTTTTTCTCCGCAAAACAGAGAAAACTGCTTTTGATATTCGACGAGCGCAGTATTTGATCACCCGAAATTGGAGCAAAACACATACGGCACACACAAAACAGACACACACAAAATTGAGGCAAAAATTATGACCTTCACATAAATTCACTTTTTAGACAAGTTATTCCAAATCTGGGCAAAAATTTTTATTAGCGCAAAATAACGATCTAGATAGCCTTTTGTTTGTAGGTGTCAAAAAAAAGGCGGGCATTAGGGTACATCTCCTCAAAATCCAAATTCAAATGTTTGCAAACATGCAAACATTGAAATTTGGATTTTGAGCAGATGTACCCCATGGCCCGCCGTGTTTTTTTATCTCAAACAGTTACGATATTCCTAACCAAAACTAAGGAAAATTATTCAGCAAAACTGTTTTTGTCACCGGGTCACCTAACCAACCGACTTCGTCGCACTTAACATCTTACGACCCGAAAAACCAAAGTAAGAAGTATCGAAAACTTTTTTCATTAAAAATTTCATTTTTTTCTGGACTTAATTAAACGTTCAATACTGCCATAAAGCATTAGCAGACGCTAAATTGTAGGAAAAACTAGCAAAACTAACACACAACTGCATAACTTATTGCCGAGCACGTTAGAATGACACTAGGTTTCCTCGGAAGAGCACCAGAACGCTTGTACGAAATCACCCCACCAACACAAGTTGAACGGAATTTTCTCTAATAATAAAACGCGCACGTAAAAAAAGCTGTCTTAATTCATCTGTCACAACAGAGGATCCTTAGCTATACTCCACTCAGTGTCTGAGTTAAAAAAGAACATTGTTCTGAGTGAAATCAAAAACGGTCGCCAAATTTTTTTTCTTGGAGACAGATAAGAAACGTTTTTTTCTCCGCAAAACAGAGAAAACTGCTTTTGATATTCGATGAGCGCAGTATTTGATCACCCGAAATTGGAGCAAAACACATACGGCACAAACAAAACAGACAGACACAAAAATTAGGCAAAAATTATGACCTTCACATAAATTCACTTTTTAGACAAGTTATTCCAAATCTGGGCAAAAATTTTTATTAGCGCAAAATAACGATCTAGATAGCCCTTTGTTTGTAGGTGTCAAAAACAAAAGGCGGGCATTAGGGTACATCTCCTCAAAATCTAAATTCAAATGTTTGCAAACATGCAAACATTGAAATTTGGATTTTGAGCAGATGTACCCCATGGCCCGCCGTGTTTTTTTATCTCAAACAGTTACGATATTCCTAACCGAAACTAAGGAAAATTATTCAGCAAAACTGTTTTTGTCACCGGGTCACCTAACCAACCGACTTCGTCGCACTTAACATCTTACGACCCGAAAAACCAAAGTAAGAAGTATCGAAAACTTTTTTCATTAAAAATTTCATTTTTTTCTGGACTTAATTAAACGTTCAATACTGCCATAAAGCATTAGCAGACGCTAAATTGTAGGGAAAACTAGCAAAACTAACACACAACTGCATAACTTATTGCCGAGCACGTTAGAATGACACTAGGTTTCCTCGGAAGAGCACCAGAACGCTTGTACGAAATCACCCCACCAACACAAGTTGAACGGAATTTTCTCTAATAATAAAACGCGCACGTAAAAAAAGCTGTCTTAATTCATCTGTCACAACAGAGGATCCTTAGCTATACTCTACTCAGTGTCTGAGTTAAAAAAGAACATTGTTCTGAGTGAAATCAAAAACGGTCGCCAAGTTTTTTTTCTTGGAGACAGATAAGAAACGTTTTTTTTTCTCCGCAAAACAGAGAAAACTGCTTTTGATATTCGATGAGCGCAGTATTTGACCACCCGAAATTGGAGCAAAACACATACGGCACAAACAAAACAGACACACACAAAAATGAGGCAAAAATTATGACCTTCACATAAATTCACTTTTTAGACAAGTTATTCCAAATCTGGGCAAAAATTTTTATTAGCGCAAAATAACGATCTAGATAGCTCTTTGTTTGTAGATGTCAAAAACAAAAGGCGGGCATTAGGGTACATCTACTCAAAATCCAAATTCCAATGTTTGCAAACATGCAAACATTGAAATTTGGATTTTGAGCAGATGTACCCCATGGCCCGCCGTGTTTTTTTATCTCAAACAGTTACGATATTCCTAACCAAAAGCACAAGGAAAATTATTCAGGAAAACTGTTTTTGTCACCGGGTCACCTAACCAACCGACTTCGTCGCACTTAACATCTTACGACCCGAAAAACCAAAGTAAGAAGTATCGAAAACTTTTTTCATTAAAAATTTCATTTTTTTCTGGACTTAATTAAACGTTCAATACTGTCATAAAGCATTAGCAGACGCTAAAATGTAGGGAAAACTAGCACAACTAACAAACAACTGCATAACTTATTGCCGAGCACGTTAGAATGACACTAGGTTTCCTCGGAAGAGCACCAGAACGCTTGTACGAAATCACCCCACCAACACAAGTTGAACGGAATTTTCTCCAATAATAAAACGCGCACGTAAAAAAGCTGCCTTAATTCATCTGTCACAACAAAAAATCCTTAGCTATACTCTACTCAGTGTCTGAGTTAAAAAAGAACATTTTTCTGAGTGAAATCAAGAACGGTCGCCAAGTTTTTTCTTGGAGACAGATAAGAAACGTTTTTTTTTCTCCGCAAAACAGACAAAACTGCTTTTTATATTCGACGAGCGCAGTATTTGATCACCCAAAATTGAAGCAAAACACATACGGCACAAACAAAACAGACACACACAAAATTGAGGCAAAAATTATGACCTTCACATAAATTCACTTTTTAGACAAGTTATTCCCAATCTGGGCAAAAATTTTTATTAGCGCAAAATAACGACCCAGATAGCCCTTTGATTGTAGGTGTCAAAAAAAGGCGGGCGTTAGGGTACATCTCCTCGAAATCCAAATTCCAATGTTTGCAAACATGCAAATATTGAAATTTGGATTTTGAGCAGATGTACCCCATGGCCCGCCGTGTTTTTTTTATCTCAAATAGTTACGATATTCCTAACCAAAAGCACAAGGAAAATTATTCAGGGAAACTGGTTTTGTCACCGGGTCACCTAACCAACCGACTTCGTCGCACTTAACATATCACGACCCGAAAAACCAAAGTAAGAAGTATCGGAAACTTTTTTCATTAAAAATTTCATTTTTTTTCTGGACTTAATTAAACGTTCAATACTGTCATAAAGCAATAGCAGACGCTAAATTGTAGGGAAAACTAGCACAACTAATACACAACTGCATAACTTATTGCCGAGCACGTTAGAATGACACTAGGTTTCCTCGGAAGAGCAGCAGAACGCTTGTACGAAATCACCCCACCAACACAAGTTGAACGGAATTTTCTCCAATAATAAAACGCGCACGTAAAAAAGCTGTCTTAATTCATCTGTCACAACAGAGGATCCTTAGCTATACTCTACTCAGTGTCTGAGTTAAAAAAGAACATTGTTCTGAGTGAAATCAAGAACGGTCGCCAAGTTTTTTTCTTGGAGACAGATAAGAAACGTTTTTTTCTCCGCAAAACAAACAAAACTGCTTTTGATATTCGACGAGCGCAGTATTTGATCACCCGAAATTGAAGCAAAACACATACGGCACAAACAAAACAGACACACACAAAATTGAAGCAAAAATTATGGCCTTCACAAATTCATTTTTGAGACAAGTTATTCCAAATCTGAAATTTTCAAATATAAAATTGCGTACGAAGAGGCGTCAAATTTCACTTCTCACAACAGAAGGTATCTAAACACGCGCTGCTATGTGCCTGGCCGACTCATCTTGCTCAAAAACAAAAAACACATTTACCTATTTATTGACTGAAAGATGGAATCAGTGAACAAATTTGATAGGGTCTTCTGCGAATTAAACTGCGGCTTACGAAATTTTAGATATACACTGGGAGCAAGCCAAGTCTTCTCCGAAACAAATACTGCAGTTCCAGATCGAGCAATGTAGACACAAGAATAAGTCGATGGAGAGTGGATTCCTCCCACAAGCACACTCACCGACAGGTGCAATTATTTGATCGGGAAGCCAGCTCGGCTTTTTGTCCGAAAGCAGCACATTCTTCCGTTTACGGAAACCAGAAAGCCAATCTTTCGATGCTTTGCCGTTTTTCAGGTAAAGGGAAGGAATAGCGTGCCCTTCCAACTTTCGGGCACGCTATTCCTTCCCTTTATGACATAAATGAGTTGCAACAACTTCTCCCGTGCCACCTTCCAAGAGTTTACAATTTCTACCTCCTGTATTTTAGAAAAAAAATTGCATAGGTCTTTCTCCGTCTGCTCGTCGAGGATATGCATCCGTGACCTGTCACGCTTCTTTTTTAAGTTGTCTTACAACGTTTGTCTGGGTATGCCGATATGCTTTGCAACATCAGCAACTGGATAACCATCTCTGACTAACGACAGAGCAACCTCCATGTCCTTCTCAGAATACTTGCGCTTCACTTTCCTCACGTAATTTCGAGGCATTTACAAACAATCTAAAAAACGAATAACTCGCTTAAACTTTTTCAGCTTTTTATGATGTGCTTCACCTCATAAAAAATAAATTGAAAACAAACATTAATGACAAAACAATAGCGTAAACAGTGCAAGAACATATAAGAAAACTTCAATCTCTTTCAAACACAGAGCAAATCTCGGAAATTACAACAAGGTCCCCAATGGATCGAACAATACACGGAGCTAGTAGTTTTGTTATATCTATTTCAAAAATTTCGCTGGTTAAAGATTCTACAACAAAATGCCTTTCTGCCGTAGAGTTTAGTAGCTCCAAGCTCTCATCTAAATCAGAATCCATATCTATATTGTCGATGCTTGAAGCCTCGAGCTGTTGAAAACGTTCGCTGAGTAGTTCACGAAACGACTTGAATTCCTCAAAAAATTTTACATGTGCAACGCCGCTGCAATTTTCGATGTCAACATATATAGCCAAGAGTTGTCCAAAAGAAACGCATTTATCCTCGCGCTCAAACTTAACAATGTGCACGCAGGAACCATTCTCGAGGTAACGACATTTCGAATTGTGACAATAAAAATTTTTCTCGAGAAAAGAAAAAGCGGAAGAGCTTCGGAAGACAGCAAGCTCGTCCCCAACGTTAACTGCAACTTCATGACTGTTCCTCAAAACAACAGAGCCAATTGCCATTACATTTGTATGGAAGTCGCGCTTTCGACCAGCAAGCCTATTGTGTCGTTTGATCGCTAATCGCGTGAAAACAGATGTGGAAGTAGTTTCACTGATTCGTCTTTTCAACTGAAAGTGAGCAGCTTCGAAAGCAATGCTGGAACTTGTTGAAAGAGGACCACACCGCTTAACTTGGTCAGCCAAGTGACTCAAGGAATGAGCGTTATATGTTTCGGACTTGTCACCGTAGAACCTCACTAGTTGCTTGCGGAAGGTAGCAAGAGACTTAGCGGCAACATCAATGTCTTTTTCAGTATCAGGATCTAACAATAATCGAATAGAAGCGCTCAATAAAAAGAAATGCGTAAACATTTGATCAGAAAGGAGACCATAGAAAGAAATAAAGCCATACAGTAGAAAAAGTTTCAGCTCTGAGGCTTTCCACAACTTCACCGAATCAACGCCCCTTAACTGTCGATTGTAATCATTGCTAGGAAGCTTGCAATTCAGAAGAGGCTTAGACGCTATTTCTTTGAGTTTTTTGTTAAATCCTTTTTGGCACACAATACTGTATAATGATCGCTTCACAACACCGAGGAGAACCTGATGCATGTAGTCAATGACAACATCCTCAGGAATTGACACTAACTGATCGATACACGAGATACCCTTCAATCCAAATCTTGGGGCCTTTTGCGAAGGAATGAAGGATAGGTCATTCTGACGTTCAGTATGAGTTCGAATATCTGATGGCGTCGGCTCATACTTATACAGCCAAGGTTTACCAGAAGGGTGACTGGCACCGGGTATATAGCAATTACTGCATCCTTGACAAACCATTGAACTGAGTTTGATTTAAGAGTGGCGCTTTCATGATCGCATCAACTGCCACCAAACGGATGTTTACTAAAACGTTGTATATATTTTTGCCAACAGTAAGCAGACGCCGTTTGTTGAATGCATTCACAAATCCGACCAAATTCTTGACCAAAGAAGTACAATCAGGCTTTTTATCACCTCCGAATAGTGAAACAAGAATTAAGTTCCTGTAAGAGACACGTCGCTTCCGCGGCAAATTGAGCAGCATCAACCAGACAGGATAAAGGCTAAACCTCTTCGATTTCGCCGGCGAGACGCCGTCAGTGCTCATTACAAAGTGAAGCACTTCGCAATCGCTCTTTGTCTCTAATCTCACATCATTGTTTAGCTACCAGTTTGGAGCCCTCAGTAGATCTAAATTCCGCTCAATCAAACCAACCAGCTGAGACTCAACGTTCAAATGGCAGATAACGCCACCGGGAACTTTTTCTTCCTCACAAGTGAAAGACGTGTTCTCAATTTGTTGAAGACGATAAAATGTCGGCAAATTGTTTTTCATTGGCAAACACTTATCCATCAGTGAAATCAGAGACTTCGCAAAGCGGTCACTAATGGCAAATTCATCAGACAGGCTTAAAAAAGTATCGGTAAATTCTGACACAGACATTTTCGAATTATCACAAATGAGACTATCAGAGTCACTAAGAGTTTCGTCGGTCTGAGTTTCGGATTCGCTCAAACTGGAAGTGTCGATCATGTTATCTACTCTACCCAGTGCACGCGGGGTTGATGACTCTACCGGAAAAGGATTCGCTAACACCGAACTTTCTGAAACTTGCTGAAACAAATCTGTATTCTCTGGTACCTGACTAAGAGAGGGTTGCTCAATAAAACCGTTGCAACTGCTTGATTCGCTTTTTTCCGACTCCGAATCTGATATCAAAGTTTTAGCCTTTTTGCTAAGGTAACGGCGCTTTCGAATGCGTCTTGAATTATAACTACAATTTGACCTTTGTTTGAATTGACGTTTCGATTGAGAATAAGGCGTGCTCGAAAGTGACGGAAACACAACGAGAGAAGACGCTGTTTCGACAATTAACGATGAGGAGGTGGGAATTGCAACAACGGGCTTCATTCGTCCCGATCTCGTCCACGAATTTGTGACTGGTTGGTGACCGTGTAGGGATGAGTGGGGACATTCGCAGAACATACGGTTTGGTCCGAAATACTCTCCGCCATAATTGACAGTTATTTCTTCTCCCTTCTGAACACCTAGCACAGCAGTCACTCGAATCTGTATCATTGTCTTGCTTTTATTTGGCACGTAGATGCAGTTTTCCTTGCAACTGGAGTTAATGAAGGAAGCTCCGCCTAACATAAGCTTAGGACCAGATGCATGCTGTATAATGGAAACGTCGTTTAAACCGGGAACAATAGATGACTGAGGCATTGGTGCAAGAAAGCCAGTTAGGCCCTTCAAAATTTCGTTTTTCTTCAGGTTGATTTTAGAGAAAACGCCAAAGCTTGAATGCTGACTGTCTTTAGAAAAAGAATCAGTAAGGGGTCTCAGCTCAAAGAACTCGCTGAAAGATAAATAATCGGCTCGCATTTTATTTTCCCACTGTTTCTCTAACCCACTTGAATGATCAGTGTCATCTTCGATTGGAACTTTGTGAGTTCTTATCAATTCACCATCAAAAAATTCTGCTGTAAGTTTGGCATCAATTCGCGCTAAATCTTTCCAAGATAATTTATTACACGTTCTCATCTGGAGAAAAAGTTTGGATTGAAACCCGAAACAAGCTGTTATCAGAAACTCGCCAGATTTCCTATCTTTTGTGGAAAAAGACTCGCAAGACTTTAAAAAGCAGTGCTTA
This sequence comes from Convolutriloba macropyga, assembly GCF_964194025.1. Classification (NCBI taxonomy): domain Eukaryota; kingdom Metazoa; phylum Xenacoelomorpha; order Acoela; family Convolutidae; genus Convolutriloba; species Convolutriloba macropyga. The sequence continues at coordinate 38,311,503 of NC_134482.1, read as the reverse complement.
AAACTCAACACGCCGGTTGAAAAAAAACAAGTTTGAAAGCAAGCTTTGTTTTTAGTTAAAACAACTGGATAACTTCAAGTGTGAAAAATGAAATCGGACAAACAGATTTCACTTTCTTTTCACACAAAACAAAATAGGTGTAAGATGAGATAAACAAAGCAATATTTTATAAATTTGCATACGTAGATTGGCAATCAAATATATGCACAGGAACAGGAACATAAAAGAATTGCTCTCAAACGACTAACGGCTCCGCAAGGCGGTTACTATATGGAGGGGGGACTGGCGGGTGCCAGGGGGGTGTCAGACAAAAGAAACGGTCTAGCAAAAAATCGCACAAGGTAAGACCAGCAGCATTAATATAGTCGCTAGAAACTCCGTTTGAGAGCAATTAATAATTAAAGAACAGAGCATCAAATTAGCTTAAGAAAGAAACATAACTGAGACCTCATTAGGCAATATAAAGGCAATAACAGTCACATAAATATCACAAACAGACGTTTTAAATTCCCAGCTCAAATCATCAAGCTCATTCAGTGGACCATGTATCTTGCGACAACTCTGTTTGCGTTTTGGCCGTTTCAGAATTTTTTTGCTGTCGAACCATCTTTTTCTTAATGTCCCTTCCGAGATCGTCAATGGCCTCAAAAGCATCAGCCCATTGTCCAGGAAACCTTCCTTCAACTAAAACCCTTATCACCTCCAAATCATTGGGATCAAGGGAAGGTAGAGAGGTGCTCTTGCGGGGGTTCGATCGCTGATTTAGAATCTCTTCTTCGGTAAAAAATTTTCGTGCTACCATACTTCTTTGGCGTTTTTCCCTGAACTTTAGTCATGTCTTCCCCATTTCTCAAAACAGGTGCTAACGAATTTCCAGTAACAGCTACAGAATGAGAAACACTTGGACATTCTTTTAGTTGACTTTCAAGAAACAAACGCAGTTGACGAGTTTCTCTACGTTGAGCATCCATCACTTTCTTCACACTTCTTACTGCCTTACAAACACTTTTCAAGATACCACTTGATCTGTCACTGTTCTGATCACCAAGATCACCGACCTCATTATCATCATCGTCGTCATCATCGTCATCGTTATCAGAGTTTTCAGTTTCACTTTGGTCAACGACAGCCGGGGAATCATTTACATCTTCAACGGGATCTCCAATACCATGACTCTGAGCATGATCTTGATTTCCATTTTCGGGATAGTCTTTTCTCTTCAAAGTAAGGCTCGCAGCTTCAACGAGGGGAAGTTTAGATTGGAACAGCTTTTTAGCAGGTGGGGTACAGGAGGACTGCGACAGGACCTGTATATCCTCATCGGCAGTTCTCTTTGCCTTGGCGGGATCCACGTTTTCTTTTAGAGACCGTAACTCTCCGAAGCTTCTTTTCAACAGTGGTTGACTGGCCGCTCTCCTGTCATTTTCCGATTCGAGAGTTTCACGTCCGAAGGACAAGTTCACAACCTCTGTCGACGTGTTTGCTTTGTCGATTTTTTCATCCATTTTATCACTGAGCAATTTCACAAGGTCCACATCACCCTTGGCAACAAAACGCCCGTAATGGAAATCGTTCTCGAAGTAGAGAAGAATCTTTTCGTCTTTCTTGACAAGAGTTCTCTCCGCATAACTTAATGTGTCGGGCCACGCATTGCTATCAAGAGAGATTTCTCTGTATTTTCCTTTTTCAAAAAAAAATACAAAATAAATGTCTTTGAACTGCTCTAACAACTTTTTATCGTTCAACCGAGACGATTGGGATTTCTGACTCCCTAATTTTGTGATGGAGTTAGAAAACATTAGTATTTCTGAAACAAAGCAACGGTGTAGATTTTACTTCAAAAATGCAGAACGCAGAAAAACTAAACAACTGTACGCTCCTAAAACTCAATTTTTGGTTGATTTCGAAGACAACGTTAATTTGACAACAAGATTTAACAAAAATTGCTGCCAAAAAAGTCATCTATCTCAGAGTTCTTAATCAGCACTGGATTCCATACGATCACGCTTCTGCTCTGATCTCTCCTTTTCCTTTTTCTTTCTTTTCAAGTCCCTTCCCTTTTGATTTATTGACTCTCACACTTCCGGCCAGGAGTCAGGGAATAGGTTTAGAACATTCTTTTTGATTTCAGTAATCTTCATTTTGTCCAGAGGGGGTCTAGAAGACTTCTGTGGACTGACTATTTGCTCAATGAGCTCGTCTTCAGTGAAAGCATCTGACGCCAAGTTGAGGCCAAGTTGGGTTGCTGACAACCCCGTTCTGTTTTCAGCTGCTCGTTGAACGTCCTGAACGGGCTCATTAACGGTTCCACTAGCCACGACTGAAAAAGACACTGCCGAATCAGATCTCGCATTTAATTGCAAACAGTTCTGCCCAGTGAAGGAGTTTTTATACTTTTTCAGGACAACAATAAACCTTTTGTGCTCTGCTTCTGAGCGTATTCTGCTGCGATTTAGGTTTTCTAGCGACTTCGTAAGTTGATTTTGAGCACTTGAATTTTCCATTGAATCTGAGGTCAAACAACAAAAGTCAGGACATGTAACCAGATAGGTGAATCAGATAGGAACAACTTTTTGAGTTACTCAAAAAATTTCAGAACAGATGTTAAGAAACAAGTTTGCTGACCTCCACTTCAATCAGATAGCTAGTAGCGTATTGTTTCACCGCATAAGAACAAGAAAAAAATCAAAAAACTTATTTCCCTCCACTTGAATCAGATATGAACAACTTTTGCAGTCAGCCACACAATCGGCTGTTCACAAACTATTTAATTACCTATTGCTTAAGCCACACAATCGGCTGTTCAAATGCTATTTATCTACGTATTGTTTTGGCCACACAATCGGCCTTTCAGTTAGCCACACAATCGGCTGCTCAAATTATTTCATTACC
>NC_134482.1:38219175-38308411 GCF_964194025.1 Convolutriloba macropyga | reverse complement strand
GATTTGGTCATCTTTTAACACATTTTCAAGGAATAGTTGTAGAGAAAACACAATGAATCGCAAAAAGTGGGGTAAAGTGGGCCACCTAAAAGATCCTCTCACAAAAACTGTTTTTATCCTTAAGATTGGCTGTAGTTTGTTAGTCAAGCTGAATATTAGCAGTTAATGGCCTTTGAGCCTTATATTTATGAATAACTCTGACAGGAGCCACGACCTGAAGTTTTTATTTGATAAAGAGGAATCACTTCTTTCTGTTTTGACAATAGTATTTATTTTTGAGTTTCACAACCGGAAAAGCAAGGAAAAAGTTCTTCTAGCGTTTTGACTTGCTTCTCCTAAGTGAATACACACAAATGGCGAGATAATTTGAATAAAACTTTTTTTTGACAAGTTTTTGACAGATTTTTTACGGAGAACCTGCAAAAACATATTGAACTACAACCCAGACTGAAAAGCCGAAATAGCCACATCAGCAAATGTTGCTCTAAGATGACTTACAACGGCTAAGTCTATAGCTGTGATTCATAACGAGCTGCCATTCTGGATTTGGTCAATTTTCAACACTTTTTCAAGGAATAGTTGTAGAGAAAACACAAGGAATCGCAAAAAGTGGGGTAAAGTGGGCCACCTAAAAGATCCTCTCACAAAAACTGTTTTTATCCTTAAGTATTGACTGTAGTTTGTTAGTCAAGCTGAATATTAGCAGTTAATGGCCTTTGAGCCTTATATTTATGAAAAACTCTGACAGGAGCCACGACCTGAAGTTTTTATTTGATAAAGAGGAATCACTTCTTTGTTTTGACAATAGTATTTATTTTTGAGTTTCACAACCGGAAAAGCAAGGAAAAAGTTCTTCTAGCGTTTTGACTTGCTTCTCCTAAGTGAATACACACAAATGGCGAGATAATTTGAATAAAACCTTTTTTTGACAAGTTTTTGACAGATTTTTTACGGAGAACCTGCAAAAACATATTGAACTACAACCCAGACTGAAAAGCCGAAATAGCCACATCAGCAAATGTTGCTCTAAGATGACTTACAACGGCTAAGTCTATAGCTGTGATTCATAACGAGCTGCCATTCTTGATTTGGTCATCTTTTAACACATTTTCAAGGAATAGTTGTAGAGAAAACACAATGAATCGCAAAAAGTGGGGTAAAGTGGGCCACCTAAAAGATCCTCTCACAAAAACTGTTTTTATCCTTAAGATTGACTGTAGTTTGTTAGTCAAGCTGAATATTAGCAGTTAATGGCCTTTGAGCCTTATTTTTATGAATAACTCTGACAGGAGCCACGACCTGAAGTTTTTATTTGATAAAGAGGAATCACTTCTTTCTGTTTTGACAATAGTATTTATTTTTGAGTTTCACAACCGGAAAAGCAAGGAAAAAGTTCTTCTAGCGTTTTGACTTGCTTCTCCTAAGTGAATACACACAAATGGCGAGATAATTTGAATAAAACCTTTTTTTGACAAGTTTTTGACAGATTTTTTACGGAGAACCTGCAAAAACCTATTGAACTACAACCCAGACTGAAAAGCCGAAATAGCCACATCAGCAAATGTTGCTCTAAGATGACTTACAACGGCTAAGTCTATAGCTGTGATTCATAACGAGCTGCCATTCTTGATTTGGTCATCTTTTAACACATTTTCAAGGAATAGTTGTAGAGAAAACACAATGAATCGCAAAAAGTGGGGTAAAGTGGGCCACCTAAAAGATCCTCTCACAAAAACTGTTTTTATCCTTAAGATTGACTGTAGTTTGTTAGTCAAGCTGAATATTAGCAGTTAATGGCCTTTGAGCCTTATATTTATGAATAACTCTGACAGGAGCAACGACCTGAAGTTTTTATTTGATAAAGAGGAATCACTTCTTTCTGTTTTGACAATAGTATTTATTTTTGAGTTTCACAACCGGAAAAGCAAGGAAAAAGTTCTTCTAGCGTTTTGACTTGCTTCTCCTAAGTGAATACACACAAATGGCGAGATAATTTGAATAAAACCTTTTTTTGACAAGTTTTTGACAGATTTTTGCGGAGAACCTGCAAAAACATATTGAACTACAACCCAGACTGAAAAGCCGAAATAGCCACATCAGCAAATGTTGCTCTAAGATGACTTACAACGGCTAAGTCTATAGCTGTGATTCATAACGAGCTGCCATTCTTGATTTGGTCATCTTTTAACACATTTTCAAGGAATAGTTGTAGAGAAAACACAATGAATCGCAAAAAGTGGGGTAAAGTGGGCCACCTAAAAGATCCTCTCACAAAAACTGTTTTTATCCTTAAGATTGACTGTAGTTTGTTAGTCAAGCTGAATATTAGCAGTTAATGGCCTTTGAGCCTTATATTTATGAATAACTCTGACAGGAGCCACGACCTGAAGTTTTTATTTGATAAAGAGGAATCACTTCTTTCTGTTTTGACAATAGTATTTATTTTTGAGTTTCACAACCGGAAAAGCAAGGAAAAAGTTCTTCTAGCGTTTTGACTTGCTTCTCCTAAGTGAATACACACAAATGGCGAGATAATTTGAATAAAACCTTTTTTTGACAAGTTTTTGACAGATTTTTGCGGAGAACCTGCAAAAACATATTGAACTACAACCCAGACTGAAAAGCCGAAATAGCCACATCAGCAAATGTTGCTCTAAGATGACTTACAACGGCTAAGTCTATAGCTGTGATTCATAACGAGCTGCCATTCTTGATTTGGTCATCTTTTAACACATTTTCAAGGAATAGTTGTAGAGAAAACACAATGAATCGCAAAAAGTGGGGTAAAGTGGGCCACCTAAAAGATCCTCTCACAAAAACTGTTTTTATCCTTAAGATTGACTGTAGTTTGTTAGTCAAGCTGAATATTAGCAGTTAATGGCCTTTGAGCCTTATATTTATGAATAACTCTGACAGGAGCCACGACCTGAAGTTTTTATTTGATAAAGAGGAATCACTTCTTTCTGTTTTGACAATAGTATTTATTTTTGAGTTTCACAACCGGAAAAGCAAGGAAAAAGTTCTTCTAGCGTTTTGACTTGCTTCTCCTAAGTGAATACACACAAATGGCGAGATAATTTGAATAAAACATTTTTTTGACGAGTTTTTGACAGATTTTTTACGGAGAACCTGCAAAAACATATTGAACTACAACCCAGACTGAAAAGCCGAAATAGCCACATCAGCAAATGATGCTCTAAGATGACTTACAACGGCTAAGTCTATAGCTGTGATTCATAACGAGCTGCCATTCTGGATTTGGTCAACTTTTAACACTTTTTCAAGGAATAGTTGTAGAGAAAACACAATGAATCGCAAAAAGTGGGGTAAAGTGGGCCACCTAAAAGATCCTCTCACAAAAACTGTTTTTATCCTTAAGTATTGACTGTAGTTTGTTAGTCAAGCTGAATATTAGCAGTTAATGGCCTTTGAGTCTTATATTTATAAATAACTCTGACAGGAGCCACGACCTGAAGTTTTTATTTGATAAAGAGGAATCACTTCTTTCTTTTTTGACAATAGTATTTATTTTTGAGTTTCACAACCGGAAAAGCAAGGAAAAAGTTCTTCTAGCGTTTTGACTTGCTTCTCCTAAGTGAATACACACAAATGGCGAGATAATTTGAATAAAACCTTTTTTTGACAAGTTTTTGACAGATTTTTTACGGAGAACCTGCAAAAACATATTGAACTACAACCCAGACTGAAAAGCCGAAATAGCCACATCAGCAAATGTTGCTCTAAGATGATTTACAACGGCTAAGTCTATAGCTGTGATTCATAACGAGCTGCCATTCTTGATTTGGTCATCTTTTAACACATTTTCAAGGAATAGTTGTAGAGAAAACACAATGAATCGCAAAAAGTGGGGTAAAGTGGGCCACCTAAAAGATCCTCTCACAAAAACTGTTTTTATCCTTAAGATTGACGGTAGTTTGTTAGTCAAGCTGAATATTAGCAGTTAATGGCCTTTGAGCCTTATATTTATGAATAACTCTGACAGGAGCCACGACCTGATGTTTTTATTTGATAAAGAGGAATCACTTCTTTCTGTTTTGACAATAGTATTCATTTTTGAGTTTCACAACCGGAAAAGCAAGGAAAAAGTTCTTCTAGCGTTTTGACTTGCTTCTCCTAAGTGAATACACACAAATGGCGAGATAATTTGAATAAAACCTTTTTTTGACAAGTTTTTGACAGATTTTTTACGGAGAACCTGCAAAAACATATTGAACTACAACCCAGACTGAAAAGCCGAAATAGCCACATCAGCAAATGTTGCTCTAAGATGACTTACAACGGCTAAGTCTATAGCTGTGATTCATAACGAGCTGCCATTCTGGATTTGGTCAACTTTTAACACTTTTTCAAGGAATAGTTGTAGAGAAAACACAATGAATCGCAAAAATTGGGGTAAAGTGGGCCACCTAAAAGATCCTCTCACAAAAACTGTTTTTATCCTTAAGTATTGACTGTAGTTTGTTAGTCAAGCTGAATATTAGCAGTTAATGGCCTTTGAGTCTTATATTTATGAATAACTCTGACAGGAGCCACGACCTGAAGTTTTTATTTGATAAAGAGGAATCACTTCTTTATGTTTTGACAATAGTATTTATTTTTGAGTTTCACAACCGGAAAAGCAAGGAAAAAGTTCTTCTAGCGTTTTGACTTGCTTCTCCTAAGTGAATACACACAAATGGCGAGATAATTTGAATAAAACCTGTTTTTGACAAGTTTTTGACAGATTTTTTACGGAGAACCTGCAAAAACATATTGAACTACAACCCAGACTGAAAAGCCGAAATAGCCACATCAGCAAATGTTGCTCTAAGATGACTTACAACGGCTAAGTCTATAGCTGTGATTCATAACGAGCTGCCATTCTTGATTTGGTCATCTTTTAACGCATTTTCAAGGAATAGTTGTAGAGAAAACACAATGAATCGCAAAAAGTGGGGTAAAGTGGGCCACCTAAAAGATCCTCTCACAAAAACTGTTTTTATCCTTAAGTATTGACTGTAGTTTGTTAGTCAAGCTGAATATTAGCAGTTAATGGCCTTTGGGCCTTATATTTATGAATAACTCTGACAGGAGCCACGACCTGAAGTTTTTATTTGATAAAGAGGAATCACTTCTTTCTGTTTTGACAATAGTATTTATTTTTGAGTTTCACAACCGGAAAAGCAAGGAAAAAGTTCTTCTAGCGTTTTGACTTGCTTCTCCTAAGTGAATACACACAAATGGCGAGATAATTTGAATAAAACCTTTTTTTGACAAGTTTTTGACAGATTTTTTACGGAGAAACTGCAAAAACATATTGAACTACAACCCAGACTGAAAAGCCGAAATAGCCATATCAGCAAATGTTGCTCTAAGATGACTTACAACGGCTAAGTCTATAGCTGTGATTCATAACGAGCTGCCATTCTGGATTTGGTCAACTTTTAACACTTTTTCAAGGAATAGTTGTAGAGAAAACACAATGAATCGCAAAAAGTGGGGTAAAGTGGGCCACCTAAAAGATCCTCTCACAAAAACTGTTTTTATCCTTAAGTATTGACTGTAGTTTGTTAGTCAAGCTGAATATTAGCAGTTAATGGCCTTTGAGCCTTATATTTATGAATAACTCTGACAGGAGCCACGACCTGAAGTTTTTATTTGATAAAGAGGAATCACTTCTTTCTGTTTTGACAATAGTATTTATTTTTGAGTTTCACAACCGGAAAAGCAAGGAAAAAGTTCTTCTAGCGTTTTGACTTGCTTCTCCTAAGTGAATACACACAATTGGCGAGATAATTTGAATAAAACCTTTTTTTTGACAAGTTTTTGACAGATTTTTTACGGAGAACCTGCAAAACCATATTGAACTACAACCCAGACTGAAAAGCCGAAATAGCCACATCAGCAAATGTTGCTCTAAGATGATTTACAACGGCTAAGTCTATAGCTGTGATTCATAACGAGCTGCCATTCTTGATTTGGTCATCTTTTAACACATTTTCAAGGAATAGTTGTAGAGAAAACACAATGAATCGCAAAAAGTGGGGTAAAGTGGGCCACCTAAAAGATCCACTCACAAAAACTGTTTTTATCCTTAAGTATTGACTGTAGTTTGTTAGTCAAGCTGAATATTAGCAGTTAATGGCCTTTGAGTCTTATATTTATGAATAGCTCTGACAGGAGCCACGACCTGAAGATTTTATTTGATAAAGAGGAATCACATCTTTCTGTTTTGACAATAGTATTTATTTTTGAGTTTCACAACCGGAAAAGCAAGGAAAAAGTTCTTCTAGCGTTTTGACTTGCTTCTCCTAAGTGAATACACACAAATGGCGAGATAATTTGAATTAAACCTTTTTTTGACAAGTTTTTGACAGATTTTTTACGGAGAACCTGCAAAAACATATTGAACTACAACCCAGACTGAAAAGCCGAAATAGCCACATCAGCAAATGTTGCTCTAAGATGACTTACAACGGCTAAGTCTATAGCTGTGATTCATAACGAGCTGCCATTTTTGATTTGGTCATCTTTTAACACATTTTCAAGGAATGGTTGTAGAGAAAACACAATGAATCGCAAAAAGTGGGGTAAAGTGGGCCACCTAAAAGATCCTCTCACAAAAACTGTTTTTATCTTTATGTGTTGACTGTAGTTCGTCAGTCAAGCTGAATATTAGCAGTTAATGGCCTTTGAGACTTTTATTTATGAATAACTCTGACCGGAGCCAGGACCTGACGTTTTTATTTGATTAAGAGGAATCACTTCTTTCTGTTTTGACTATAGTAATTATTTTTGAGTTTCACAACCGGAAAAGCAAGGAAAAAGTTCTTCTAGCATTTTGACTTGCTTCTCTTAAGTGAATTCACACAAATGTACGGATAAAATGAATAAAATCTTTTCTTGACAATTTTTTGACGGAATTTTTACGGAGAACCTGCTAAAACATATTGAACTACAATCCAGAATGAAAAGCCGAAAAATTCACCTCATCAATTGGTGCTTTAAGACAACTTATAACGGTTTATTATTTAGTTCAAATCTATACTGAATTTCCACTGCTGTATCAGTCATCTCTTAACCCTTTTTCAAGGCATAGTTGTACAGCAAACACAATAAGTCACAAAAAGTTGGCCAATTAAAAAATCCTCTCTCAAAAACTATTTTTATCACTATGTGTTGACTGTAGGTTGTCAGGCTAGCTGATTATAAGCAGTCAATGGACTATTGTAGAATAGTTTTAGATCAGTTTCATAGTCAATCACCTAAAGTAGTTTTCGGACTCTTTTGAGCTGCTGACTTTTTTTATCGAAAACACACAAAAGACACTGGCCTTTATGAGGAGGCTGATTTTTTCCCCTTTCGTGACAGAAATTTTCGGTGTCTAACAGTAGTCAGTGGATCAAATAGGTAGTGGAAAACGTCTTGGAAGTGCTTTTTGAAACCGTTTTGCATGTTTTTACCACAACTCTGACTTCAGTCAAACCAGTAAACTTTGGGTAAGTTTCGGTTCTCTGCTGATTACTCAAACATTACTTTACGGATTTGAACGCTTATAGGCGCGTTTTGTTGCAATTAACCCAGTCGTGATTTCAATATGCAGTTGATAATCTGATTTGACCTTGCAAAAAAGTTATTAGAGCTCAAACTTGCAATTTTTTTGTAATTGAACAAGTTGTGATGCAAAGGTGACAGTTTCTTCAATGTACTGGTTTAACATCCATGCAAATTGTGTTATTTGAATATGTTTGAAGGCCATGAAACTATTTGAATATGCGTCCAGAAACACTCGGCAAATGATGTTTCAAACCATTTTGCGCGTTTTCATCAAGAACTCGGGCTTTGCTTATATCGAAAAAATGGGGTTCATTTAAGTGCTTTGCTGATTTCTCAGAAACTAAAGTACCAAAAAAAGGGCATAGGCGCTTTTTGTTGCTACTGAACTTTTCTTGATTGCTGTATTCGGTTGTCTTTCTGAATCCATAACCGCAAAAAGTTATTCATATCCAAACTTTGAGAAAATTTGCAATTTTTGGTCAATTTGGGTAATTTTTGGTCATTTTCGAGTTTCTCATCCAATTTTTGACCCAAAAGAGTGATTATAGGCCAAATCTGTTGCTATTAGGACGTTCTTCTCTTGAATGGCTGATCACTGTCCTGGAAATTTTCTATAGAACTGTTATTCAATGATGAATGCGGATAAACGAATCTCTTCTCAAATTTTATGGCTGAGTGGTGTTTTGCGCAATTGAACAAGTCTTTCGGCGTGCGTTTTAGGTTTTCTAGACACTATTTAGGTTGTTAAAGCTAATTGTGTCAAACAATGGGATCAATTCAACAATTTTTCTTTTTTCACGATTTCATCAAATTTCTGTGGATGTTGTTTTATGGCAAAACACACAAAAAACATCATAACCTTCATGGTGAGGTGGGAAATTTTTTCCCACCTCATCATGAAGGTTTGCCGTGACCTAGAACGTGGAAGTGGACCAGAATTACACCCACAAATACGCCGGGAACGCTGTTTCACGTTGTTTTACGTCGGATCCGGAGATCTTGGGCTTCGATTTTAGCCCATAAATTGGGGTACAGAACAGTACTTTGGTAATATCGCCTACAGTACTTGACCAAATTAAACGGGAGTGGTCGCATTTTGTTAGCACTGAACCCCTCTATCTTGCAGTATTTGGTTGGTTTCCCAAATCGGCCTAATCAAAAAGTTATTAATGTTCAAATTTGAAATAGTTCGAAATTTCGGGCTATTCTGGGTGACCCAAATTTCGGTACAACAAAACACGCGATTTACCCAACAAGTGTTAGTGTTTTAGAATCCCCAGTTAGTGGGGAGTCTCCCCATATATATTTTGTATGCAGTTTTATGTAGTCCAGATGGTCAATTTCAGCGTTACATGAGCAGTACCTGTCCTATTTGCTGATTTGGTACGGCACCTTTATGTTGGAATATCTCCTCGTAGAGTGAACCGATTCTCGATCTGTTTGTTGATTTGAACTCAGCTTGAGCCGTACTTGAATCCCTGTAAATAGCGTTTTGTTTCTTTCAGCCGTTTTCGAGAAATTGGCCAGGACACATACCTCCATTTTTACCTATTCGTGTCCGGTACTTTTGCTGTACCTACATGTTAGACCACTAAAACTAGCTCATTTAGACTCGATAATTAGTTCGTTAGACTCGTTTGATAATGCTGATTGTGGGTATATATAGTTTACACCCCATTTTATGTAGTTCAGAAGGTCAGTTTTAGCTCTGAATATGGCGTGTCCCGCTTCTGGGGTCAGTTGGTACGGTACCTTAATTTTGCTATAACTCCTCGAAAAATGCACCGATTGGGCTCATTTTTTAAAATGATGCGTATCTGAAGCAGTGCTACAAACTGTACTAAGGGGTTCTTTTTTGTTCAGCCGTTTTCGAGAAATTGTCCAGTAAACTTGACCTCGATTTTAGCCCCAGAAGCGCTTGACACCAGCTTTTGACACCGTTGACACCTTGAAGCTTTGAACTGTACTGAACAAAATAGTGTTTTGAATAGCTCGTCTAGCGTAGATTCTGAATATGTATACTTTATATAGCTTTTTCAGAGGTTTAGGTGTTCAATTTTAGCTCTGAAGGTGGTGTACCTCTATTGCAGAGTCATTTGGTACGGTACCTTAATTTTGCTATAACTCCTCGAAAAATGCACCGATTGGGCTCATTTTTTAATATGATGCGTATCTCAAGCAGTGCTACAAACAGTATTATAGGCGTTTTTTTTTTGTTCAGCCCTTTTTGGAGAAATTGGCCAGGAAACTTGACCACAGTTTCACCTCTGTAGAAGAGGCAACACCATGGGTACGACTTGAGTACGATGTTAAACGTTGATTTGGGTTGAATTTCAGGGGCACCGGAATGGTCCCATAGACCCAGTGTATGTTCTTGGTTATTGTTATGGCTTGGTTATAGTAGTTGGTTATTATTTATATTAATTATAACAGCGAAACAGGACCCGAAATGGGTCATTTTGGTCATTTGGTACGGTACATTTATTTTGGAATATCTCCTCGTAGAGTGAACCGATTTTCAATCTGTTTGTTGATTTGAACTCAGCTTGAGCCGTACTTGAATCCCTGTAAATAGCGTTTTGTTTCTTTCAGCCGTTTTCGAGAAATTGGCCAAGACACATACGGTCATTTTTACCTTTTAGTGACTGGTACGTTTCACGTTTCTACATGTGAAATGTTGAAAATTAATGTTTTGACTGCACGAATAGGCTCGTTGAATTTCATTTATAATGGGGAATCTCCCCATATATATTTTGTATGGGGTTTTCCAAGATCTAGGGGGTCAATTTTCACTCTGCAAGTGACCCCCCCCCCAACCCTCAATTTGGTGCTCATGTGGTAATTCACTTGTGAAATTGAGTAAAATTGACAAATTGTGTCAATAGGACTGGTCTCATAGATCCTATGTATGCCACTTTTGCATGCCACGTCACGTATCTGATTATAATTATAGTTTGGGCGTTGGAGAATTACTATTTACTACTATTATATTAAGGTGAGGGCGTTTCGCCCACATGAGGTGCACACCCCCCCTGCCCCGTAGTTGACGCCTCTGGCACCCCCCCCCCCGCTTTGGTTTTGTTTGTGCACCTCATGCTGGGGATGTGGTTCGTTCGCTGCGCTGCGTTTCGACATTTTGCGAGTTCTTGTCTTCTTCAACACTTTGTTCTCAATGTGTAATATATGTTTTCATCAATTTGTGTAACGTATTGTTTAGAGCGGATAAAATATGGTTGAACTGCTTTTTGCTTTTGAGCGGAAAGTGTACAGCTAGCTGGGAGAATGCACTACTCGGCTTGGTTGAGTGGAAGTCATGCATGATTTCATGCATGACTTCCATTCACCCAATCCTAGTGTTGTTTTCTCTCACCTAGTAGCTACACTTACCGGGCAAAAGCAAACTGCAGGGATACTCGGAAGTGCCTACCTAACTGCGCGGGTTGTCGCAGAGCTCCCACAATTGTGGAGAGCCCTAGGTTAAAAAAATAAAAAATACGTAATGATATGTTGTCTGATTTCATGAATTTTTCAAGTTCTGTTATGAAGCGACCCGCTCCGATAAGTTTAAAGTTGGGCAGAGATAAAATCAAGATCGGAGAAGTTTTAGTTATTGGCGACTCCCACGTCAAAAAGATGGGTGATTCTATGCGTGCTGGGCAGAATTTCAAGTTTTCCGGTGTTGGTGGTGCCCAAGCTCATGACTGGTCTCGTCACTTTCGTGACATATTAGAGCAGAGTTCCGCCGAAGTTGTTATTGTTCAGCTAGGCGGAAACGATGTTAGCCAACATCCTAAGAAGCAGTACAACGATCAGCTGCCAATTGGCAAAACAGCCCAAGCTCTTCTAGAACTTATGAAGTTTGGGAAAACTTTGGGTAAAGATATCCTTTTAATGGAGGTAATCAGCCGGCGAAATGAAAAAGTGCACGCTGAAGCCATCAGTATGCTCAATAAACGATTGAGGGAACAAAGGAAGAACTATTATATCCCAATAGTTCTTGATGTCTGGTTTTTCGCCAAGGATAATGTACATCTCACGCCCGGCTGTTATGATGATGTTGTTGAATGTATCAATGATTTTGTTTTCGTGAAATATTGGTTTGGATGAATTAATATTTGTGTTCTGACTACAAAACTAGTTAAGTGTTACCAATGGGGCCACAATAGTGACTCGTTGGTGATAGGATGTCAAGATAGTTTCATTTGCTTCAGATCTTATTAAAGATTCTTTGTTGATTGTATTAAAGATTTTAGTTTCGTGAAATATTCGTTTGGATATTTTTATGTTTGTTCTGACTACAAAACTAGTTAAGTGATACCAACGGGGCCACAATAGTGACTCGCTGGTAACACTAGTAGACGTGTCTAAGCTGAAAAAGTACCATACTTTAGGCAAAAAAGTCTCCAAGAGAAGAAAGGCTTTCTCTATGTTTCAAAAAAGTCTTCTCTCGAAATTCTTCTAAATTTAGAGATCTCTTGAATCTGAGATATTTTGGTTTTTTTTGGTAAAATATGGTGTTCTTTCATCTGTACCCTTTATTTGCAATGCAAATAACGTAAAAATTCCACAGAATTTCAAAATTTCTATAAAATGTTAGCATTTTTGAAGAAAAGTCGACTTCGGAAAAAAAATGCTCTTTTTTTTTTACTTTTTCTCGGGCAACTAGAGCCAAATTGGGGAATGTAAATACGTAGATAGTTTGTCTACTCGTTCTTAAAACTTATGGGCCCGACGGATTTTGATTTTAAAATGGTATTGTATCTTTTTTCTGGGTTTCCGTTTTTGCTTTATTAGGTGTACTGACTCCTCTAAAATATAGCCTCTTTTTTCGCAAATATCTCTCTAAGTTGGGTTTATTTCGGACTACGGACGTTCAGTACCTGTTGGTTATCAATAGTAGACGTGTCTAAGCCGAAAAAGTGCTATATTTTAGGCAGAAATGGCTCCAAGATAAGAAAGGCTTTCTCTATGTTTCAAAAAAGTCTTCTCTCGAAATTCTTCTAAATTTAGAGATCTCTTGAATCTGAGATATTTTGGTTTTTTTGGTAAAATATGGTGTTCTTTCATCTGTACCCTTTATTTGCACTGCAAATAACGTAAAAATTCCACAGAATTTCAAAATTTCTATAAAATGTTAGCATTTTTGAAGAAAAGTCGACTTCGGAAAAAAAATGCTCTTTTTTTTTACTTTTTCTCGGGCAACTAGAGCCAAATTGGGGAATGTAAATACGTAGATAGTTTGTCTACTCGTTCTTAAAACTTATGGGCCCGACGGATTTTGATTTTAAAATGGTATTGTATCTTTTTTCTGAGTTTCTGTTTTTGCTTTATTAGGTGTACTGACTCCTCTAAAATATAGCCTCTTTTTTCGCAAATATCTCTCTAAGTTGGGTTTATTTCGGACTACGGACGTTCGGTACCTGTTGTTTATCACTAGTAGACGTTTCTAAGCTGAAAAAGTACCATACTTTGGGCAGAAAAGGCTTCAACAAAAGAAAGGCTTTCTCTATGTTTCGAAAAAGTCTTCTCTCGAAATTCTTCTAAAAGTAGACATCTCATGAATCTGAGATATTTTTCTTTTTTAGCTCAAATATGGTGTTCTTGCATCTGTACCCACTATTTGCACTGCAAATAACGTAAAAATTCCGCAGAATTTCGAAATTTCTATAAAATGGTAGGATTTTTGAAGAAAAGTCGACTTCGGAAAAAAAATGCTCTTTTTTTTTACTTTTTCTCGGGCAACTAGAGCCAAATTGGGGAATGTAAATACATAGATAGTTTGTCTACTCGTTCTTAAAACTTATGGGCCCGACGGATTTTGATTTTAAAATGGTATTGTATCTTTTTTCTGGGTTTCCGTTTTTGCTTTATTAGGTGTACTGACTCCTCTAAAATATAGCCTCTTTTTTCGCAAATATCTCTCTAAGTTGGGTTTATTTCGGACTACGGACGTTCGGTACCTGTTGTTTATCACTAGTAGACGTTTCTAAGCTGAAAAAGTACCATACTTTGGGCAGAAAAGGCTCCAAGAAAAGAAAGGCTTTCTCTATGTTTCGAAAAAGTCTTCTCTCGAAATTCTTCTAAAAGTAGACATCTCATGAATCTGAGATATTTTTCTTTTTTAGCTCAAATATGGTGTTCTTGCATCTGTACCCACTATTTGCACTGCAAATAACGTAAAAATTCCGCAGAATTTCGAAATTTCTATCAAAAGGTAGGATTTTTGAAGAAAAGTCGACTTCGGAAAAAAATGCTCTTTTTTTACTTTTTCTCGGCCACCTAGAGCCAAATTGGGGAATGTAAATCCGTAGATAGTTTATCTGCTCGTTCTTAAAACTTATTGACACGACAGATTTTGATTTTAAAATAGTATTGTACCTTTTTTCTGGGTTTCCGTTTTTGCTTTATTAGGTGTACTGACTCCTCTAAAATATAGCCTCTTTTTTCGCAAATATCTCTCTAAGTTGGGTTTTTTTCGGGCTTTTGACGTTCGGTACCTGTTGTTTATCACTAGTAGACGTATCTAAGCCAAAAAAGTACCATACTTTAGGCAGAAAAGGCTCCAAGAAAAGAAAGGCTTTCTCTATGTTTCAAAAAAGTCTTCTCTCGAAATTCTTCTAAATGTCGAGATCTCTTGAATCTGAGATATTTTGGTTTTTTTGGTAAAATATGGTGTTCTTTCATCTGTACCCACTATTTGCACTGCAAATAACGTAAAAATTCCGCAGAATTTCGAAATTTCTTTAAAATGGTAGGATTTTTGAAGAAAAGTCGACTTCGGAAAAAAAAATGCTCTTTTTTTACTTTTTCTCGGCCACCTAGAGCCAAATTGGGGAATGTAAATCCGTAGATAGTTTATCTGCTCGTTCTTAAAACTTATGGACACGACAGATTTTGATTTTAAAATAGTATTGTAACTTTTTTCTGGGTTTCCGTTTTTGCTTTATTAGGTGTACTGACTCCTCTAAAATATAGCCTCTTTTTTCGCAAATATCTCTCTAAGTTGGGTTTTTTTCGGGCTTTTGACGTTCGGTACCTGTTGTTTATCATCAGTAGACGTATCTAAGCCAAAAAAGTACCATACTTTAGGCAGAAAAGGCTCCAAGAAAAGAAAGGCTTTCTCTATGTTTCAAAAAAGTCTTCTCTCGAAATTCTTCTAAATGTCGAGATCTCTTGAATCTGAGATATTTTGGTTTTTTTTGGTAAAATATGGTGTTCTTTCATCTGTACCCACTATTTGCACTGCAAATAACGTAAAAATTCCGCAGAATTTCGAAATTTCTTTAAAATGGTAGGATTTTTGAAGAAAAGTCGACTTCGGAAAAAAAATGCTCTTTTTTTTTACTTTTTCTCGGCCACCTAGAGCCAAATTGGGGAATGCAAATCCGTAGATAGTTTATCTGCTCGTTCTTAAAACTTATGGACACGACAGATTTTGATTTTAAAATAGTTTTGTATCTTTTTTCTGGGTTTCCGTTTTTGCTTTATTAGGTGTACTGACTCCTCTAAAATATAGCCTCTTTTTTCGCAAATATCTCTCTAAGTTGGGTTTTTTTCGGGCTTTTGACGTTCGGTACCTGTTGTTTATCACTAGTAGACGTATCTAAGCCAAAAAAGTACCATACTCTAGGCAGAAAAGGCTCCAAGAAAAGAAAGGCTTTCTCTATGTTTCAAAAAAGTCTTCTCTCGAAATTCTTCTAAATGTCGAGATCTCTTGAATCTGAGATATTTTGGTTTTTTTGGTAAAATATGGTGTTCTTTCATCTGTACCCACTATTTGCACTGCAAATAACGTAAAAATTCCGCAGAATTTCGAAATTTCTTTGAAATGGTAGGATTTTTGAAGAAAAGTCGACTTCGGAAAAAAAAATGCTCTTTTTTTACTTTTTCTCGGCCACCTAGAGCCAAATTGGGGAATGTAAATCCGTAGATAGTTTATCTGCTCGTTCTTAAAACTTATGGACACGACAGATTTTGATTTTAAAATAGTATTGTACCTTTTTTCTGGGTTTCCGTTTTTGCTTTATTAGGTGTACTGACTCCTCTAAAATATAGCCTCTTTTTTCGCAAATATCTCTCTAAGTTGGGTTTTTTTCGGGCTTTTGACGTTCGGTACCTGTTGTTTATCACTAGTAGACGTATCTAAGCCAAAAAAGTACCATACTTTAGGCAGAAAAGGCTCCAAGAAAAGAAAGGCTTTCTCTATGTTTCAAAAAAGTCTTCTCTCGAAATTCTTCTAAAGGTCGAGATCTCTTGAATCTGAGATATTTTGGTTTCTTTTGGTAAAATATGGTTTTCTTTCATCTGTACCCACTATTTGCACTGCATATAACGTAAAAATTCCGCAGAATTTCGAAATTTCTTTAAAATGGTAGGATTTTTGAAGAAAAGTCGACTTCGGAAAAAAAATGCTCTTTTTTTACTTTTTCTCGGCCACCTAGAGCCAAATTGGGGAATGTAAATCCGTAGATAGTTTATCTGCTCGTTCTTAAAACTTATGGACACGACAGATTTTGATTTTAAAATAGTTTTGTCTCTTTTTTCTGGGTTTCCGTTTTTGCTTTATTAGGTGTACTGACTCCTCTAAAATATAGCCTCTTTTTTCGCAAATATCTCTCTAAGTTGGGTTTTTTTGGGCTTTTGACGTTCGGTGTCTGTTGTTTATCACTAGTAGACGTATCTAAGCAAAAAAAGTACCATACTTTAGGCAGAAAAGGCTCCAAGAAAAGAAAGGCTTTCTCTATGTTTCAAAAAAGTCTTCTCTCGAAATTCTTCTAAATGTCGAGATCTCTTGAATCTGAGATATTTTGGTTTTTTTGGTAAAATATGGTGTTCTTTCATCTGTACCCACTATTTGCACTGCAAATAACGTAAAAATTCCGCAGAATTTCGAAATTTCTTTAAAATGGTAGGATTTTTGAAGAAAAGTCGACTTCGGAAAAAAAATGCTCTTTTTTTACTTTTTCTCGGCCACCTAGAGCCAAATTGGGGAATGTAAATCCGTAGATAGTTTATCTGCTCGTTCTTAAAACTTATGGACACGACAGATTTTGATTTTAAAATAGTATTGTACCTTTTTTCTGGGTTTCCGTTTTTGCTTTATTAGGTGTACTGACTCCTCTAAAATATAGCCTCTTTTTTCGCAAATATCTCTCTAAGTTGGGTTTTTTTCGGGCTTTTGACGTTCGGTACCTGTTGTTTATCACTAGTAGACGTATCTAAGCCAAAAAAGTACCATACTTTAGGCAGAAAAGGCTCCAAGAAAAGAAAGGCTTTCTCTATGTTTCAAAAAAGTCTTCTCTCGAAATTCTTCTAAATGTCGAGATCTCTTGAATCTGAGATATTTTGTTTTTTTTGGTAAAATATGGTGTTCATTCATCTGTACCCACTATTTGCACTGCAAATAACGTAAAAATTCCGCAGAATTTCGAAATTTCTATAAAATGTTAGGATTTTTGAAGCAAAGTCGGTTTTTGAAAAAAAAAGTGGTCATTTTTACTTTTTCTCGGCCACATAGAGCCAAATTGGACAATGTAGTTTCGTAGATAGTTTGTCTACTCGTTCTTAAAACTTATGGACACGACAGATTTTGATTTTAAAGTCGTATCGTATCTTTTTTTTAGGGTTCCGTGTTTGCTTTATTAGGTGTACTGACTCTTCAAAAATATAGCCTCTTTTTTCGCAAATATCTCTCTGAGTTGGATTTTTTTCGGGCTTTTGACGTTCGGTACCTGTTGTTTATCACTAGTAGACGTATCTAAGCCAAAAAAGTACCATACTTTAGGCAGAAAAGGCTCCAAGAAAAGAAAGGCTTTCTCTATGTTTCAAAAAAGTCTTCTCTCGAAATTCTTCTAAATGTCGAGATCTCTTGAATCTGAGATATTTTGGTTTTTTTGGTAAAATATGGTGTTCTTTCATCTGTACCCACTATTTGCACTGCAAATAACGTAAAAATTCCGCAGAATTTCGAAATTTCTTTAAAATGGTAGGATTTTTGAAGAAAAGTCGACTTCGGAAAAAAAAATGCTCTTTTTTTACTTTTTCTCGGCCACCTAGAGCCAAATTGGGGAATGTAAATCCGTAGATAGTTTATCTGCTCGTTCTTAAAACTTATGGACACGACAGATTTTGATTTTAAAATAGTTTTGTATCTTTTTTCTGGGTTTCCGTTTTTGCTTTATTAGGTGTACTGACTCCTCTAAAATGTAGCCTCTTTTTTCGCAAATATCTCTCTAAGTTGGGTTTTTTTCGGGCTTTTGACGTTCGGTACCTGTTGTTTATCACTAGTAGACGTATCTAAGCCAAAAAGTACCATACTTTAGGCAGAAAAGGCTCCAAGAAAAGAAAGGTTTTCTCTATGTTTCAAAAAAGTCTTCTCTCGAAATTCTTCTAAATGTCGAGATCTCTTGAATCTGAGATATTTTGGTTTTTTTGGTAAAATATGGTGTTCCTTCATCTGTACCCACTATTTGCACTGCAAATAACGTAAAAATTCCGCAGAATTTCGAAATTTCTTTAAAATGGTAGGATTTTTGAAGAAAAGTCGACTTCGGAAAAAAAAATGCTCTTTTTTTACTTTTTCTCGGCCACCTAGAGCCAAATTGGGGAATGTAAATCCGTAGATAGTTTATCTGCTCGTTCTTAAAACTTATGGACACGACAGATTTCGATTTTAAAATAGTTTTGTATCTTTTTTCTGGGTTTCCGTTTTTGCTTTATTAGGTGTACTGACTCCTCTAAAATGTAGCCTCTTTTTTCGCAAATATCTCTCTAAGTTGGTTTTTTTTCGGGCTTTTGACGTTCGGTACTTGTTTTTTATCACTAGTAGACGTGTCTAAGCTGAAAAAGTACCATACTTTGGGCAGAAAAGGCTTCAAGAAGAGAAAGGCTTTCTCTATGTTTCGAAAAAGTCTTCTCTCGAAATTCTTCTAAAAGTAGAGATCTCTTGAATCTGAGATATTTTGGTTTTTTTTGGTCAAATACGGTGTTCATTCAACTGTACCCACTGTTTGCAGTGCAAATGGTGCAAAAAATCTGCGAAATTTCACAATTTCTATAAAATGTTAGGATTTTTGAAGAAAGGTCGGTTTTTGAAAAAAAAAGTGGTCATTTTTACTTTTTCTCGGCCACTTTGAGCCAAATTGGACAATGTAGTTTCGTAGATAGTTTGTCAACTCGTTCTTAAAACTTATGGACACGACAAATTTTGATTTTAAGGTCGTATCGTATATTTTTTCTAGGATTCCGTGTTTGCTTTATTAGGTGTACTGACTCTTCAAAAATATAGCCTCTTTTTTTCGCAAATATCTCTCTAAGTTGGGTTTATTTCGGGCTATGGACGTTCGGTACCTGTTGGTTGTCACTAGTAGACGTGTCTAAGCCGAAAAAGTGCTATATTTTAGGCAGAAAAGGCTCCAGGAAAAGAAAGCTTTCTCTATGTTTCAAAAAAGTCTTCTCTCGAAATTCTTCTAAAATTAGAGATCTCTTGGATCTGAGATGTTTTATTTTTTTGGTCAAATACGGTGTTCATTCAACTGTACCCACTATTTGCAGTGCAAATGGTGCAAAAAATCTGCGGAATTTCAAAATTTCTATATAATGTTAGGATTTTTGAAGCAAAGTCGATTTTTGAAAAAAAAGTTGTCATTTTTACTTTTTCTCTGACGCATAGAGCCAAATTGGACAATGTAGTTTCGTAGATAGTTTGTCTACTCGTTCTTAAAACTTATGGACACGACAGATTTTGATTTTAAAGTCGTATCGTATCTTTTTTCTAGGGTTCCGTGTTTGCTTTATTAGGTGTACTGACTCTTCAAAAATATAGCCTCTTTTTTTCGCAAATATCTCTCTAAATTGGGTTTATTTCGGTCTATGGACGTTCGGTACCTGTTGGTTATCACTAGTAGACGTGTATAAGCTGAAAAAATACCATACTTTAGGCAGAAAAAGCTCGAAGAAAAGATAGGGCTTCTCAATGTTTCAAAAAAGTCTTCTCTCCAAATTCTTCTAAATTTAGAGATCCCTTGGATCTGAGATATTTTATTTTTTTGTTCAAATACGGTGTTCATTCAACTGTACCACCTATTTGCAGTGCAAATGGTGCAAAAAATCTGCGGAATTTCAAAATTTCTATATAATGTTAGGATTTTTGAAGCAAAGTCGGTTTTTGAAAAAAAAGTGGTCATTTTTACTTTTTCTCGGCCACATAGAGCCAAATTGGACAATGTAGTTTCGTAGATAGTTTGTCTACTCGTTCTTAAAACTTAAGGACACGACAGATTTTGATTTTAAAGTTGTATTGTATCTTTTTTCTAGGGTTCCGTGTTTGCTTTATTAGGTGTACTGACTCTACAAAAATATAGCCTCTTTTTTCGCAAATATCTCTCTGAGTTGGGTTTATTTCGGGCTATGGACGTTCGGTACCTGTTGGTTATCACTAGTAGACGTGTCTAAGCCGAAAAACTGCTATATTTTAGGCAGAAAAGGCTCCAAGAAAAGAAAGGCTTTCTCTATGTTTCAAAAAAGTCTTCTCTCGAAATTCTTCTAAATTTAGAGATCTCTTGAATCTAAAATATTTTAGTTTTTTGGTCGAATACGGCGTCCATTCAACTGTACCCACTATTTGCAGTGCAAGTGGTGCAAAAATTTGGCGGAATTTCAAATTTCCTATATAATGTTAGGATTTTTTAAGAAATGTCGGTTTTTGAAAAAAAAGTGGTCATTTTTACTTTTTCTCGGCCACTTATAGCCAAATTGGACAATGTAGTTTCGTAGATAGTTTGTCTACTCGTTCTTAAAACTTATGGACACGACAGATTTTGATTTTAAAGTCGTATCGTATCTTTTTTCTAGGTTTCCGTGTTTGCTTTATTAGGTGTACTGACTCTTCTAAAATATAGCCTCTTTTTTCGCAAATATCTCTCTAAGTTGGGTTTTTTTCGGGCTATGGACGTTCGGTACCTGTTGTTTATCACTAGTAGACCTGTCTAAGCTGAAAAAGTACCATACTTTAGGCAGAAAAAGCTCAAAGAAAAGATAGGGCTTCTCAATGTTTCAAAAAAGTCTTCTCTCGAAATTCTTCTAAATTTAGAGATCTCTTGGATCTAAGATATTTTATTTTTTTGGTCAAATACGGTGTTCATTCAACTGTACCCACTATTTGCAGTGCAAATGGTGCAAAAATTCTGCGGAATTTTAAAATTTCTATATAATGATAGGATTTTTGAAGAAATGTCGGTTTTTGAAAAAAAAGTGGTCATTTTTACTTTTTCTCGGCCACTTATAGCCAAATTGGACAATGTAGTTTCGTAGATAGTTTGTCTACTCGTTCTTAAAACTTATGGACACGACAAAATTTGATTTTAAAGTCGTATCGTATATTTTTTCTAGGTTTCCGTGTTTGCTTTATTAGGTGTACTGACTCTTCAAAAATATAGCCTCTTTTTTCGCAAATATCTCTCGAAGTTGGGTTTATTTCGAGCTATGGACGTTCGGTACCTGTTGGTTATCACCAGTAGACGTGTCTAAGCTGAAAAAGTACCGTACTTTAGGCAGAAAAAGCTCAAAGAAACGATAGGGCTTCTCAATGTTTCAAAAAAGTCTTCTCTCGAAATTCTTCCAAATTTAGAGATCTCCTGGATCTAAGATATTTTGTTTTTTTTTGGTCAAATACGGTGTTCATTCAACTGTACCCACTATTTTCAGTGCAAATGGTGCAAAAATTCTGCGGAATTTCAAAATTTCTATATAATGATAGGATTTTTGAAGAAATGTCGGTTTTTGAAAAAAAAGTGGTCATTTTTACTTTTTCTCGGCCACTTATAGCCAAATTGGACAATGTAGTTTCGTAGATAGTTTGTCTACTCGTTCTTAAAACTTATGGACACGACAAAATTTGATTTTAAAGTCGTATCGTATATTTTTTCTAGGTTTCCGTGTTTGCTTTATTAGGTGTACTTACTCTTCAAAAATATAGCCTCTTTTTTTCGCAAATATCTCTCGAAGTTGGGGTTATTTCGAGCTATGGACGTTCGGTACCTGTTGGTTATCACCAGTAGACGTGTCTAAGCTGAAAAAGTACCGTACTTTAGGCAGAAAAAGCTCCAAGAAACGATAGGGCTTCTCAATGTTTCAAAAAAGTCTTCTCTCGAAATTCTTCTAAATTTAGAGATCGCTTGGATCAAAGATATTTTATTTTTTTGGTCAAATACGGTGTTCATTCAACTGTATCTACTATTTGCAGTGCAAATGGTGCAAAAAATCTGCGGAATTTCAAAATTTCTATATAATGTTAGGATTTTTGAAGAAAAGTCGGTTTTTGAAAAAAAAGTGGTCATTTTTACTTTTTTTCGGCCACTTAGAGCCAAATTGGACAATGTAGTTTCGTAGATAGTTTGTCTACTCGTTCCTAAAACTTATGGACACGACAGATTTTGATTTTAAAGTCGTATCGTATCTTTCTTCTAGGTTTCCGTGTTTGCTTTATTAGGTGTACTGACTCTTCAAAAATATAGCCTCTTTTTTTTCGCAAATATCTCTCTAAGTTGGGTTTATTATGGGCTTTTGACGTTCGGAACCTGTTGGTTATAACTAGTAGACGTGTCTAAGCTGAAAAAACACGTCTACAAAATGTTTGAATAGTCTTTTGCGATGCCTAGTGTACAGCTAGTTGAGAGTGTTGATGATGCGCTACTGATTTCTGTGTTATTTCCCATTCTCTATTACAGATCATGTCCATGAAAATGGAGAGACCATATTGTGTTCAGTAGGCCTTTTCAATTGTTTGCATGGCAACGGGTAATTTTTGGTCGGTTTTCGTTATTTTGAAAAAATGTTAGGATTTTTGAAGGAACGTCATTTTGCTCGATTTTGAATTTTTTCATGTTAAAAAAAAAAATTACTTTGCAGAATAATATGAGCAGAACATACAACCGCAAACAAAAGAGAAATTTCCCGGAAGTTAAAATAGCCGCAGCACTTGTATATATGAGAAAAACTAGCACATCTGTTAGGGAAACTGCGAAACTCTATTGTCTGCCTCGTACTACGCTTCAGAGGAGGTCAAAACTTAACCAGAAATATGTCCCTAGGGGCAGGAAGCCTATTTTGACGGAAAATGCATATAGAAAAGTATTCAGAAGAAGTATCACTGCTTCATTTAGTGTTGAGGTTCGAAGAATAGCGTACGAAGTTGCATTGGAACAGGAAACGCATATTACCCAATCATGGATTCAGAATGCGATGGCAGGCGTTGACTGGTGTCTAAATTTTTTCAAGAAGTACCCTCATCTGAAAAAAATTTGGGCAAAGAAAAGTGTGGAAAAATCAGAAAAATTTCTCTGCTGTGTCTGTGAAGAAAGATACGATCGCTCTGATGTTGTTCTCTGTATATCATGCTGTGGAATGAAGTGCATCCATTGTTACAATCCAAAAAAATGCTTGCAGAAAGATATGAACCACAAGTATATGTAGTCTGCAGTAAAGTGTTGGATTAGAGTGATGCCTGTATGATGTATGTCGTTTTTACTGCTAAAATGTTGCTTTGTATATATGAAGTGCTTCATCGTTTTTTCGCGCTAATAGACGCTTTCTTTGCAAATTAATATTGAAATTTTGACATTTTTTTTCATGACAGACAACTGGGCAAAAAAGATAAAATCTTGGTTGTTTTTTGGTCAAAATTAGCGGGGCCATAAACTTGACCTGCTTTGTTTCAAGGTTTTCAAATCAAAAAGCAAGGTCATAAAATTGACTTGCTTCGGTTTCGTCTTGTTCTTGAAAAACTTGGCAGGGCCATAAAATTGACCTGCGTTAGATTGCCAAAATTTGGACTGTTTCTTAAATATTTAATTATTGTTGTGAAAGTTGCATATTGTTTTTCAAATGATGGTGTTGAAAATTTAGAATTAGCTGTTGTTAGGTTTTACTGAAAGCTTTCTTCAACTTTTAATCGTTTCGGAGATTGGACTTCAAAGTTGAGAAACTAAAAAACAATTTTTAGACAATGTCTCTGACTGAAATCATCAATTCTCTCTCCTATGAACCTGAGCAGACGGGACAGCTGCTAAAAATGGTGCGCGATAATTTCCTGCAATTGAATTCTTTTCTCCAGCTCCCAGATGAGCGGCTTGAAAAGATGGGAATTCCTATTGCCGTGATATATGCAGTGCGTGATAAAGCCAGAGCAAGTGCTAATCAGTTAACCCCCACGAGTTCTTCAAACACACCTGCATCGACGCCGAGCACTTCAGTGTCAACACCTGTGCGAAGAGCTGTAATTACTCCGTAGTCAATTTTGACAAGCACACCAGCAACGTTAGATGAGCTGAAAAAGCTAACTTCGAAAATCAACCCCGAGGTTGATAGCCACAAACTGAAGCTGGCTTCAATTGTTTGCGCGAAGATGGTTGAGGTAGGCTTCGAAAGGTTTTTTTGTCTTTAATCTGGAAGGCCATAAATATGACTTCCATTTGCGCCTTCTTTTCTCCGCAAGTGTTCTTTCAGCTCTATGGAATAAAGCCAAGCACTGAGATAAAATGCCTGTATGCTCAGATGTGCGTTGAGCTTTTCCCTACATACCTTGTTAAGGCCAAAAATATCCATATGTGAGTAGCTTTATCAAGTTTACGAAAGGACATTGTAATTCCCCTGATATTTTTTTCAGGGATTGTTCTTTCAACCGTCTCACAAAATTGGCGAACACGTTGTCGTGCCTCAGTCAGGAATATTTGAGCATAAGTTAAGAACTCTAAGACAAAAGGAAAAGGAAAACCAACCTCCAGCAGACGATTCAGAAGGCGATAATGGTAAAAAAAACAATCATGCTTTTAAAATTGGAACCTGTTTTTTTCATTTTTCTTTCTTCTAGTTGAAGTGACCAGGCCAGTAAAAAGAAAACTAAACGTTTCTGCTAAAAACAAATCAGCTGACCTCTCAGAGCTTAAAAGGTTGTTCAACCGCACTGACCAGTCGTCTGAAACTACACGCTCGTTAACTTTTGCTCAACGGCAAAAGTTTTTGCAGACAACAAAGGAGAGTGCCGATATTGACCAATATTGCTCAGTAATAGGACTCTCCTTCACCAACGCCCTCCATGTTAGTTCCCTAATGCACTAATGTGGTTTTCTCAAATTTCCTATCTTTATGATTTTTTTGCAGGTTGATAACGAATACCGCAGATGGATAAAAACATCTCATGAGGAAAAATTCGAAGTACTCTTCCTTCAAGAACGAGAAAAGATAATTCATTTGGCTGAAAACTCAGAGAAGTTGCCCAGTGAAGAAAGCGAACTGCTAACAGGTTTCTATTTTTCTTGTATTTTATTCAGGTATTTGTTTCTTTGTGGTTTAAAAAAAACTTTTAGAAGTCGATCGAAATACTGCTGCGCTTCTTCTGTTGAGCTATCTTGTGCCCCAAAGAAGAACAGTTGGAAAACACCGACTCAGTGACACGGAGTCACGCTCCAGGATGAAGCTGAACTTTATCAGTGAAGCTACTGTAATTATTTTGATGTACCATTCTCCTAAACTCAACCTAACATTTTTTTCTGCCTCCTAAATTTGGTTTTCGTTTAGGATCAAGACAACATTGATGAGTTTGTCAATAAGTGGAAACTCTCCAACGGTGCGATTGTTAAAACTTCAATGAAGGTAGAAACAGATTTTTCCTTACTTTCATTTTCTTTTGTTGGATTTTAAATTTTTACAGCCGGGCCATAAAATTGACCTGATTCTTCACTTCTTAAATTATCATTAAAAAGGTTGAGCCCTCAACAAGAGGCATCAAGTTTGCGCCATGTCATATGCTTAGTTAAGTTGTTTGCATCGCTTGTCTCCTTTTAACAGAACTTCGTCGTCTGCGGATGTGAAGTCATAGAGTGCGATTCGTTGACATCGGCTGTAGAACTGAGTCACAAGTTTTTCACATGTGTGAACTTGAAATACCCTGGCCCTGTGTCGGTGATTTGGTGTTACCTTGACAAGTTCGTGTGGCGCAGGGATAACTGTAAAATGGTGCCAGCAGTTGAGGATTTCGTAAGAGGGCTGAATCAAGCTTGGGAAAAGAAAAACACAGCAGTCGAAGGGCCATAAAAATGACCTTCGCTATTAAACTGCACTTTGCCTGATCTTATCAAACTACTTCGAAAGCCAACAAACTGAGCGAATTGCATACTTAATAATATTTCCAGCAATCATCTTTGTTGCTAATGTTTCGTTTTCAAAGCTCATTCCTATCGTATTCTGTTTCTTGCATTGCTTTTCATGTACCTGCTGATTGCCACCAATATATCTCTAATGAAAAGAGGTTCATCTTCTCTTTTGTATACAATTTGACCGGCACAGTGATTTGTCAGCCAGGTCACAGCTTTCAAGTTTATTTGATATTTCATTTTTAATGGATCTCTCTTACAGTTGATTGTTGTTGTGCTTTATATTTCTTCAGTACTGTTGTTCATGCAAAAACTATTATTCTTCTCAGAAATTGACAGCTTCGTTACTCCTTTTTTAATTGACGCAAGCAAAGAGGAAAGAAAAA
Source organism: Convolutriloba macropyga (assembly GCF_964194025.1). Classification (NCBI taxonomy): domain Eukaryota; kingdom Metazoa; phylum Xenacoelomorpha; order Acoela; family Convolutidae; genus Convolutriloba; species Convolutriloba macropyga. The sequence continues at coordinate 38,282,319 of NC_134482.1, read as the reverse complement.
GGCGTAAATTTGTTTTTTTTTCAAAAGTTAGACTATAGATTTTGTTTTTGGCGTTTTTGGAATAAAAATCATATCTGCTCATATCTTCGTATTTGAAACCACAAAAATGAAAATCAGTTTTAAAAATATTTGTCAGGGCCATAATTTTGACCTGAACAACTTTCAATTATTCGTTTGAAAAATGAACAAATGCATTAGATGCTAGACTGGACTGTCTAATAAATGGCCCGGTATTGATCAGAGCTTTCAAATCTTCAACGATTTGAAATGAAAAGAATTACGTATATGAAAGGAAATGGCGTAAACTTTACATTTTAACAGCATTTTTTAAGCAGCATCAATTAAAAAAAGACAATACGGGCCGTAAATTTGACCTTCTTTCTTTCGACAGACTAATCGTGGTCGTTTATTGAATTAATCTGTTTTTTTTTTGCTGAAATACCACAGCCCATTTCTTTGTTTCAGATATTGGAATTATTGGAAAAATGAAAAGAAAATGTCAGGGCCATAAATTTGACCTGATCAGTCTCTTTTTCGTGCGATATCTCAACAGACCTAAGCGTTGTCTTTGCTAACGTTCCTACCAATTTTCGAACAAATACAAAGATCAGAGATTTTTTGCGAGCTTTCAGGGCCATAAATTTGACCTGACAGATAAAACTGTACTGCTCGCCTGAAGGCTTCTTTTTATACAAAGCTCCGGAGGAGAAAATGCAAGAAGAGATTGGTCAGATTGATGAGCAGTTGAGTATTGAACGTTGTGTTCAAAATTACCCATTGTTAGCTTCGGTAGACTACAGAATCTACGAAGCACTTCTTGATTCGTCAGAAATACGAAGTCATAAAGCCATCAGCTCCGAAAATTTAGTGAACTTTCCTGACCAACTTCCTCTTAACGTTTTTCTTGAAAAAAACTATACTCGATCGTTTGACTTTGTTACTTATAAACCTTGCTTTAATGAATTTAAAAACGACACTCAGCGTGGTCATTGTGGTTTTTCAGTTGTCGCAAAAACAGCCCTGAAAAAAGGACAAATAATCGATGGACTAACTGGTGTTGTTGGTGAGATCAATCATGCCCTGCCCTTCGAGCATGACTTTTCCACTTTTGTCTGTCAATTTACAAAGCAAAGTCGTATAATGCTCGGTCCAATTTCATTCGTTAACCATTCTTGTATACCAAATGCGTCCTACAAAATAAATATTTCAAAACCTGGAGTTGTGCGACTGGCAGCATTGCATTCCATTGGCGAAGGTGAGGAAATCACAGTTTCGTATGGTGCAAAATATTTTGATGTTAATGGTGTATCTACCTGTCAATGCCCTCACAAGACAATGCACGTCCGGAGAAAAATTCGCTCAACGAAAAACAGCAACAAACACGATAATGATATGAAAGCTAAAGTTGAGGTTTTGGAGGACGAGGTTGCACTTGAGGAGCCAGAAGTTGCTGAAAACGTTACATCATACGCGCCACAGGATGCGCATTGTGTAGATAGCCAAATGCAGTGTACACAATCGAGACGCTCTCAAAGGAAATTGGAAACGTTTGAAAGTTTTTGGACAGACTGTTCAAATGATCAGAAAAGTTTCTCCCTTAACTGCACGATATGTGAAATTCAAGTAGATGTTGCCAATATGATGTATCATATGAAATTGAATCACCGCTACGAGGCGCAAATACCTTGTCCTTTTTGTGCTCATCTTTTCGTTTTTGGTCGGAGCTTTGTTCGCCATTTCGACAGTCATGTACCCGAGGTGATTAAAAAGCTTACGCACGAGGAAAATCAAGTAACCAATGGCAATCCTATGAAAAAACAAGAGGAAACTGCTATTTCTAGTCAGCAGAGCCCGCCAATATACTCTCAGTCTTCTCAACTCCATGAAACGGACACAGACGAGGAAAATGATCTAGTGCTGCACAATCCAGATTCCGGCTTTGTTCAACTTTTGCCGCTCCCTTTAGGTGATGACGAAACTGTGCTACCGGTTCGCAACAAAAGGAAAATAGAGTTAAATGAAAACAGAACTTTGCTATGTGCTCAAGAGAAGTGTTTTGTTGTCTGTGGGACGGTTCGGTTTTATTTGAGCCACCTATATTTCGATCACTGCTACGAAAAGAAATTTAATTGTGTTTTCTGTCCTCGTTTTTATCCTCATGTGAACAGCTTACGCAAGCATTTGACTAAATGCCACTCGAAAACAGAGGGAAAACTCAAAGAGCCGCTCTCAGAAAACTCTCCTTGTGATTTCGAAGAGGTTTTTCCTGCAGAAGGCGCTGATGTAAAACTGCAGTTGCTGGAAAAAATTACAAGTGGCTCTGTAGGCGATGATGTTTTAATCAAAGTTCTATCTTCATCCTCAATAACGATTACAAAAGCTTTCGATTTCGTTGAACATTTTGGCGGACTGTTTAGTCAAACAATGAAGTTGATTTTTGAACTTATCAGCTCGGATTCAAAAATTGTCCCAGAGGATCCAACAATTTATTCACGCCTTGCATCGTTGCTCAATAATAGTTGTCTAAAAGCTATTAAAAACGTCAGGGACATTCAAAAGTTTTTGGCAACTAAGGAAGTGCATGTTCCAGCTCAAGAAATTTATTTAGGCAGCCGACAAGAAACGATGTTTAAAGATGGAAGGCCGAAGCAGGTACGAATGAAACACAACTTCTATTTTGTTCCAATCTCTGAAGTAATCAAAAAAGTTATGTTGAGAGACGACGCTATTGTTGAGCAAATTTTGGCTTATAATAATTTTCTAAGAAAAATGACAGACGGCAACTTGCTGGTAGATTTGCAACAGTGCAAAACGTTTGAAGAAAACGGTACACCGAGCAATTCCGAGCACCTTGCTGAGATAGAAATTACATCCTTTTCTTTCAAACTATGTCTGCAGCTCTACTCTGATGATTTTGAACCAAGTAATCCAATTGGTTCGCGCAAGTCCATTCATAAAGTTACCTGCTTCTATTGGATCTTGAAAAATTTGCCTCCCTGGCTCAATTCGCAAATAAATCAAGTAAATGTTGTTGCCCTGTGCAATACTTTAGATTTGTGCAGATATGGATATAAACCCGTTCTTGATAAAATAAGTGAAGACCTCAAAAAACTTGAAAGACCTTTCAATGTTTTAACGAAAGGCGGTTCTACGATATCAGTTCTCGGTGCACATTTTTCTTTCGTTGCAGACAATGCAGAATATCACTCTGCATTGGGTTTTGTCAAAAACTTTGCGAAAGGTTTTTGCTGCGAAAGATGTTTTGTTAGCGCTGAAAACTTTAGCAATTACCTCATTGAATCAAGTTGTCCGATTCGCAAAGTTTCGAGTTTCGAGCGACATTTACAAAGAGCGCAATCCACACAGAGACCATCAAAAGGCGTTAAAGTAAAATGCTATCTGGAAACCAGTTATTTTAGTAGTTACAGGAACTGGACGACAGATATACAACACGATCTGTTTGAAGGGGGTGTTCAGTTTACAGTAAAATTGGTTCTTCATCAGTTAGTTGTTGTTCAGAAAATTTTCTCATGCGACATGCTTAATTACAGATTAAACTCGTTCGCATACGCCAGAGAGAAAGATGGTAAACCTACTGAAATTGACATCATCAAGTAAGATCAACTTGTGACTTAATTGGTTAACTAAAAATTCTATAATCATAACACTTTTTTGACTTTCAGACTTCGCGATCTCAAAGATCACAGCATACGTGGAAAATCTGATCAGATCTTCACTTTGTTCAGATTTCTCCCCTTGATTATATGTGACCTAATTCCAGAAGTCAACGAACATTGGCAATTTCTTCTTCAATATTTTGAATTGGTCAACCTGCTTCTCTCTCCGTCGTTTCTCGAATCTGATCTCGCTATCATGTCCCATCAGATTAGTAAGTAGATAAATTTTTTTGTGAGATCTGTAGCAGCATATAACAATAAAGGGGGTGAACAGAAAAATAACATAAAGCATATTTGCTGTGTTAACTTTGATTCCCAACCTCACCCTCTCGATAGGGCTATAATCTTTTGTTTTGAAGGAGTTTCGTTTTAGCTACTCACCTGCGATGGTTTAAGCGCTTGTTTCCAGAGCAACCAATAGTGTTCAAACCGGCTACTACACTACCCGACTGTCTTAGAAAAATCAGGACCTTTCATACATCAATGTGTTTTGAAATACGAACGCAAACATCAGTTTTTTAAGCGACTGGCACATATTGTTTGTAATTTTAAAAACATTTGCAAAACTATGCTTGATCGCCATCAACTGCAGCAGTACGTTTACTGGAGCTCACCTAAAGACCTCAAAGGTCTTGAGTTTGGACCAGGAAAATTTGTGTCGACTCGTGTTGCTTTTCATGAGAAATCTCTAACAGTTTTCAAAATGCGATTGGGCTTCGATTTAGAATGGATCTACGAATGTAAGAGAGCCCTGAGATGCGGCGTATGGTTCAGGTGTCAAGATGCAGTCTTTGCAAGCTACAATTGCGAAACTGATGAACCAAATTTCCTGAAAATCGAAAAGATTCTCAACATTTCCGACGAGCTTTATTTTTTTGGTTCGTACTTGAAAACGTCAAATTTCTCTGAACAGTCTCGGAGTTTTCTTGTTTCTGAAACTTCCAACATTGATCTCCTGAACTTTAACTCCATTTTTGATTACCATTGCTATTCAATCCATCGGTGTTTTGACCAGAACTGCCTCTTCGGGCACGTTGTGCTACGTAATAGAATTGCTTATAACAATTTCCCTAGTTGTGTCAAAAACAATAAACATTCCTAACTGATTTTCCTTCATATTTATTGCTTGAACTGTTCATAACCTATTTTCTTTAAATTTATTTTTTGTTCTCTTTTAAATTTTCTATTTCTTGCTATTAGCTCGTGGCCTCTAATTTTTGAAACAAATTTTTTAAAGGTTATGGTGGCAAAAAGTGTTTGTAACTGTTGGGCCATAATATTGACCAACTTGAACTCTTTTTGTGTCTTCTCTTCTATTTCTTGCTATTAGCTCGTGGCCTCCAATTTTGTGAAACAATTTTGTTATAGCGATGGTGGCAAAAAGTGTTCTTAACTGTTGGGCCATAAAATTGACCAGCTTGAACTCTTTTTGTGTCTTCTCTTCTATTTCTTGCTATTAGCTCGTGGCCTCCAATTTTTTGAAACAAATTTTTTAAAGGTTATGGTGGCAAAAAGTGTTTGGAACTGTTGGGCCATAATATTGACCAACTTGAACTCTTTTTGTGTCTTCTCTTCTATTTCTTGCTATTAGCTCGTGGCCTCCAATTTTGTGAAACAATTTTGTTAAAGCGATGGTGGCAAAAAGTGTTCTTAACTGTTGGGCCATAAAATTGACCAGCCTGAACTCTTTTTGTGTCTTCTCTTCTATTTCTTGCTATTAGCTCGTGGCCTCCAATTTTTTGAAACAAATTTTTTAAAGGTTTTGGTGGCAAAAAGTGTTTGTAACTGTTGGGCCATAATATTGACCAACTTGAACTCTTTTTGTGTCTTCTCTTCTATTTCTTGCTATTAGCTCGTGGCCTCCAGTTTTGTGAAACAATTTTGTTATAGCGATGGTGGCAAAAAGTGTTCTTAACTGTTGGGCCATGAAATTGACCAGCTTGAACTCTTTTTGTGTCTTCTCTTCTATTTCTTGCTATTAGCTCGTGGCCTCCAATTTTTTGAAACAAATTTTTTAAAGGTTTTGGTGGCAAAAAGTGTTTGTAACTGTTGGGCCATAATATTGACCAACTTGAACTCTTTTTGTGTCTTCTCTTCTATTTCTTGCTATTAGCTCGTGGCCTCCAATTTTGTGAAACAATTTTGTTAAAGCGATGGTGGCAAAAAGTGTTCTTAACTGTTGGGCCATAAAATTGACCAGCTTGAACTCTTTTTGTGTCTTCTCTTCTATTTCTTGCTATTAGCTCGTGGCCTCCAATTTTTCGAAGAAAATTTTTAATGTTGTATTTTTAGAAGGTAGTTAGAGACGTACATGAATAACCCTTCTCCTAACAGCACAAATAACAAGTGCTTTTTGGGGCGACCGCCCCTTTTTTTGAATGAGTTTTGTAAAAAAGCAGTACATGATTTGTCATATAAGATCACATAAAAAATCATGTGCCAACACACGATTTTTCAGTTAAAAAGTGACACACGAAAAAATTGCAATTTACATGATATTTCGTGTGAAATCACACGAATCTCTCGGGTTAGCCTTCACGAGTTGTCACGTGATTCATACGATTTTTCACGTAATTTCTCATGTAAATTCACACGAGTTTTAGTGTGACCCCACATAATTTTTCGGGGTTTTTCACATAATTTTTCGGTAATTTTTACGCAAAAAATCGTGTAAAATTTCATGTAAAAATACACGATTTTTCGTTTGTAAAACCCCCAAAAAATCACGTGGGCTCACATGAAAAAACGTGTGATTCTACATGAGAAATTACGTGAAAACTTGTGTGAATCACATGAAAACTCGTGAAGGCCAACCCGAGAGATTCGTGTGATTTCACACGAAAAATCACGTAAATTCCAATTTTCTCGTGTGTCACTTTTTAACTGAAAAATCGTGTGTTGGCACATGATTTTTTATGTGATCTCACGCGAGAAAATTTTAGAGTGTATATATATATATATAAATATAAATATACGCCTGTGTGCGCGTGGGTTATTGGATGTGTGCGTGTGCAGAAGAGGTCAGAATTCAAAGTGGAGCAGCAATGGGAAGAATCAAATTCGAAGACGACGAACCGTTAAATTTGAAATTTTCTTTTGATATCAAACTAACCTTCATGACAGTAGTACTGGCCGCACTTGCACGTCTACTGTGAGTCTGAAAGAATTTGAGTTCACATAAAGTACTATTGTCTATACGGTCACTCTACAAAATTTATTCATACAACACAAATTTCAAGATATTTTAAAAGCATTGTTAATACCTACATATATCAGCCTTTATTGCCGTTTATACTGACATTGTTATCTATCCAAAATAATGAATCGAATTCAAATGAGTGCTGATTAGTTACAGAAGTCCATCTCTCTTGTACGATCTTACCATGTTCTGGCAAGACCTTTCCACCATCCGCATTAACTTCCAGGAGGTAGTTGGCAGAGCAAATCAGCGCTGAATCAGTCTAGAGAAATTCTTTTTTAGGATGGCCAGTACTCTGTTCATGTCACAATTTACACTGGCCAGTTTGATTTTTGAGTAAAATTTACTTCACGAAAAATAATATGTTCAGCTTGACTCTCGCCAGCTAGGTTTGCTTATATGCGATTCGAACTTCCGCGTGGGTACTTGAAACAATTAATTTGCGTCGTAACCACTAAGCTAAAAGGGCGTTGCGGTAATTGCCTATAAACCATCTTAAGTATAAACAGTGTGTTTACTACTCTAGTAATTACCTGCTATTAGCTACAAAAGTATGTCTTTATCCTGTTCAGACTTAATTTTGGGGCATGAGTCATTTTCGGACAATACAAGATAAGTTTAGCCGGGGCAAACTTTATGACCTTAAAGTAATCGTAATAAAGAAATATTGCTCAAAAGGAAACCTAAAATATTCTGGAGATGCAATGTTTCAGAACTGAATTAATTTTTTACTCTTGAAATGTGCTGGTTCAGTGCTGAAAAACTCAATTTCGGGTTGTGATATTTTTGCAACAATTTGTTTAAATCGTACAAGAGGACGAGTTTTAACGACCGCTCTTGCTAGCGTTTTTTTCCATATAGCAACCCAAACAAGCTCCAGTAATTAAATTAAATGGCTCAATACTAAGTTCAGTTGCTGTGTTTTGAGATATCCTACTAAAAAAATCGATTTGAAACATAGGGAATTTTCTTTGTAATGTTTGGTTTATGGTAGAAAAACGATGAAAGCCTCTAATTTTGTATCCGGTAGTGTCACTATGTTCGTTTTTAATCTGCAAGAGATCTTATATAGCGTTCAAAAGTAAGCAAATGTACGGTGGTCATATAAAAGAAGCCGTCAGTAACTTGGTGTCGAATCATAAAACCATTAAGAGAATACGACTTGAACATATCATACCTCAGTGAACGTGAGTTAAAGAACTGAATCCCCATCAGGGATCAACAAGTCTGGTCATATTTTGAAATAAAAAAAACAGAAAACCTAAACTTAAAAACTAAATTTGTCAACAAGCTAAAGAACAAATTATATGTTATATATATGTAAAGAAATTTAAATATGTTTTTCATTTGAGAAAATTCTCCGAGAAGTACGTTTGAATAGAATGCTATCATAACGTTTGACTATATTATAGAAAACAAACGGAAGTTTGTGTCCGGAACAAAAAGGTTCATTGGATGCGTTCGAAGCAAAATTGTCAACCGACGATTTCTGTACGTTTTTTATAGAACCAAAACAACAGAAGTTTTTTTGGTTATATAAAAAACGTTTCACTGGGGTATCACATAATTAAATATTTCACAATGGAGAACGAGAATATAGACGACACATGGGTACAACAATGACCAACAATGATAAAAGTTTTGCGTATCTTAGAACCAACAATACCGTTGCTTTAATAAGTTCGAAAAACATGGAAAAGAATAAAAACGGAATATGTACGCAATATGTACGCAATATTGATCAAATGTAAGCAATCTTCGATATATGTTCGCTGGTCAAATAAAAGAAGCCGTCTGTAACTTGGTGTCGAATCATAAAACCATTAAGAGAATACGACTTGACCATATCATACCTCAGTGAACGTGAGTTAACGAACTGAATCCCCATCAGGGATCAACAAGTCTGGTCATATTTTGAAATAAAAAAACAAAAAACCTAAACTTAAAAACTAAATTTGTCAACAAGCTAAAGAACAAATTATATGTTACACATATATATATGTAAAGAACATTAAATATGTTTTTCATTTGAGAAAATTCTCCGAGAAGTACGTTTGAATAGAATGCTATCATAACGTTTGACTACATTATAGAAAACAAACGGAAGTTTGTGTCCGGAACAAAACGGTTCATTGCATGCGTTCGAAGCAAATTTGTCAACCGACGATTTCTTTACGTTTTTTATATAACCAAAACAACAGAAGTTTTTTCAGTTTCCATGAAAACAACCATAACGAACATTTCCTTTCATTTGATCTTTATATTACGTAGCTAATAATTGTCGTGAAAACAGTGCCAATTTTGAAAAAAAATATACACGAGAAAAAATTACGTTCTAAATTCAGGACTGAAGCCTTTCAATTTGATATTTGGTGAATAGTTTGTTTTTTTTTCACTTTGCTCAAACTCGATAAACAGATGGTTTATATTGTTCTATAAATCAAGCATTTAGATCTGTTTGGTAATATCTTTATAATTTGATAGCAAGTTATCGTAAGTTTCGGAGATTATTTTTCTGGAAAGAATTATGCTTCCGTGAGCCCACGAAGTCTTAGACAAACAGGTCTCACTTTGTAAAGTCAGAAATGATCTCAAAAATTGAGAAAATATTTTTCAATTCTGAGGAAATTTGTACACTGTAATATACTAACAACACTTTGCAGTTGAGTTTCGTGATGGAAGGCTTTTTTGTTGTCATGGGACTCCGAATCTGCATTCGACTGAAAAGACATAAATGTGAATAATCAAAGCATGTCACAATAGTACAATTTCTTTCCTTATCTGATCTCTACTTTTTATTGTGATCAATCTTTTTTGATTTCTGTAGGTTTTTTGCGAGCTTATTGATAAGCTCTTTTATCAAAAAAAAAAAACAAACATTCTATTTGAGAAATGAACGCTTTATAAATCTGAACGGAAATACAAAATAAATTGCGGCTTATATATCGAAATAGCACGTAAGTTGCGATTTCAAAGATCGCAAAAACCCTTACTTTTACTAACCCCAACCCTCGTCTTTCGCAAAGAGATATGCGATTTTTTAATGGAATAACAGCAATTTGTGTTTTCTCCCTGATCGGGTGTGAATGCTGAATAAATTTGAGAGCATACTCTTCCTCTATAATTCGATACCGGCTCTGTGGAGTAATGAGGTAGTTTATTATTAAGTCCAGTTCCTAGTTTCTGTTCTCAAATTCATAGCATCTGTTTTTTTTAGTATTCACTCAATGTAAAAAAAAACATAAAAAAGTTTAGTTTACCTCGGTAATTTTAGCCATTTCGCTGTCCACTGATTGAGGTCCGACTTTGGAGCAACTGAAACAAGTTCACAATAATGATATTAAAAAGCATTTGAATCTTTACATATTAGAACTAAGTTTTGCTGACATTTTTTTCCTACATGGATCATGTGCAATGTCTCGGTAACGAAGAAAAGATGGCTAACTACTTCATCACGTGTTATAAACAAGTTTTTAACTAAAGATTTTAAATTCCGTTTGTTTTTCAGAATCGCTTCTTGATGAATAAAGTAAGCAGCACATCGAAGAAACTGAGAATTAAAGAGCGTCATATTCTACCGAGTGGGGGGGGGGGGGGGGGGGGGTTAAGAAGAGTTCATAAAAATTTTTGAATCCAAAGTATGATAGACTTATTAAAAACAAACTGCCAAAAACATAAACTTACCATCGTCCAATAGCAGTGAGTAGTCGCATAAGAGGCTGATTGACAAACATGACAGCAACATACACACAATATGAGAAGAAGAGAACCCCACACTCCCACAGAAGCAACTCCCCGTCCCACGCAAACCCGATGAACATGAAGATTGAGCAGGCGTAGAAGAGGGAGTCACGTGCCAAGGGTCGCCAGTCCAGGTGCAACACCTGGACAAACAAATCAACAAAAATAAAATTTAAAATTCAGAACTAAAAAAAATTTTCGTGCTAAGTTCCAGACCATTGCCCTGGCCTTCGTGACCATGAGGACTTTTGGAGACCGCGTAACTTTAGGGTACGATCACAACACTTTGATTACGTTTTACGCCCCTAAATTTCATTGAAATTTTGTTGCCATGTTTTACCATGATCTTGGCAAGAAATTTTTTTGATACAGCTTCGTAGGATCATGGCAAGATCTTATCAAGATGTACCAAGAATTTTTGTCCTATCAAGATCTTGGTAAGATAATCCATGTTTTGTCAAGACTGTCAAGATCTTGCATGTCTTGGCAAGGTGTATCAACTTTCATTTCACTGGGGTATCGCATAATTAAATATTTCACAATGGAGAACGACAATATAGACGACACATGGTATCAACAATGATAAAAGTTTTGCGTATCTTAGAACCAAGAATACCGTTGCTTTAACAAGTTCGAAAACCATGGAAAAGAATAAAAACGGAATATCAAGAAACACGGGCATAGCGGAGTTACTTAAATTCTGAGAGCATGTTTGGAAATGAATAAATTCAAACATGATTTTTCAAGTTACTTACCATATTACGGCTGCTATCCAATGAAACAAGATACAAATGCTCACATTCAAGATACTGCTGATATGGTTTTATATAGTTTTTCATATTTTAAAAAATTTTCAGATTCGTTTTCTACTGATTTTGAGCTACTTTTGCAGTTCTCTAGAAATTTAAAGTGCTCGATTCTAGGGCACAAAATGCAGTGTATTCACGTGATGAAGTGCAGGCTCAATCTTGTTTCCCGCAGTTTTAACTTCGTTCAGTTTTTTTGATGTTGGAGTACTTTTTGTACTACGTTGTATCTACGTTGTATCCCTTTATCGAAGTTGGGTCTTTAATTTACATGCTAATTAATTATGGAAAAATCTAACTGCAGTTTAACTTGAGCGTTTTTTATTATGTTGCAGATTGAGATTTCTCATGAGGTGATTTAATCGTTGTCAGGGGTTTCCTTGATGACATTCGCTTGTGGTCTGATCTCTCCACACCCGGAGGTTGGTGGCAGAGTAAATCAGCGCTGAATCAGTCTAGAGACATTCTGTTTTTTAGGATGGCCAGTACTCTGTTCATGTCCCAATTTACTCGGGTCAGTCTTGATTTTTGAGTAATATTTACTGCAGTATGCTCAGCTTAACTGCCGCCAACAAGGTTTGATTTATATGCCATTCGAACTTCCGCGTGGGTGCTTGCAACATGTAATTTGCGTAGAAAGTCGGAACCACGAAGCTAAATGGGCTTTGTGGTAATTGCTTACAAACAAGCTTAAATATAATTAGTGTGTACAATACTACTACTATAGTAATTACCAGTTATAAGCTATAGAAGTATGACATTACTCTGCTCAGACTTAATTTTGGGTTATGAGTAATTTTTAGACTGTACATGAAAAGTTTAGCCTGGCCTGACTCCATGGCCTCAACATAATCATATTGAAGAATAACTGAACATAACGGAACTTGGGGAAGCAATGTTTCAGAACTGAATTAAATTTTTACACTTGAAATGTGCTGGTTCAGCGCAGAAATGCTCTGAGACTCCAGTCCGGGACGTCTTTGAAGTTGTTATAAGACTTTCATCATAAAAACCAAAACCAGCAAGTTCAAAACCTTAAGTTAATATGACTAGTGGGCTATTTTGAAAAAAAATTTTAAAGTCAAACCGAGTTGAAAAAATTCTCGATCATTCGACTTAAAAAATGCCGGTCTTGTGTTGGTCTTGCTGAGAAAAAAAATGATTAAAACACTTGTTTACCCCCCAAAAATTGAAAACCTTGAAATTACACCTAATCAGCTGTTTTGGTGATTTGTATATTTACAGACTATTAGAAATCTAAAAGCATTGAACAGGGACTTAGTGCTCATAGACTTACTTGGTTTTACCAGGTTTATCCCGTTTCTGGGGATGAAAAGTCAAATGGCGGGATGACCATCTGGACAAACTATAAATTGCATATCATCAGGGTCAGATCATTACGAGCGTCAACTTGTATTGAAAAAAAAACTATTTCCAAAGAAAGTGGCTGGCACTTTCAGGGGGGCCGCTTTCCGTTCAATGCGGAAAACTCTTAATTTTTGCGAAAATGGTTTACACAAAGCAATTAAGAGCCTTAAAATGAAAAACAGAATCGAAAGAATGTATTTATACGTTCGGCTGTAAATGCATGTCACAAAAATTTAATTCATTTTGAAAAGAAGCGGTTATAAGACAATTAATATAAGCGTGCTTAAAACTTATTGCAAATTCACAATTTTATACCGACAACAAAAGTGTTTCTCACATTTTACACTATCATTTTTTGTAAACTCTTACTTGAACTCGATAAAAACAACAACTTAGATATATTCTCTTTTAAATTGACTTTCTTCACTCAGTCTTTCTATGCTCTGTTTTATGCTAGGTTTTCTAACCAGGCGGCAGATATGACTGAAACACTTTAATCAACATTAAAACTAAAATGAGGGATTATTGTGCAAATAATCTGCCGCTTAATTTATGTCCCTTTGTTTGAACCGGTCTTTTTTATTCTAAACTTTCCCGCTTTGTGATTTATATTTCCCTTGTTTGGTAATTCATTTTGCTATTTTGTTAACTCTAGTAAAATTTTGGGTGTATTATAGGCCTATTCACTTAAAAGCGGAAGCGACTTCTTTTAAAAGTTGTGATGCTTCCAGTCCGTAAGAGAGCAAAATTCGGTCCTAGGTTATGTTGAATCTATTAAAATTTTGCGGATGTGGCTTTCGTCATATTTTGCGGTGAAAAACGGTTTTCACTTCTCAACACTCAGTTTGAAAGTGAAAACCGCTGAGTTGAATTCCCATATAGGGCACTGCCATTTCGTCCGCGAAAGGCAAAAATTTGTTTCACAAGCACAATATAAGAACATAATAATTAAGGTGAAATCTATTTAAAAACGAGTAAATTTACCTGCAAACTTTGGTATCGGTAGGCGCTCGTAAAGATACAAGCTGACAACTTTATCTGAGAGCAAGTCAACATGCATTCTAGGAAATTGACCACGCTGTGGTTTCAAATAACAGTTTGGACAGTACTGAGGCCAATAGTGATCTAATGAGAGATCAGCCCAATGTAAATTGTGCATGTGATAAGCTTGATAAGGAGTTTTATTCTTTGAACGTATACTTTGCTCTAGTTATGAAGCTTTCAGCAACAAGAAAAAGCAACATAATGAGATATAATAGAATCTCAAGTATGAGAGATTAAGACCAGATGTTGCAATGGTTTGCACATTAGGCTTGCAAGTAAGAGATACTGACCCGAATCAAAAACTGGTTCATTTTCATTTTAGTTGGGCCTGCTTAGACACCCCAACACAAAAGTTAATCATAAACGGCACTTCGGACAGAAACATCAACATGTTTATGTCCCAGCCCTTTGGCTTCCGATAGTGAATCCTGTTTATGTTTCCAGGTGACTGCAATAGACTCAAATATGTTTCAAGACTTAACTAAACTGAAAGAAGCAACAATCGTAAATGTAAAAACACAAAATTGACAGAGCAGTAGAACTTGTCAGGTTTATTGATTGTTTTGGACAAAAGCAACAAATAAACACCACTTTCTCGGGAATTTCATTTTGTCGGTTTCAGTTTTATCCTAGAGACAAAGGGAGAGGATATTTCCCTACCTTAATTATCTGATGACAATGTGCCCTTTATCGTCAACTATGTTAAACTAGAGGTCACTAGTGCAAGATTTACTTATTTCAGGGTTGCCCTTGCAAATACAAAAGTTGTGAATTATATTTTCGTGCTAAGCAGTTTTTGAAAAATTGAAGTAATCACCTTCATGAAAGCGACTTTATTTATCAATTTTAAAAGATTTCAGAAACTAGACAACTTAACGAGTCTGTGATACATATGGATACCTAAATATATATCGAAACCTTTATGTGTACTAAATTATTTACCCTATATATATAATTATATATGTGTTTTATAAACTAAAAGTTATGACTTCTATTTATTCACCTATACTAATATTCCCGATAGTCTACTAAATTATTTCATATTTTGTTCATATCGATTTATTACTAGTAATCATAATCTCAGTTAGTCAATCTGAATTCAAGTTACTCTGCATTTGCTCTTCATAACCCTAAGTTAATCTTAGCAGTGGATCCGCGTCGCGTTTCCAATAAACATAATTCACGATACACAAGTAATTGTGTATTTGACCAGCACTTGCTATTCAATTCTCAAGACAAAGCATTCGCACCGCGAATTCTGAATTATTCAGTAATAAAGGATATAACATGGCGCAGTCAGCGACAAAGGACAGCGGCAAGTCCCCACTTGGAATTCAACCCTTTTGGGAAAAGGCGACACTAGAACCCCCAATTCGCTGGGAGTTTTGGAGAATACAATTGAAACTCGCAATCCTCGCTAGAGAAGGAATTGAAGTGGACCTTCTCTTGGTAGACCCTTCAGAACATGTACTCCTGCCTCCTGAACCAGCATATGAGGATGCAGTGGACAACCCGACGGCGCAATCAGAACGAGACCGACGTACCCGCAATGAGCAGGCAAAAACAGCGTGGAAAAACCAATGTCAACGTGTCATGACAATCGGCGTACTTTGTGGTGACAAACCATGGAAGTTATGTGATCGAAAAGCATCCTCTCTGATGTATTTGAGCTTAGGCATGGAGGGGCGCCGTGTATTCAACTCAAAAAATTCAAACATTAACCTCGAAACAATCTCAACGAAGGATCTTTGGGACGTTCTAAATACAACCTTCATTCGGATCCATAATATAACCTTCGATATATACCTCTTCCTCACAAGAAAACAACAAAAGGGAGAACCTATTGAGAAGTTCTATGGACATCTCAAAGAACTTTCGGAAAACTGTGACCTAGGAGATAAAGGGGACACTATCATCCGGGATGTCTTTATCGCGAATATGCAAAATGAAGACATTCAGAAGGAACTTCTTAAAGAAACAGTAGACCCAGAAAAAGCATTGGCAATAGCAATTAATATTGAGATGGGTACACTCAACCAACTAAAAATGAACGCAAGCAAAACTGAATCACAGTCAACGGTTAACCAAGTACAACGGATGCGCATCGCGAATGCTACCCCTTTCTCCAATATGAATACAACAGCACGGAAAAAGCCTACAACCTGTTATTTCTGTGGATCTAGTTGGACCTCTGATCACCGTAATAAATGTCCCGCTCGGGGAAAAAGATACAATTACTGTGGTATTGAGAACCACTTCGCAAAGGTTTGTCGCAAACCTAAAGATCCCAATTCGTACCCAAAACCTAGACCGCGAGTCAATAACGTAGAAAAAGACGATCAAAATGAAGATGTCAATCAAATTTCGGCCAATTTTGATCCCGATTTGGAGTCAAACTATTCTTCAGATGAAGATAACTGTGTAGCAGTCATATCTTCAACAGATTCCGCAACTTCGGTGGACGCAACCAACCTTCCTGTAACTCTCGGCAATACACCAACAAAGGTTTTGGTGGATTCGGGCAGCGTATGTACAATAATCAATGAATCCTTGGCGAACTCAATCATTTCCCATGATCCAAAATCAAAGTGGATACGCGAAGCGAATCCTAAACAATTGAAAACATTTTCAAATGAACCTATTCACACGGTGGGCATCCTCCAAACTTCCATTCAAAGCAGCAATTGGTACGCGAATCCAATCGAAATTCAAGTAGTGGCGGACGGACATCTCTCTCTATTGGGTAGAGATTTGTTTCCAGCTCTTGGAATTTCAATACATCAATCAAGTAATCAAGTAACAATCAATCAGGTAGATCAAGAATATTGCCCAATCAAAAAACAGATTGCTATTGATTACCCCGACTTAATCTCCAGAATTGGTAAGTCTAAAGTACATACAGTTCGTTCAAAATTCCACAAACATTATACCCCATCACATCAAAAAGGCCGACGTGTTCCTATAAATTTGTTAGACAAAGTATCCGCTGAACTAAAGAAACTTTCTGAACAAGGACACATTGAAAAATTACAAGAATGTTCGGATAAAAACTTCATTTCTCCCATTGTAATTACGGTCAAAAAGGACAAATCTGTAAAATTAGCTCTTGATTCGAAAATATTAAACAAAGCGATCCACAAAAACAAGTATCAAATGCCAAACATAGATAGCCTCATCGATTCAATTTCACAACATATTAATAACTCAAATCTGGGAGATAATGTATATTTTTCAACAATCGATCTAAAATACGCCTATAGTCAATTAAAGCTACATCCCGATACGGCACGCCACTGTAATTTTAATATCATTTGCGGCGAAGCAACGGGTACGTATCGTTTTAAAACGGGATTTTATGGCCTTACAGATATGCCGGCCGAGTTTCAAAAGGCAATGGATTACACATTGGTTGGGCTGACTAACACATACTGTTTTCTGGATGACATAATCGTAGTTAGCAAACGCACCCAGGAATTGCACCTCAAATACGTATACAAATGTCTCCAAAAACTTGAAGCAGACAATCTTAGAATTAATTTAAGCAAATGCCACTTCGCAAAACATCAAATAAATTGGCTTGGTTTTACATTTTCACAAAGTGGTGTTAAACCTATCGAATCTAAAACAGCGGCAATTGCGGAAATTAAAGCCCCAAAAACAATGAAACAATTACGGTCATTTTTAGGTAGTGTTCATCATCTAAGCAAATTTATACCTAATCTTGCCAAAATATGTCACCCTCTTCGACCTTTATTAAAGAAAAACGAAAAATTTATTTGGAATGAGAATCATCAATCACCTTTTGAACATATCAAAACTGTTATTGCAAACGCTACGGAAAATACTCATTTTAATCCAACACTGGAAACGCGCATCAAATGTGATGCATCCCGCCAAGGTTTAGGCGCTGCACTCGAACAATTAGATTGCGAAGGGTGGAAAACAATAGCTTTCGCATCTCGTTTTCTTAATAGCAATGAAGAACGTTATAGTGTAAATGATTTCGAATTACTTGGGGTGGTTTGGGCCATTGAATATTTTAAATATTATCTATTTGGGAAAACCTTCACAGTTTTAACAGATCACAAAGCACTTCTTTCCGTCTTAAAATCACACCGCTCTAATAAATCTTACAACAGTAGATTAACACGATGGATTGACCGTTTGTTACCATTTGATTTTAATATTGAACATATTCCTGGTACCCGAATGGGCTTAGTTGATTATATTTCGCGACAACCAAATCAGAACGCTAAAAGTGTCAATCAATATGATGAGGAATTTATGGTAGCAACAATTTCCCGTATTCGCGACGCGATTACATCTTTATTTAGTAACGCAAATAAAATTCCGTTCCAAAAGCGGCACATAACTAGTAATTATAAGCAACAAGTACACCCGACGCGAGTCCACTCTTGCAAACCTGCTAAAATTAGCGCGCATAAATCGAATGCCTCAATTAATTTACTCATTCCTCGAGCACAAGTAAACAATTACAATTCTGAATTCATTTCTAACTTTAATTGCCGTGCAAATCAACTGCTTCAATCTGATACCACACCCGCATCGCGAATCCAGTCGCAAAATTCTAATTGCAATTTGATAGCTAGCTCCACACAACAAGTACTTCATATCAACATGTCAGCAAAAGAGGCACCACAAAGCAACCCATCAACTTCACCACACACCCCAAGAGTGACATTTCGCACCCAATCAACCCCCATTTCATCTACCAGAGCCGGACCCAGCAACACCCAAGCATCATCATCACCAGAGGACTATGACATTGAGCTTTCACGGGAAGAGGTATTCGAAAACACCCTAAACCAACTCTTCACTAAATCCTTCCTGGCGGTACTCACAAGCAAAGACGCGGTGTTGAAAGAGATCCGCGATTGTGTAATGCAGGATGATGAGGCCCGCTGTAAAGAAGTGAGCACATACATCCACTCCTTCTGGAAGGATCTACACGTGAAATCTGGGTGTCTGTGTGTTGACCAACGTGTGGCCATTCCGAATTCTATTAAGGAGGCGGTGCTCGAATCCATCCACATGACGCACCCGGGTAGTTGGGGGATGATATTTCTCTCTCAATATGCATGGTGGCCCTACATGCATAGGGAAATTTTAGCAAAAACATCCGATTGCGCCCCGTGTACGGATATTGGTAAGAATCTGAAACCTATTATACCAAAATCTAAATGGCACCCACACAAAGCTTGTCAAGAACCAAACGAAGAAATACAGATTGATTTTGGGGGTCCAATAATTAATGATAAAGACAAAGACATTTACTTCTTAACATGTATTGGCCGTTATTCAAAATATCCAACTGTTAGAATATTCGAAAATGCTAATGGGGTAAACGTAGTAAAATTTCTTC
The DNA here is from genome assembly GCF_964194025.1 of Convolutriloba macropyga. Lineage (NCBI taxonomy): Eukaryota > Metazoa > Xenacoelomorpha > Acoela > Convolutidae > Convolutriloba > Convolutriloba macropyga. Next base: position 38,263,101 of record NC_134482.1, on the reverse strand, counting down.
GTGATTATGCATATACTCATGGAATCCCGCGAACGATAAGCTTAGACCAAGCAACTTGTCTTGTAGGTAAACAAGTTACAAATTATTGTAACGAAAATAATATCGACATTCTCGACGCTCCGGTCGGTGATCATAGAGCTATTGGATTGGTGGAGCGAATGATCCAAACAATTAAAAGACGTTTAGCCTGCATGAAAGCCGAAAATAAAGATACATTTTCCACAGCTAAAGCAATAAAACAAATAGTCTCTGATCTACGATTAACTAAGCAGAAAACAACAAAGATAACACCTTTTGAAGCTCATTTCGGTCGCCCTGCAAATACTCCCTTACGGAATATTAGCACACTTCCATCAAGTCAAAATCTAACTTATGAAAAAATTGTTAATCACTATTTAGATGCTGAGACAGTTTCTGCGGAGGATTTGCTCGACGAAAATGGATGGATCAGTGCCAACAGAAGTGACATTGAGATAGAGCAGAAGATGTGCCAGGCCTCCTTAGACGCAGGACAACGCTATCGGGAGTCCGACATCAAAGAGTCCCGCTTTATAACGCATCCGCAGATCACAGACCCTATCCCCAGGACAGAACAGTCCCTTAACGTCAAACTGGCTCGCAAATTACCGCAAAAGAAAAGAGCAAAACGATAATTGGCGGGCCTGTACGAAGTGCTAAAACCTGGATCCTTCGTCACCAAATCGTCCCCAACAACGACGATAATTAATGAGCCTGGCAGAACTCCAGTGAAAGTCCGAGATAGTGATCTCGCAAAATTTGGGACTAAAGCAGAACGATCCACCAACTTGTGGGTATATGCCCAGCGACGCCCTGCCCCTTACGAAAAAAACCACAGAGTTTAAGATCGCGAAGCATAGTAACGATCTTAAGAAACAAAAGAGGGGCGAAATCAAGATCAGACATCGCCAACGTGATACTACATCAGTAGTATCCTCTGTGAATTCAAATGTCTCGCGTGCACTAACAGTCCGCAAGCCGAATAAACCACAATTCAAAAGACGCCTTAATGTCCCCACAGCTGATATCCAAGAAGACGTCTCAACTCAAAACCAGCCTCTCACTTCAATTGTACCGGCCCCACCTACACCTACATCACAAGTACCCCCCGCACAGACACAGGACGACCAAACAAAAGGCCGCAAGCGCAATCGTCCCCAATTCTACGGCTTCACAGATGCTGACATCTCTCCTACAAGTTCTCTAGCTTCAACAAGTTCTACTCAACCAAAGAAGCGCAAGAATAAAAAAGAGAAGAAACAAACAAAGCAGTCCGATTCGGTGGTAACCCTCATACAAACGGCGGAACAATCTCGAATCCCGTCACCTCCCAGACCCGACTTACAATTGGGACAAGTTTCACCACCGGATCCCAGAGTTTGATATTTTGAATATGAGCAAGAACGAGAAATGTCGGTGTGGGATGCTGAAAATGAAATTTAAATCCATAAACTTAGCAAAACTGTCTTAAACTGCATTCATTTATTTAGTCTTGTTCCCGCTCTGCTGATCCAAATATAATGTTAATTTTACTTTTAATTCATTACAGTTCATCCTCATTTGTTAGCCTTTAATTTCTTTCAGTATTCGCCCTGCGAATCCATTTATTTCTGTTTGTGCATTTAAATTATTCAATACAATGTATTCATTTCACACGCTTAAATTATGACGCGTATTCGCTTTACATTTACACAATTATTTAACAATAGTAGTACCTCTACCTTTTGAGTTAAATTATGTTCGTCTCATTCAATTTCATGTTTTGTGCAGATACTAAAAATTGTAAATACATTAAAATTTTTTTGTCACGAGGGAAATGTGATACATATGGATACCTAAATATATATCGAAACCTTTATGTGTGTCGTACGGTGATAGATACCTTTCTTGTATCTACACTCGTACTTTAATCTATGTATGTCTGAATGCTCCATTTGAAGGGCGAATGCCTATTTAGTTCATTTTGTTGCTAACTTCTTATTAACTTCCTCCCACTTTGCGAGTAATGTCTGTTCATGCTGTCTAATGATTTCATACTGTAAACAAATCTAATTTTACTTCCCGGATGTTTGATCAAATGTTGAACAAATTCATTTCTTCATTTTGTTTAACTCTAGTTGTCACTCTTCCCATTTCAGCGCTATCGCTTAGTTGAATTAAATCTTTGTCAAACGCTTCTCAATTGAACTAACTAAATAGAAATCAACCATTCGCGACGCGATTGCCTAATCGCCACGTAATCGACAAAAAGTAGATAACACATTCGCCATTCGCGACGCAATTGCCACTTTCTATTTGGATAATACCAATCGCAACACAATTGACCCAACTCACATTGATTGAGTATAACATGGCGCAGTCAGCAGCGGACTCAAAGAAAACTCCACTGCACATAGAAGCCTTTAGGGAGAAACCCACAGCAACACCCACTCTAACGTGGGACAAATGGACACAAAATTGGAAACTTGCTCTTCTCGCCAAGGAAGGAATACAACTTGACACTCTCTTAGATGATCCTCCTGCATCAGTGAACTATCCACCCGAACCTACATATGAAGAACCAGTAGAAAACCATACGCAGGCCACAGAAAGAGATCGTAAGGTTCGAAACCAGCAGTTGAAAGTGAACTGGCAAAACAGATGCAAGAAAGCTGATGAAATTGGAATTCTCTGTGGAGACAAACCATGGACACTCTGTGAGCAGAAGACGATATCGCTGCTGTATCTAAGCATTGGCACAGAGGGGCGTCGAATCTTCAAGAGCAAATACCCACACTTTCAAGTAGAGAAACAACCTCTAAAAGATTTGTGGCAGGCAATGGAGGAGTCATTCACAAAGGTTCGTAACATAATCTACGATCGTTTCGTATTTTATTCATGCAAACAACAAAAGGGAGAGTCAGTAGAGAGTTTCTATGGTCGTCTCATAGAACTGGCAGAAAATTGCAACCTCGGAAGCGAAGAAACAACACTAATTCGTGATGCTTTCATACTCAATATGCTTGATCACGAAACTCAAAAGGAGTTGTTGAAGGAAACTGTGGAACCACCAAAAGCACTAGAAATTGCCATACAAATGGAAATGGGAGCACAAAATCAACAGAAAATTAACCAAAACTTAATGACAGGTAATACATCTGTAAATTACATCAACAATAGCTATATTCGCAATCGCAACGCGAATGCACCTCCAGAAAAACGTGACTTCACACGCTATCCAACTGTCCCTGCAAACTATCAGTATACAAGTGTTTGTACCGATTGTGGTCTTCACTGGAGTCACAACCACAAACAGATTTGTCCTGCGAATGGAAAAAAATGCCACAATTGCGGTATTTTGGGTCATTTTGCTCGAAAATGTCGAAAACCAAAGAAGCAGCAGAATTCAACACAGAAAAATCAAAAAGCAAACGTAAATCAAATTGAACAATCACCAGAAAAAAGCGATGACGAGGAATCAGTAAACTATATAACAAGCTATCAACAATTGTACCAACAAGTATACGACTCCAACTACGAAAGTGACTCAGACGACTACGTGGCAGCTATATCTTCAGATTCAGTTCATCAACTGGAGCCACTGAATGTGGAAGTACAGATTGGAGAAATACAAACATCGGCAATGATCGACTCTGGTAGTGCTGTGAGTATTGTAACAAAAAGTCTAGCAAACAGAATCCTACAATCAACTAAATCTGCAAGATGGACAGATTCGTCAGAAAAAAGGAACCTAAAAACGTTCTCCAACGAACCAATCAAAGTCATCGGGCATTTGGAAACTACAGTGACCTACAACCATTGGAAAGATGTATCAGCAATGTTGACAGTGGTAGATGACGGCCACAAAAACATAATTGGAAGAGATCTGTTTGGCCCACTGAGGATTGCAGTTGTCCAACAACAACCAGAAACTGGTAAATGTGTTAATAACATCACTAATTCTGCATGTAAAATTAAAGAGACAGTTGCGACGCGATTTCCACATTTAGTATCAAGAATTGGTCTATCTAAGACACATGTAGCAAAATCAAAGTTTCATCAAAAGTTTACAGCAAAGCATCAAAAAGGCCGACGTGTTCCGATAAATCTCCAACCTCGAGTTACAGATGAATTAGAAAGACTACAGACAGAAGGCCATATTGAAAAATTATCTAGTTGTTTGGATGAAAACTTCATATCCCCAATCGTAATAACCGTAAAAAAAGACCAGTCAATAAAGCTAGCACTAGATTCAAAAGTTCTAAATAAAGCAATACACACAAACAAATATCAAATGCCAAATATTGAAATGTTAATTGATACCATCTCACAACACTTAACAAGTACACACAACAGTCAACCAGCCTATTTCACCACATTAGACCTTAAATACGCATATAGTCAATTAAAATTACATCACGAAACAGCAAAACACTGTAATTTTAATATAATATGTGGTGAATCTACTGGTACATATAGATTCAAAACAGGTTTCTATGGTCTCACAGATATGCCGGCGGAATTTCAAAAAGCCATGGACTATACTCTAGTAGGTTTGCAAAACACATACTGTTTCTTGGATGATATAATAATCGTTAGTACAGGCACTGAAGTAGACCATTTAGCTTTAGTTTTCAAATGTCTTCAAAAGCTAGATGACGATAATTTAAGAATTAATTTACAAAAATGTCACTTTGCAAAATCAGAAATAGAATGGCTCGGTTACAAATTTACACAAACAGGTATATCACCATTAGAAAGCAAAACAGCTGCAATTCTCACAATACCACCACCAACAACATTAAAACGTCTTAGATCATTTCTAGGATCAGTCCACTATATCGGTAAATTTATACCACACCTAGCACAATTATGTCACCCTCTCAGACCACTACTAAAGAAATCAGTAAAATTCGACTGGACAGATGAACACACAAAACACTTTAATCTAATTAAAGAAAAAATAGCAAATAGTACTGAAAATAGTCATTACAATCCCAAATTAGACGTTCGAGTAAAATGTGATGCTTCACGCTCAGGATTGGGGGCAGCTTTAGAACAAAATACACCAGAAGGTTGGAAGCCAATTGCATTCGCGTCACGATTTCTCAACACAACAGAAGAACGCTACAGTGTCAACGAATTGGAACTATTGGGGATAGTGTGGTCAATTGACTATTTTAAATATTATCTATACGGAAAAAATTTCACGGTAGTAACAGACCACAGAGCACTATTATCAATACTCAAAGAACATCGATCTAATAAATCATATAACAGCCGTTTGTCCCGCTGGATAGATAGACTGTTACCATACAATTTCACAACCGAACATATGCCAGGTGCAAAAATGGGACTTGTTGATTACATTTCTAGAAACCCCTTCGCTAGAGCTAAAAAGATATCTACTTATGACGAACATTTTGTTGTAGCAACAATTTCTAAAATTCGTGATTCAATGAAACATCTCATAGTGAATAAAGAAACAACAACTAAAAAATTTCAGACCATATTAAAGTCAAATATGCCACCACAACAAATAAAACTTCCATTCGCACCGCGATTAACCACACAGTTAAACATTAATTCGACAAAATTTCAATTACCACTTGCACCGCAATTAACAACTTCACAGTTGAAACCTCCATTCGCATCGCAACTAACACTTAGAAATTCAAATGTTAACACTCAATTTGATCATCCATTTGCGCCGCAAATGCCACTTAAAACTAGCAAATTACAATTTGTACCAAATCAGCATAAAGTCAATAATTCACATTCCATTAGCAAATTTGCTGCAAAAGAGGTGCAAATGTCAGACAGTAAAGAATGTGAACAATCTGAACAATTAGTCCCAATTCAACCCATTAATGGCAATAAAGCAACTAATCCACCAAATAACACCAAATTAAGCGCGAAAATACCCAAATTCGAGTATAAATACCACACACCCAAAAACAAGTCGCTTTTTGCCCAAATTCAGCATTCGAACAATTACTTCGTAAATAAAGAGAACGAACCTTTAAAATCAAAAAATACTATAAACAGCCTCAGAATTATGTCAAAATCAAAAGCAGTCCGTTCAAAATCAACACCAGCAAAAGCACGAGTCACCTTTTCTGATACAACCCCATCGACCCCAGAATCAAACAACACAAGCCGTACCGAAACTCCGACAGGTAGCATGATCGATGAAACAGATGACCTGATGTTTAACGAAACACTTCAAAAAGTGTTCAGCAAAAAATTCCTCGCAATATTAACGGGGAAGGATGCCATCCTAAAAGAGGTACGAGACTGTGTATTACGAGACGACGCTGAAAGACTGCAGGAAATTAGTCCGTATCTCCACTCATATTGGAGAGACTTGAGTGTAAAAAACGGATGCGTCTGTCTAGACGAAAGGATAGCAATCCCCAAAGCTATTAAGGATGCTGTACTCGAGGACATACACTCTACTCATCCGGGCAGTTTTGCAATGTTATCGTTGGCTCAGAATATCTGGTGGCCTTATATCCACAGGGATATATTGGCAAAAGCCAGTGAATGCAAGGCATGCACTGAAATCGGTAAGAATCTTAAACCAGTGATTTCGCACCGCAAATGGACACCTTTACCTAAGTGTAGTGAACCGAATGAGAAAATACAACTAGATTTTGGTGGACCAATTTTAAATGAGAAAGGGATAGAACAATATTTTATTACAAGTATAGACAGATACTCTAAATACCCTACGGCAGAAATAGTAAACAATGCATCAGGCCCAAATGTAGTTAAATTCTTAAATAATTATATATATCAACACGGAGTACCCAGAACTATTAGATTAGATCAGGCTAAATGTTTTACAGGAAAAAAGTTTGAGACATTTTGTGCTGAAAATAATATTACACCTATATATGCACCAGCAAATGACCATAGAGCAGTCGGATTAGTAGAACGTATTATTCAAACAATTAAACGACAATATCTTGCATGAAATCACAATTAAATAAAAAATTTCATTTAGAAAATTCATTGAAAGCAATAATACAACGATTAAGAATATCAAAACAAAAAACATTAAATATTACACCATTTGAGGCACATTTTGGCAGAAAATGTAATACACCTATATCAAATATCACTACTAAACCTAATAATAAAAATTTGAACTATAATGCCATAATTAATTATTATTTAGACGAGGACACAATCCCAGGTCGTTCGTACTTAACGGAGGAACAGTGGGCCGACACTGCGTTATGCTCCGACACCGAAATAGAAAAGGTCATTTGCGCTGCAAGTTCTCGCGCAAGATTGGAGCAAGAAAAACGCAAGGACGGAGAGACAAGATTCATTAAATCCGAAGCCATTTGCCGCGAGATGCCATGCTCCGAAAGGAGTATTCAAGTTAAATTGGCCAGAAAGCGACACGAAAGCCAACGACAGAAAAAGAATTTAGACGGTCTCTACGAAGTACTAGCGCCAGGGAGTACCGTCTGCAAAATAAGCCCGACAACGAGCGTTATAAAGGAGCCATATAAACAGGAAGTTAGAGTCCGGAATTCTGACATCGCGAAATTTGGAACGCGAGCCGAACGCGAAACAAAATTAATAGAATACATAGATCGCCGCCCGCAGAAAATAACAGAAAAAACATTAGAGCAGAAAATTCAACTTCACAAAAAGGACCTAATTCGAAAAAACACCGGGGACAAGAAAATTAAGAGGAATAAACGACAAGCCGACGATGTAAGTATAGTTTCTTCTGGACGTTCTTGCATTTCAACAACAAGCAACATCGCACGATCACTAAAGATGCGTATTCCGAAAAGGAATCCAAAGTATGACACGGCTTTTCTAAACAGACCTGATTTAGTACAAGTGCTCAACATAAGTCCAATTGCGCCGTAAATGGATGATTCGACTGTAGCAGGACCATCTGCATCACAAACAACATCACCGACACCTACACATCCGACACCAATTTTGAAGAAAACTTCAAAACGTAATTTAACCATAAGCGATACGTCGGACTCTGATACTTCATCTGTCAGAAGAAGTAAACGAACTTTAAAGAAAAAGAAGACCCAGACAATAGTTGAAAAGGTTCGCAATACCGAAGGATATGTCGACGATCAAGACATAGAAACTGTAGGAGATTCGTATCAGAGCATTGATGACCGACAAGATCAGCCGAGAGAGATGACCGTATTACAAGCGGAAATGGCTGGACAAAGTGACAGCGAATAAAAACTTTATTAAAACAAACTTCCTCTCTCAAACTTATATTTTACTTATTATTTAATATTTTACTACTTACTAACCGGTGAATATTTATTAATTTTCTGATTTTAATTAATAATTTATTTTCTTTCCAAGAGGGGAGAAATGTCGTACGGTGATAGATACCTTTCTTGTATCTACACTCGTACTTTAATCTATGTATGTCTGAATGCTCCATTTGAAGGGCGAATGCCTATTTAGTTCATTTTGTTGCTAACTTCTTATTAACTTCCTCCCACTTTGCAAGTAATGTCTGTTCATGCTGTCTAATGGTTTCATACTGTAAACAAATCTAATTTTACTTCCCGGATGTTTGATCAAATGTTGAACAAATTCATTTCTTCATTTTGTTTAACTCTAGTTGTCACTCTTCCCATTTCAGCGCTATCGCTTAGTTGAATTAAATCTTTGTCAAACGCTTCTCAATTGAACTAGCTAAATAGAAATCAACCATTCGCGACGCGATTGCCTAATCGCCACGTAATCGACAAAAAGTAGATAACACATTCGCCATTCGCGACGCAATTGCCACTTTCTATTTGTATAATACCAATCGCAACACAATTGACCCAACTCACATTGATTGAGTATAACAATGTGTACTAAATTATTTACCCTCTATATATATATAATTATATCATGTGTTTTATAAACTAAAAGTTATGACTTCTATTTATTCACCTATACTAATATTCCCGATAGTCTACTAAATTATTTCATATTTTGTTCATATCGATTTATTACTAGTAATCATAATCTCAGTTAGTCAATCTGAATTCAAGTTACTCTGCATTTGCTCTTCATAACCCTAAGTTAATCTTAGCAGTGGATCCGCGTCGCGTTTCCAATAAACATAATTCACGATACACAAGTAATTGTGTATTTGACCAGCACTTGCTATTCAATTCTTAAGACAAAGCATTCGCACCGCGAATCCTAAATTATTCAGTAATAAAAGATATAACAGAGTCAGATCAATGCCGAAAATATTAACCTGCGAATGCCAAAAGTCTTCATCTAAAGATTTGATTAGAGCCCAGGTAGAGATGTTATTTCAAAAGCATCACAAAAAATAATTCAGGATCTGATCAGACCGCTAAACAAAATCCGACAACATCGAGTCATTATTGATTGTTTTGATCTCAAATTGATCTGAGTTCTCTACTCGTGCAAATCAATCGTATTAACATGCAAACCTGAGAAGCGAAAACATTGCTGAAAAACTACCCGCATCCATCCCTAAGCAAATTTTCGTACTCACAGAATAAAAAAAAATGAGAACAATATCAGTTCTGACTCAGAGTCTGGTTGAGATCCTTTTGCACCTAATTTGTCTGATTAAGAAACGTGAATGTCGTGACTACTGAAACCTCTTTCGAGAGTGCGGCCGAGAGGGCGATGATGATGAGGAGGTTAAAGATGGCGCTGCCCACAATTGTACCAACACCCACGTCACTCTCGAAAGAGACACCAGCTATGCTCGTGAACAACTCTGGCGCCGATGAACCTAAACACCAAGCAGAATTAGAAACTTATTCTTAGCCCGTGCCCCGTGAAAAAAGTTTTTGTTTTCATGAAGTTACTTCGAACAACCCCCCCCCCCCCATCACTACCTCGTTGTGGTTAGGACAATGGGGGTGCACGTTACACCCACGTCCACTCAGGGGGGGAGGTATCATTTCGAAGTACTAGGAACATATCGCTTTTTAATTAACCCGTAAAATAGTTTACTTAATAAAGTTAAGCTGACCTGCAGCCATGAAGGTTGCGCCTGCAACATCCTCTGTCAAGTTGAGTCTCTCCGAAATGATTTCCAAAGAAGGCACGAAAAAATCGTCACAGATTATCGCCAGTCCTAAAAACAAAATCTTTTCAGAAATTTAAGACGCTTTTCCACCGTGAACAAATGTTTTTGTCGACATAAGAACTTATGAACGTGTTTTCCCCCGTTGTACCCCACAACTTATTGTAATTTGCAGGCCCCAAGGTCGCGTGTTATTGTTCCGACCCCTCTTGAGGGGGAGGAACTATATACGCAAATGGGTTTTTGTTTGTTCAGACAGTTTTGACCGATCGATAAATTCATCGTAGAGAGTTGTGTGTGATATCAATAAAAAGCCCGTCCAGTTTAAAATATGGAATGAAAAAGATTTTCTTGAATTTCTTTTTCTAGAGCGAGTTATCCTGGTTTAAATTTTTGTGAATATTATACCAAATTCCTTTATTTTTATTCCCATTTTCCAGAATTTTTGCTAAAATTTCCTCAATTTTGCTAAAATATGTAAAAATTGATAACAATAGCGCCGTTGATTTTAATTCTAAAGACAGAAAATTATTGCTGACTATTTCGATGTAATTTTTTGGCTAAAATTTTGGCTAAATATTTCAAAATTCAGCCTTTTTTCATCCAAAATTGCCCCAAATAAGTTTCGTTAGTCCACTTTGAATACATTTGCCGGCAATGCACACGCAAAACTACTAACAGAACCTTTGTAAAATACAAACGGAGCTAGTTCTACTTCCACTTCCATTGAGAGTGATCATGAATTAAAATTTTGCCGTTTCGCAAACTTTACTCTATGATTTCAAAAAAACGCAGCATTTGTTTTTGATATCTAAACAAACAAATTGTCAAGATCTTTAACATTCGAAACAATTATTTGTTCTTATTGGACGAACAGCAATAGTATGGCTGGTTTTGGTCCAAACTTGGACTGTTACAATCCAAAATTAATTCAGATTGTATGTAGTCTGTCTTTTTTTTTAAAAAAAATTAATCTTTTCATGAAGAAAACAGTTCACATCAGAGCTGACAGATGGTAGTTCCGAATTGATTCCTAAGAGTTCCCAATATAATGTATCCAGTTTTTTCACTCGATTGATTATGGTTGTTTTGACTTCTAAATATGTTTGATTTTTAAATGAACAATGGCTTATTGAAGTTTGCCACTATTTTTCGCTTAGTTTTAGCGTAGTGTTTACTCTCACTATTTTTTCTATTGAATTAAATTTTAACCGTTTTTGCGGTCTGATGCGTTAAGTTACGGTTTTCTGGCTTCGATAATACTAGAGTTCACAATTTTTTCTAATTTTCATGCTTTCGCACAAATTTCACAATTTTTTCCTCATTTTGTCACAATTTGACATCTTTTTAAATATTACATTTTTTGGCGGTCAAAAAAGGCATAAATGAAAACAAAAAAGTCTTGAATGGTTTTGATTATGGAGATTTAACGGCTTTGACACACCTTTCTCGAAAAACTTATCTGAATTTTTTTACTTTTGTCTGTAACTGTCGTTTTTACTTTGTATTTTAGAAAATTCCCAAATAATAACAGATCTCATTGGTTTTTATATGGAGGAATAAATAAGCCTAATTCTGATTTGAGCAGATAGCTGATGGCTTTCATGATTTTGAAAACAATTGTTTAAAAAAAACTTTTTAACTTTGCCTTTTTGTTCACTTTGTCTATTTGTTACCTATTCATATTAATTAATTTCAAACACTTGGAATTGCAGAATCATGATGATGTCAAATTCAAAATTGAAGGCCGACAATGTATTTATCAAACCGTTTTTTATCGAAAAATGAGTGGGAAAAAGAAAAACAAGCTCTAGAGTATCGATTTAAACTTGCTCAAAACATGAATACCAACCGTTCAGACATTAAAATTAGATCAGCTAGGCTGTTTTTCAGGAACAAAATGATTGACGCTAACTTATATATAGAAGAAAATAGTCGCCTACTAACGAACTCTCCTGATTTCAGTTGACTACAATCAAGTAAAATTTTGCGTGTACTATCATTGAATTGTCGTTCATTATTAAGTATGGATAGACGAGTGATGTTGGATATCCTCCTAAAAACTATTAATCCCGATATTGTTTGCCTCACAGAAACCTGGTTAAACCCAATTATTGAAAACCAAGAAGTCTTAATTAGTCAATCTTATTCAGTCCAGTCGCGATCAGATAGAAAACATGGACCTCACGGGGGCGTCTTAATAGCACACCGAAACACCTTATCATGCAAGATGGAGGTTTTGCGAACAAATTCAGATTTCATTTGTTGTTGATTATACATTTTCAAGGAGGTTACAATCATTATTGTCACCATTTATAATCCCCCAGCTGACAGCAAATATAGAATCAGTGCAAATTTGTTCTGCAAAACCATTCAAGAGATTGTCATAGATGTCCAAGATCAAAGGTCGATTGAATCCTGTACTTTCTTTTTGAATGGTGATATTAACTTCACTCACACAGATTGGCTTACTTTAAGTAGTAATTGTTCATACGAAAAAGCAGTTTTGAACGAATTAAAAAAACTAAATATGTCATCACTGCGATCTCATGCAAGCTCGCTGGACATTTTTCTTAGTAACAATGCTAATTTGTGTAGCGAAATATTAGAGGAGAAATCGTTCTCAGATCACAAGTATTTGTTAGCTGAAATTTCGATTGAATATGCTGAGCAAGAACCCTTGCCTAAAATGAAACGTTTATATATTGGCAAAGCTAATTGGAACGAATTTACGATCAATTTTAATTTTCCAATGTCTTCATTTGACTCAGTTGATAATATTGTCGACTCCTTTTACCATAAATTAGAAGTAGCGTCTTCTATTGCAATTCCACTCAAAACATCTAGAAGAACGAATGCACCTTTTTACATGTCCTCTAACAGTATCCATTTAGAAAGTAAACTCCGAAAAGCTTTAAAAAATGCACAAAACGCAGAGAAAATTTCACGACTTAGAGAAGAATTATCCATTTCTCTAAATAATGACAAGAAAAATTTCGTTGAAAAAAGCAAGGTCGGGTCAACAAACGATGCATATAAATTGATGAGACAAATAACAAAACAACCAGCTCTTCCAGAGAAAATGGTGTACATGGAAAAAGAAGTCTTTGGGTACAAGAGCATTGCAGATTGTTTTAATAATTATTTCGCTTCTGTCTTTGTTCAAGACGATACTGAAGTTGTTATTCCATTTAATCAAAGTCCAGAAATATTTCTTGATGACATTCAGTTTAGCAAAGCGGCTATGAGCGAGGAAGTCAAAAACATACGTAGTGGTGCTAACTCTTCTGATGGAATCAGCCCAAAGTTTCTGAAATCTGCTTTACCGTACATTTCGATTCAACTTTTGTTTATCTTCAGTTGCTGTGTTAGCAAATGTGAGTTTCCCAGTTTGTGGAAAAAAGTGCATGTACGACCCCATTTCAAAAGTGGTAGCAAATTAGATATCAAAAACTACCGACCGATTGCCATGCTTAGCTCCTTGTCACTACTATTTGAGCGTATGGTGTATAAACAGTTCTCAATCTTTCTGCAACAAAAGCTTCGCGTAGAGCAACATGGTTTTAGGTAAAATCGTTCAACCATCACTCAATTACTTGTTTACTGCAACAGGTTGTATGAGTTACTTGAAGCCAACAAAATGCCAATGACAGTGTATCTAGACATAGCAAAAGCCTTTGACACCATCAATTATAAGATCATACTTGTAAAATTATGTCGAATGGGATTTGATAGTGCTTTCTTGAGGTTTTTTGGGTCATATTTAACAGATCGACAACAGAGATTTGTAATATCTTGCGGAAAATCGGACTTTCGACCGATCACCAGCGGTGGGCCTCAAGGCTCAATTTTCGCTGTGTTTCTTTTTTCCGTTTATATAAATGACCTACCCGAAATAATTGTCAATGAGTGCTTTTTATACGCGGATGACACAAAAATCGTCAGCACTGTAGACAATAAAATGCAGCTGGAAAAAGACATTGAAAGTGCTATTGTGTGGAGCAAGGAGAATCGGTTAAACTTCAATTTCGATAAATTTAAAAACGTGAAATTTTCCTTACGTAAAAATCAAAACAAGCAAATTTTGCGTCTTCCCAGCCATAGAGACATCCCACAGGAAATACACTTCAAAGACCTGGGCATATATTTTTCCGAAAATTTGTCATGGGACTATCATTTAAGTTTTGTTCTACGAAAAGCCAATCAGAAGCTTGCTTATCTAAAGAGATCAATTCCAAGTGAAACAAAATTGTCAGTTAAATGCAACCTAGTCAAAACTTACATTATATCAATCTTGTTTTATGGATCAAATCTTTGGTTTGCCAGTAAAACTATTGTCAGGCAAATGGAAAGGCTTCAGAGAAAAAGTTTAAAATGGATACAATCAAACAGTCATTTTACTGATAAAGAATACAATGATTGTGTTCGATCAGTAAATTTACTTCCGATCACATATCAAATTGTCTTTTTTTTGGATCTCGTAGTTTTGAACAGAATTTTGACAAGAAAACTTGCAAGCTCGCTGGACATTTTTCTGAGTAACAATGCTAATTTGTGTAGCGAAATATTAGAGGAGAAATCGTTCTCAGATCACAAGTATTTGTTAGCTGAAATTTCGATTGAATATGCTGAGCAAGAACCCTTGCCTAAAATGAAACGTTTAAATATTGGCAAAGCTAATTGGAACGAATTTACGATCAATTTTAATTTTCCAATGTCTTCATTTGACTCAGTTGATAATATTGTCGACTCCTTTTACCATAAATTAGAAGTAGCGTCTTCTATTGCAATTCCACTCAAAACATCTAGAAGAACGAATGCACCTTTTTACATGTCCTCTAACAGTATCCATTTAGAAAATAAACTCCGAACAGCTTTAAAAAATGCACAAAACTCAGAGAAAATTTCACGACTTAGAGAAGAATTATCCATTTCTCTAAATAATGACAAGAAAAATTTCGTTGAAAAAAGCAGGGTCTGGTCAACAAACGATGCATATAAATTGATGAGACCAATAACAAAACAACCAGCTCTTCCAGAGAAAATGGTGTACATGGAAAAAGAAGTCTTTGGGTACAAGAGCTTTGCAGATTGTTTTAACAATTATTTCGCTTCTGTCTTTGTTCAAGACGATACTGAAGTTGTTATTCCATTTAATCAAAGTCCAGAAATATTTCTTGATGACATTCAGTTTAGCAAAGCGGCTATGAGCGAGGAAGTCAAAAACATACGTAGTGGTGCTAACTCTTCTGATGGAATCAGCCCAAAATTTCTGAATTCTGCTTTACCGTAAATTTCGAATCAACTTTTGTTTATCTTCAGTTGCTGTGTTAGCAAATGTGAATTTCCCAGTTTGTGGAAAAAAGTGCATGTACGACCCCAATTCAAAAGTGGTAGCAAATTAGATATCAAAAACTACCGACCGATTGCCATGCTTAGCTCCTTGTCACTACAATTTGAGCGTATGGTGTATAAACAGTTCTCAATCTTTCTGCAACAAAAGCTTTGCGTAGAGCAACATGGTTTCAGGAAAAATCGTTCAACCATCTCTCAATTACTTGTCTACTGCAACAGGTTGTATGAGTTACTTGAAGCCAACAAAATGCCAATGACAGTGTATCTAGACATAGCAAAAGCCTTTGACACCATCAATTATAACATCATACTTGTAAAATTATGTCGAATGGGATTTGATAGTGCTTTCTTGAGGTTTTTTGCGTCATATTTAACAGATCGACAACAGAAAGTTGTAATATCTTGCGGAAAATCGGACTTTCGACCGATCACCAGCGGTGGGCCTCAAGGGTCAATTTTCGCTGTGTTTCTTTTTTCCGTTTATATAAATGACCCGAAATAATTGTCAATGAGTGCTTTTTATACGCGGATGACACAAAAATCGTCAGCACTGTAGACAATAAAATGCAGCTGGAAAAAGATATTGAAAATGCTATTGTGTGGAGCAAGGAGAATCGGTTAAACTTCAATTTCGATAAATTTAAAAACGTGCAATTTTCCTTACGTAAAAATCAAAACAAGCAAATTTTGCGTCTTCCCAGCCATAGAAACATCCCACAGGAAATACACTTCAAAGACCTGGGCATATATTTTCCCGAAAATTTGTCATGGGACTATCATTTAAGTTTTGTTCTACGAAAAGCCAATCAGAAGCTTGCTTATCTAAAGAGATCAATTCCAAGTGAAACAAAATTGTCAATTAAATGCAACCTAGTCAAAACTTACATTATATCAATCTTGTTTTATGGATCAAATGTTTGGTTTGCCAGTAAAACTATCGTCAGGCAAATGGAAAGGCTTCAGAGAAAAAGTTTAAAATGGAAACAATCAAACAGTCATTTTACTGATAAAGAATACAATGATTGTCTTCGATCAGTAAATTTACTTCCGATCACATATCAAATTGTCTTTTTGAATCTCGTAGTTTTGAACAGAATTTTGACAAGAAAACTTCCACTTGAGGCAGAGCAATTTTGGCAATACTGCAAATACTCAAACGAATGTAATCGCCAGCGTTGCCGATCAAATTTTTTCCAACGAGTTACAAACTTCAACAATTCGATGTCACTGGCGCGTGATTTTCCCAACTATAACCCATATTCAGGTTCTCACAAATTCAAAAAAGAAGTCAAAGAATATCTATTTGATTTAGCTAAGAAGAATTTTAATTACAAATTGTACCCATATGGATGGACAGTGTTTGAGGGAAACCAAATTCAAGCCCCGTTAGGGACGTACTAAGCTTGGTGCAACCAAGTTTAGTTAAATTCATTATTATTATTATTATTATTACAGGTCAAAGATGAAATGGTTGTCTTCGAGGGAAGGTGTAATTGTACAAATTCTAAGGTTTTTTATAAACAGATGTTGTTATGAGTTTTTCTTGCTTCGACTTGTGTTTTTCGCAAAAAGTTTTTCCATTGGCCGAATATACAAGCCTATTTAATTGTTTAATTTTTTAGCTTATGGTTTTCATTGTGTTGGAAATAATTTTTTTGGACAAACACAAAATTTTTACTTAATTTTGCACTTTTTCTCTTCTTTTTGTCTACTTGTTACTTTTTTTTCATTATTGAAAGGTCCTATGACACATTGTTAGCGTTTGACGAAGGCTCAATTGAACAAATTTTGAGGGGAAAAATATCACTTTACGGCTTCGACAGCGTTTTCTCGCAAATTTTAATTGAATTTTTGTTTTTAGTCTCTATTTGTTTTTCTGTTCTTTTACCGCAAAAAAATTGAATAATGACAAGTTATAAAATCCTCCTTTAGACGCTTATGTGATCATAAACAATCTAATGCTATCCAATTGCTATCTAATCTATCTAACTTTGCGGTTTTTTTTTCTTTTGTGTCTAATTGTTACCAAGCGCTTTTATGGAGTGGTTCTATCTCTTTTCTAGTGGAGAACATGTTGTTTTCTTAAGCCTCGGTTTTATATGACGCTATTTTGACCTTTTTAATATGTTTTTTTAAAGGGACATAAAGTTTTAGATGTAATTAATATTTCTTGTTTTTGTTTAATTTTGTTGTTCGTCTTGTCTTGCTTTCTTATTATTGGCTGATCTCATCAATGCAGTGCTGCATTTTTGACTTCACTGCGTTGTTTGCGATGGAGGCAATCTTTTTGTTCGTACACAGTTTTCATTTGAAATATCAAAGAAACTTTGATGGTTTTCTATCTGTTTCTCATTTGGTAGACATTTATGCCAAAAATGAGGATGAGCGGGATGGTGAATTTATGTGTGGACGCACTTTACCGAGCCTCCTTGTATTAACATTTTATCCTTTGCTACGCACTGGTACTATACGGTAGCCTGTGGAACTTACGTGCTGTGGCCAAAATTGCAACTAATAGTTTTTTATATAGAACATTACGACGCGTTCAAAAATCTTCTAAGGAAAAACTTCTGCATACTTTATACCCCTTACCAGGCGAATAGCACAACTGAACCAATATTGAACTACTATTAAGCAATGCCTTTTTCTCCCGAAACTTTTTTAAGAACAACGGTTATTGTTGATCAATTTACCGAATTATTAGATGATTGTATTGTTTAATACAGGTGTTCCACGAGCACATTTGTTCAATTATTCAAGAGTTACGTTAGCAATCTATTATTACAGCTCATATCGTCAACTCCCAAAAATACTGGAAAATCACGCGAATTGTGCACTAGGAGTGACCTCCAAGAGTGTATTTAATTGCTGAACCATTACAAAAGAAGTCTATTTCATTAAAAAAATTCAGTTTACTTCAAGTGCAATTCTTTATCAGCAGGTCAAGTCAAAAACCATAATCTGCCGAGTCTAAACTCAGAGAAAAACCGAATAATTTACAATTTAACGGACACTTCTTAAACGATGTAGATTTGACATTACCAAATAATAAAGTAGTCACTTCATTTTTCCTTGCACAGATTAAGTAAAATCTATTCTTTCGTTGCTATATTAATCTACGCGTTCGTATAACATATGATTTTCAAGTGAAGTAGATTTTAGTTTGTTCCATTATTTTTAAATTTTTTGCGTGTATTCCAAAATTTCAGGGCATGAATGACTAATACAAAAGCAAGTTCATTGTATAGTAAATCTTTTGTTTCACCAATGCTCTCTTATCTACACCGTGGAACCAAAATTCTTTTTTTAAAGACTGACTGTATTTATATTATGATCATATGAAAATCAGAGTAAAATTACTCTGATATCTATACCGGCCGATCTAAAAAGAGTTTTAAGAAAAAATCATACCCATATTGATGGACAGTGCTTGAGAGAAACCAGATTCAAGCCCCATTAGGGACTTACTAAACTTGGTAAAACCAAGTTTGGCGAAATTTATTATTATTATTATTATTATTATTATTATTATTATTATTATTATTATTATTATTATTATTATTTTTATTATTATTATTATCATTATTATTATTATTACCAGAAACTCTTGTGGTAAACCCGGCCAGTAATAAGAAGTTTTATAATACGGTTGACGCAATTTTCAATTTAATTAATAATGGCAAAAAACTGGATCACTTATAAATTAAATACATCAGACTACTGTTTTTTTTTACAATTGTTGTTGAATTTATGACTCTCTGACGAAAGAGCCTCGTAGTAATTGATCAAAGACTCGATGCGTAATAATCAGTAGTATGATACCCACTTGCAACACGCAGTGTCGAAATTACTCACCAAAAAATGTTTTCATAGACACATGTTTCTAAAAAAGCTTCTGGACACATAGAGTTGATTTTTTTTTGTTCTAATTAACTCGTCTATTTTTCACTCCACTCATCCAGTTTAAAAGAGAAAAAAGCCCTCCGAGCTGAGCCAACTGTAGTCGGTCAAAACTGAAAGATGAAAATCTTAATACAAATGTTTAAGAGTTCCCTCGTGGAGAACGTTATTTTGCAATCATTTGATTTGCGAAAGTGAATTTTTCTTGATTTTTGACCATTTAAGGGCCTATACATAAAGATCCGTAAGGGGCTTAGTCTCTAAAATCAAAGAAAAATCGTCGATTCTTGCAGAAGGAATATAAGTACACTAACTCTAATTCAAATTATCACGTAAATTTTGATACAGAATTATAATAAGTGATCTTAGACACTTGAATTGAACGTTTAATTTTTTTTACATACTTTCCATAATTTTTGATTCCTTGCCACTATAGCCAGAAGGGGTTCCCATTTGAAACTGATTTCTACGCTTACGAATTTTGTTTTTTATTTTTATAGGGTCATAACTAGAATGTCCTCTACTAACCTATGAATACCCATATGATAAGAAGGAGCCATATGATGATGAAGAACACCCTTCTAGTGTCATTCTCTATCTCCCAATCACACTCTTCCCAGGGGGCTACATTCTCAGACTCAGTTGCCCTCTTCGCCCTCAATTCATCTAAAATAATCAGACACATCAAAAACTATCACATCTGTTTATCTGTTTATTATTTGCAAATTATATGTCAACGGTTATATCGATAATCTGTTGATCGAGATGCAAAATGTAAATTGGAGCTAAGCTGAAAAGCAGTCAAAGGTATTAAAAAAACCTTCTTTTCAATGAAATATCATTAAAATTGCCACTTCCAGCAATTGATTACCATCTTTGACGATTCGGCTGTTTTTTCTCCCCCAAAATAAAATTTACGCTCAGTACCTTCCGTTCACCTTATTTTTTCCGTTTTTAACCTATTCTCCTAAACTTGGGACCATATTCTGATTTTGTACGCTGCTAAACTACTGATTATTCAATGGTAACCACCTAGCGTTGATGGCCATTGTTGTCAAATAACTTTCGGACATGATAATGCAAATTAACTGTAAGTTATAGCACAATTAACAATAACATGCAAATATACTTTTTCCGGTAATATAAATTCCGGTAATATAGGGTAATACGGCAAATATAATTTCAGGATTTTCTGGTCATTCTTAAGTGACTATTAGCAATATAATGCGGGTTAATGCGTTTCCTTGCCGTTAAAATTTTGCCGTCAAATGTTTTCAGCCATCATTATCAGTTTCTGATTGAAGTATATTTTTACCGCAATTATACAAACAAATTTTCGAAGATGAATTCGTCCATTTTATAACCATCTTCGCTGTTCTTTTCTGTTTGAAAATCCATCCTTTTTTGAAGAGTAAAAAACATAAGAAGATGCTACGAGAAAAGTCTGGAAAGCAAAATTGTGTCCTAAATCAATCCTGCATTATGCATAAACTTTGCTACAAGCCAGAGTGAGACAATTGTTTACTATCAGAGATGTTTCTAGTTCTCGGCAATTACTTTTAATCGTATTTTTTATCCTTTATCCTTTAGTGAATTTGACCACACTTAAGCTAAAAATTAGCTCTTTTAAATCATATTTTTATGATCTCGTTAAGTATATTGACAAGTTTAATTGCTTTAACTTCTCTATCTTCCCTTGAAACCGCGAAAAATATCATTTCCGGTTCACAGTGAAGCAGAAGTTGAATAACAGAAAACAGAAGTTGAATTTTTTTTACATTAACGTACGTGGCCAATGTCGGTTTTCTGGAGCATAATTAATCGGTTTTGTCAATATTTTTTACGGACATGATTGGTGCTATAAGCGTGTGGAATTTGGTGACAATAAGCAAGATTAGTTCAAACTTACTTCAAATATCTAACCTTATCCAAAAATGGTAACGAATTTTTCTCATAAATGTATACGCTTTAGGTAACTCTTTTCGTTGAGTTAACTTTTTCCGCGGGTAGTATCTAATAGCTAATATGGTGCCAATGAGATAAAATTGAGAGGAAACCTGGTAGGTAATTAATTTGGGAAATGCTCTTATTGATACTGATTGTGGATTAAGCAGTCAACTTTGCAATTATCCATATGGCTGTTCACAAGAGCAATTGAATCTTTGAATTTGGTCTCAAGTATTTATTCAATTACAAAATTTTGGACTGAAAGTTTTAGACTACCCGGACTTGATTCTCAGCATTTCAGTGCTGAGCCATCAAATAGTTAAAGAGCAAAAGTTAATTCAGCTCTGAAACATTGCATCTCCAGAATATTATAAGTGTCATTATATGCAGTTTTTCTTCATTATGATTATATTGAGGTTAGAGAACTCGCCCAGGCTAAGTTTATCATGTATAGTATGAAAATTACTCATACCCCAAAACTAAGTCTGCGCAGAATAATGTCATCTTTTTGTAGATTATAACTGGTAATTACTATACTAGTATGCACACTATTTATATAAAAGCAAGTTTTTAGGCAACAAAACACATCTAGCGTAGTAGTTGCTACCTAAATTAAATGTTGCAACTATCCTCGCGGTTGATCCAATCGCAGATAAAGCACACATTGTTGGCGGGAGTTAAGCCGAACATATTATTTTTCATGAAGTAAATTTTGCTAAAAAATCAAGACCGGTCATTATAAATTGTGACATGAACAGATTTCTGGTCATCCTAAAAAACAGAATGCCTCTGGACTGATTCTGCGCGGATTTGCTCTGGCACCAACCTCCGGATAATAATATGCTTAAAATCGTTGAATTGGGTGGCGCTTATCCGTGAAAACTAATTGCAAAATTTATGAAGTTTCTACCATATAGATAGCTTATTTCCATGTTTTGAGACTCTATTTTGCAACGTGGAAAATGGCTACAGAAAATGAAAAATGGTTACGAAGCATTGTCACTCGTTTCCACAAAACACCAAATTTTTTGAATTTCGCCTTTTGGGAAATTGGTTTCGTAATGAAAATTTTAATTATCTCTTTAAATAGGATCACGTCGATAACTAACCAAAAATTTAATTCACTCCCACAAACATTTATACTTTTTCTTAATGAAAACTTATCAAAAACGAGATATTGACAAACTTTTTTCTGAGTTCTAATTTTAATTACCCAATTTTTCTATACTTTCCGATCTTTTTCGTTTCTGCCCACAGTTTCAGAGCGCGTCACTTAGCTGCAAGGGGTTGGCAAAGGAAAAAGGTCCAAGGACTATCTTCTATTGTGAAAATAGAAGGGGTCTTACCATGACTGCTCTTTGTCTTAAACTGTGGTTGGACTGTTGTGATCAGAAGAAACACCGACAAAATGATTGCTACAAATCCAATCTTGAGCAAAATGTAGTCTTTCGTCTTTCGGAATTGGCGCTTCTGGGCTCGAAACTGACGCATTCGTGAGAACCCATTATAGGAGTCAGTTTTGTTGGTTTGGGACTCTTCAATGCAGTTGGTGTATTCTTCAAGTTGTGTGACTCTTTGGTACCTTAAATGAGGATATTTTTATCACCCAGATCGCTATATGACTCTCAGTAGTTATATTTACAGCCAACCCAGATCAGATAGGTCCAGGCAATAATAAGCAATGATCCGGCCCATCAAAGCAAATATGTATAATCAGCAGCAGCAACGATTGTTCATTTTTTGTAATCAGGACAGAAACACATTCCTGAGAAATGGCTACCGGCACGAATTTGCTGACGAGTAGTACTCGGTGAGCAAAGCTGGAGAGAGGGAGCGATGGAGGGGGGGGGGGGGGGGGGGGTTCCACCTATTACTACTTTCACGACGAAATTCACTCTCTAATGGGGGTGTCTGCAGTTGAAAATTTCAAGAAAGTGATGTGCAATAATGATGGAAAGCTTTAAAAGTGAAGGTTGCATTTAGAGTGGCAGCTGGAATATAACGAAGGGAACAGTTGTTGAATAAAAAAAGTTCCATGATGTTCATTGTTGTACTCCTAAGGGAAGACCATTATTTGTTCTTGAAAATGGGTGCTTGAATTAGAGTTGCAAACAGAATTGAATTTAAAAATGTTTTAAACAGAACTTCCGTGCTGTCCTTATTGACAATTTCATCCGCAGTTTTCAACGGTGAAAAATCCGCCTACTCTTAACCTTCTTTTCGACATTAATGTATAATAGGGTAAAGTTTCAAGGAAAAAAGGGCTGTTTTTTATCAAATTAGCAAGGAAAAAAAGATCAATTATCAATAACCATTTGAATGAACCTTCAGAAAAAATCGTTTGAGTTTTTACTAGAAAAATTTCTAAATTTTTATTTTCTTGCAAAGTCGGTTGCTAAAAAATAAGAATGTCTTCAATTGACAAATGGCTACTGACTGTAAGTGTGGAGGATTCTAAAATTTGTGTATTTGTTTCTAATTTACCTGAAAAATGTGGTGGTTGCCGTTTTTAAATTCTATTAACGAAATTGACGCAAGGTCAGAGCATTTTGAAAGCCAAACAGGTAATGTCTATTTCAGTTCCTTGATTTTTTGTCCGTTTGCAGAATTCATTTTAAATACTCGGGTGTAAATTTTTTGTATGCAGCAACAGATTTCTTTTAGGACAACTATCAACTGCTAGGTCAATTGTCAACTGCGGTTACTTTTTCCCAAATCGTGCCTTTTGTTTGTTTTGAATAGCAATCCCACAAAACTGCTCAGATGTATTCTCTAGCTGAACTCGTTGATAAAATTCGATATTGTGATGTTTTCTCAACTCTAAAACTTGTAGTTTAAGAACTAAATCTTGGTTACAATTAAGTGTAGATTAATCTTGTAACTCAAACAGTGTTGTTTTTTAAGTTAAAGGTTCTGATTTTCACAAGATTAAAAATTCAACCTTACTTTTTTAAAATTTGGTCAATTAGAAACCTGCTTATCGTTTACCTGTTTTTTGGTTTTCTGAAATGCATCCGTGCTACTTTACTTTTTTCTAGAGACTTTTGTTTGGATCTTCACTTCAACAGTTTTAATTGCATTTGAAACTGGATTCTAGTTCCAAATGAACGGTCGAAGCTGTTGCTGCAACGATCTTCACATATGTTCTATTTATCTATCTTTTAAACTTTATAGACCAAACAGTAAACAGACTTTTCTAGTTAACTGAAGGTATAAAGGTCCAAAATTTATACAGTTTGAAGTCCTGAAAACAAATCTTCTTATCGAAAAATAATTTTGTGCCTGCCACATCGAGTACAATTAAATAAGAACAGAAGTAAAAACTTGACCTTAAATAGAAGTAAATAGGCTAGGTAATATGCATTTGGACATATTGTTTCAACCCCGCTCATCCCCTTTCTGGGCTTATTTGTTTAAAAAATGCAAAACTGGAGGAAACGAAGGAGGGAGAGGAGGATTCCAACTACTTCTACTTTCACTTCCAAGTGCACTAACAAAACAGTGATGAACAAAAATGATCGAAAGCTTAGAAAATGAAGGTTGATTTTAGAGTGGCAATTGGAATTTAACGCAGGAAATAGCGATGGAAATCAGAGTAGATTCATTTGTTGAATCAAAATAAATTTCCATGGTGTTCACTGTTCTACTCTTAAGCGGAGAGTATTATTCATCATTGAAAATGGGCGTCGGAATTGAAGTCGAAAAAAGGATTGAATTCAAAAATGATTGGAAAATAAATTGCGTGCTGTCCTTATTACAATTTCATCCACAGTTCTCAATTCAGCCTACTCTTATCCTTGTTTTCAAAATTAATGAATAATAGGGTGAAGTGTCAAGTAAAAAAGGCTGTTTTTACAAAAGACCAGTAGAAAAAGGTCAATCATCAGCAAGCATTTAAAAGATTTTTCAGAAAAACTAAATATAGTTTTTGCTAGAAAAACCTCTAAATCCTTCTTTTTCGCAAAAATTGCTCACTAAAGAAATAAAAGGATCTTCATTTGACGTTTATGCTGCCTAATGAAATGTTTTTGTAATTGCTTTTCAGACTCTGTAGCAACTTGAGATTCGGGTTTTTCTAATATGCTCTAATAATTTGTTCAGATTCGCACATTTTTATGTCGACCGGAACTCTTTCGTATCGCTTATTTTTTTCTCTAGTTAATTTGTTTACTGTTTTTCTTCGAATTTTATTTTCTAATTGGTTTCAGAATTTTTTAAATATTTTTGACAAAACATTAGATCATAAATTTAAGTGTGGAGGATTGTAAAATTTGTATATTTGTTTCTAATTTAAATAAAAAATGTGGTGGTTGCTCTATTTCTAAATTCTATTAACAAAATTACAGCATGGTCAGAACAATTTGAGCGCCAAAAATTAATCTATGTTTAAGATTCTTTTTTTCGTCCGTTTTCAGAATTCAAGGCTTCAACTTTTTCGTATACAGCAACAGATTTCTTTTAGGAGAACATTTACAGCTAGCTCAATTGTCAACTGGGATTAATAATCTCAAATTGTGCATTTTGTAGGTTTTGAATAGGAATCCCACAAAAACCACGTTGTATCTGACCTCTGAAAAATGTGACAAGACAAAAAAAAGGTCCTTGTAATTGCTTTTCAGACTCTGTAACAACTTGAGATTCGGGTTTTTCTAATTTGCTCTAATAATTTGTTCAGATTCGCACATTTTTATGTCGACTGGAACTCTTTCGTGTCGCTTATTTTTTTCTCTGGTTAATTTGTTTACTGTTTTTCTTCGACTTTTTTTTCTAATTGCTTTCAGAATTTTTTTATTATTTTTGACAAAACGTTAGATCATAAATTTAAGTGTGGAGGATTGTAAAATTTGTATATTTGTTTCTAATTTAAATAAAAAATGTGGTGGTTGCTCTATTTCTAAATTCTATTAACAAAATTACAGCATGGTCAGAACAATTTGAGCGCCAAAAATTAATCTATGTTTAAGATTCTTTTTTTTCGTCCGTTTTCAGAATTCAAGGCTTCAACTTTTTCGTATACAGCAACAGATTTTTTTAGGAGAACATTTACAGCTAGCTCAATTGTCAACTGGGATTAATAATCTCAAATTGTGCATTTTGTAGGTTTTGAATAGGAATCCCACAAAAGCCACGTTGTATCTGACCTCTGAAAAATGTGACAAGACAAAGAAAAGGTCCTTGTAATTGCTTTTCAGACTCTGTAACAACTTGAGATTCGGGTTTTTCTAATTTGCTCTAATAATTTGTTCAGATTCGCACATTTTTATGTCGACTGGAACTCTTTCGTGTCGCTTATTTTTTTCTCTGGTTAATTTGTTTACTGTCTTTCTTCGACTTTTTTTTCTAATTGCTTTCAGAATTTTTTATTATTTTTGACAAAACATTAGATCATAAATTTAAGTGTGGAGGATTGTAAAATTTGTATATTTGTTTCTAATTTAAATAAAAAATGTGGTGGTTGCTCTATTTCTAAATTCTATTAACAAAATTACAGCATGGTCAGAACAATTTGAGCGCCAAAAATTAGTCTATGTTTAAGATTCTTTTTTTCGTCCGTTTTCAGAATTCAAGGCTTCAACTTTTTCGTATGCAGCAACAGATTTCTTTTAGGAGAACATTTACAGCTAGCTGAAATTGTGCATTTTGTAGGTTTTGAATAGGAATCCCACAAAAACCACGTTGTATCTGACCTCTGAATAATGTGACAAGACAAAGAAAAGGTCCTTGTAGATGGGATAAAGTCCAAAAGTCGAACAAGTTTTGTAAAATTTAGCGGCACTAAAGCTCAAAAAAAGTTACCTAAAATTTATAGCGCATTAAATATGGAAAAAAATCCAATGGAAAGTTCAAGCGAACTGTCTTTACTGGGCTTAAGCAACAGATTGACCAAAAATGCACAGAAGCTGGCAAAACCCAATGATCCATTGTTGATTTAAAAAATTGTGTTTTTTAAAGTCAAAAGGACCATATATTTTTGACTTAAAAAATAATCTACTGAGTTTTCACATTCTCTCAATATTCCACTGAACTTCGTAGAAGACCAATTCATCCCTAGAATCTGATCTGAATTGTTCTGTTCCAAAATTATTATAATAAAAACAAAATATGCGAAAAATTGATGTCGTCTGATTACAATCCGAAACACTTTTTGACTGTAAAAAACAATAAAACTGGCTGTGCCATTGGTTTCACTAGGAACAAGTGTTTATTCCAAATATTTTAAGTACGTATAATATGAAAAAGTCAGTATATCAATAATAAATGATGCATTATGGATAGTTCTCGAGTTAAATTAGCAAAAAAAACTGCTTTAATTTATTTCAGGAACACACTTCAAAGAAACCGCAAGTAAATTTTTCTCTATCTGGAATTACCAGAGAGTCTATCAGCTCTGTCTATGTGTGTTGATCTGGCAAATTTTAGTGAAGTTGACTAACGTAGCTTATTTTGTGCCATTTTTGTTGAAAAAAAGGCTGAATTTTTGCAAATTTTTAGCCAATCAATAGGATCAAACAATTCGACAGTACTCTTTTAATTTAATTTAAAACCAACAAAACTATCAATAACAATTATAACGTTTTGTCATCAAAATTGACAAAAATGCATAAAAATACGGAAAATGTGAAGACAATCAATCAAAATCAGTCAAAGATTCACAGAACTCACCCCGATAGCTCCGTAGGAAAATAAAAATTGAAAAATGAAATAGAAATTCTACGCTGGACTGGTTTCCTATTGATACAACTCACAACCCTCTAAAATGAATGTATCGATCGGCCAAAATTGACTGAAAAAAAACATTTTTGCTTATAGTTTCTACCCCACTAAAATGGGTCGGAACAAGTACAATTATTAGAACAAAATTGGGAAATAGATTTAAAAACGCATCTTCAAACGGTTAATTTGCATTCTTAAGCTCAAATTTACCGTTTTCAGTTGAAGTATACAAAACACTGAAACACAGTGACTGAATCTGAAAAATTTTAGCGCGGGAAATTTTGCTTCTGAAAAGCGCAATATTTCAACTTACCTTGAGGTCACCATTTTTGTAATAATATCAGTGTTATCAGTTAGTAGTAATAACTCTAACTGATCCTCCTTTCAATAATGAATGACTCCTTATAACTAACCAACAATTGGTCTCATAACCAAAAATCAGAAAATATTAACCAAACCACAGTTTAGTATAAATTCGAACCATGATCATTATACACTCTATAGATGTAAATTGTAAGTAAAATGATTAAATTGTACGTAAAAGTTTGGCAAAATGAGAAGAAGTAAAAAACATACTTTTACGTCAGTTGTTTTAATCAGAGCAGAGTTATTAATATTCAAAATACATATAATTGAGAAAGAACTGCGATTTAAATTATTATAATAACTGGTAAATTATCAAATGTATATCAAAGAGGCACACTCAATAATTTCTTGTATTGTCGAATGGCCGAACATTTAAAACCATTTGATTATTTGTTAACAAAAATTTGGATAAAAATTTGCGTTTCATTACGATTTTTACATTAGCTAAGATGAATTTTCAATTTCTGATGATGCGTAAAAACTCAAAAATTGACAAAAACTCAACGTGAAAAATACTTTGTAATGACTTTGGCATTAGAGTTCATTTTGCTAACAAAGCTCAAGTTTTAAAGAGTTTAGAAGCTGTCAAATAGTTTTTAAAGCTTCATTTTTACAAAATGTCTGAATGGTCAAACTCCTCTTGAAAAATGAAGATTATAGTTATAACTAGGCATCGTTATATAGTTAGTTAGTTGAATACGTGACCGGCATGTTCACATACACGGCGAAAACCTCAAATATAATATTAAAAATACTGCTCGATAGCTTGCTTGGTTTATATTTTTGAAATTATAATCTTGTTGAAAAGTTGTATGACATAGACAGATATTTAGGGCAAAAATTAGTATCAATTATTGGCTGATTTCGAGAACGAGAATTTGATTAAAAAGGACAATATATATTTCCGTTTTCAATTTTTTAAAAAATAAAATTGTTCAACCTTTTTTGTATGAAAGGATTTAATCTTGCGATTTGCTCTCCATATCAATAATAGTAATTATTGATCTTGGGACGAACTATCACATGATCAAGTGACAATTGGAGTTGGTATATTTTAGGAGAATATCAATTGAAATACCTATAGGGGACATTACTATGCCTTGATTGCCCGGAAGAATTTAGACGATATTGGTTTCTGATTTTCTCTGATTCAGAGAAATTGAGAATCATTCCACTTGTGGTTCATCAATCTTTTTTTTTCTAAGTCAGTACAGAAAACCAAATTTTCACTTAAACTGTTCTGTGTCATGAAAGATTCTGATAAGAATCATGATAAAGACTAACAGATTCGTATGGGCCAATGAAAACCCTTGTTAATTCTTCTCGAATTTAGTAACTTTCGTACAATTTTTCGTTGTTTTTACGCTTTAACAAGATGGCTTGTTTTAGTCTGATCGTAGCACAGAATGTTGCAACATAACTCTCAAGGTTACATTAGCAACTGCTAAATTTCGACAGAGAAACCGTTGGGAGTATCAGAGGGCAACTTATAACAGCAAAATTTAAAAACAATTCTCTTTTTGGCAACTGATCTTCAATCAGGTTTTTTTGTCTCCATCGATTTTTTAAAAATATCTAGACGCGAATTGAGGCAATTGAATCAATAACTGTATTTTGGGCATTAAATGAAACTTTTTGAAGTTTTACAAAAACAAAAAGTGTCTTTTTTGATGTCTAATGAGCATAATGATATTAACAACTTTCTAAAATCTTTTTAAAAAGTTCAAACAGCAAAATTTAAAAGTCCGAATTCGGGTTTTGGACGAACTTAAAGTCCAATTGGTAAGAAATAGTTTCTAATTTTTCTATTTTTTTTGTGGTTTCTGACAGTTTTTCAACTCTGCCTCATTTGTGTCTAATATTTAAGGGAACTAGCTCTCTAAGAGTAGATCTCCCGTTCTCTTTCTCGTACAAACACATACCGAACACATTACAAACAGAGAGGCAGTCTATTAAAAATACCCAAACAAACGCACGCGCACAAACATACAAACAAATAAAGTGCCACACAAAATTATTAATTTTCTTTTCTGCAACTGATCTTTACCCAAGTTCGCATAGTTTATTTATGTCTTGTTTGTTTTCTCTCGAAAATTAGGTGTGGACTTCTTTAGGAAATTGCATTTGTTGTTGTAAAATTGAAGCTTAAATTTAAAATTACCTTTTTGAAAATTTTTTCCGGGAATTTTCTAATTTTTGATGTTGCATGAGCCTAATGGTCCAACTCATTCTTTCAAAACCTCGTAGATGTATTACAAGCTCAATTTCGTGAAAACAGGTTTTGTTTCGAACACACTTAAAACCGTACTTTGTGGCAAACAAATTAATAACTTTTCTTATTTGTTACGTTTCTGTCGGTTTTGGCACTTTCCCATCAATTTTATCTCATTTAAAAGAGAATAAAAAAGGCTGTTCTAATGATTTTTAGTATTACTGAAGAACATTTGGTATCAACTGAGAAATTACGTTTGGGTTTTTTTAGTCTTTGGAGTATTCTTGAAGGTGGATTCTGCCAAAACACTATGTGTGTGATCGACTAACCCCTTTGAAAGGGAGGGTCGCATCATGTTTTTATAATAAGATTGACGTTTTGAGAAATTTCAACTGAAGTGAAAAGTCTACTTCAAATATCACCTATCGTAAAGTACTCTAAACAAAAGCTGACGTTTGCCAAAGACACACTAGTTTTACAGCAATAACTGGCATACAATGACAGACATATGACAGAAGTATGACAGACATTAGAAAGACTTTATTTGTAAAACAGACAATTGTTTTGCGTTTTCAAACTACAGTTTTCTTTTGATTCGTTGTTTAAAATGTTCATTTTGAAGTAAAACTTCTCGGTTCTCATACAATCCTTATGGTTAGGAGATACCACAAAAGTAGCAAAATCGGAACTTTCCTTGTCCGAAATGGTCCAATTATCTTTTCAAAATTCGGCAATGTTCTTAATGAAACTTTCTATGAGGTTGCAAAGCCTTAATTTGTACATCAACTATCGTAAATATCTTTAAACTCCAAATTTTATGGAGACTTTTGTTATTATGCTTTTAAGATGCTTCTGGAGAATTTCGTCAATTGGCTTTTAGCAGAACTATAAATATTTTTTTTCTGAAGACGTTAAATCACAAACATGGCTAAATCTGAAATCGTTTTTATTAACGCAAGCTTTTCAAGTCCTAACCCTTTGCGAGTCTTCCAATTATCACTTGAGGGAGCAAAACTAAAACTCAGAGCAATTACTAAATTAAATGTTTCTGGCAAGCTGGTGTCCACTAACATTTTAGAATTTGTGATTTGGACAAATTAATAGTCGCAATTGGTAAGAATTAATTAAAAAATTTTCTAATTTTTTGTGGCTTCTGACAGTTTTTGCCTCTAAATGTGTCTAAGACTTAAAGGAACTAGCTCTCGAAGACTAGCTCTCCCTTTCTCTTTCTCGTACAAACACATACCGAACACATTAAGAACTGAGAGGCACTCAATTAAAAATAACCAAACAAACGCACGCGCACAAACATACAAACAAAAAAAGTGCCACACAAAATTATTAATTTGCTTTTCTGCAACGGATCTTAACCCATGTTCGCATAGTTTATTTATGTCTTGTTTGTTTTCTCTCGAAAATTAGGCGTGGACTTCTTGAAGAAATTGTATTTGTTGTTGTAATGTTGACGCTTAAATTTGAAATTACCTATTTAAAAAACTTTTTCCGGGAATTTCCGATTTTTTGCTGTTTCATGAACTTAATGGTTCAATTCGTTCTTTCAAAATATCGTAGATGTATTACAAGCTAAATTTTGTGTAAATAGTTTTTGTTTCCAACACATTTAAAACCAGACTTTGTGGAAAAAAATTATTAACTTTCTTAATTGTTACGTTTCTGAGGTTTTGGCCATATGCCATTAATTTTATTTTTATAAAAAGAGAACGTTAAAGGCTGTTCTAATGATTTTTAGTTGTTTTGAAGAAAATTTGGTATCAATTGAGAATTAACTTTTTGGCTTTTTTACTCTTCAGACTATTCGTAAAAGAGGATTCTATCAAAAGAATATGAGTGTGATTGAACAACTCCTTGTCAGGGAGGGTCGCATCAAGTTTTTAAAAAAAGATTGAAGTTTTGAGAAATTTTCCACTGAAGTAAAAACTTTGACTTTAAGTATCACCTACCGTTAAGTAATCTAACCCAAAGCTGACGTTTGTTAAACACACGCTAGTTTTATAGCATAAACTGACATACAATAACAGACATATGCCAGACATATGACAGACATGAGAAAGACTTTATATGAAAAACAGACATTTTTTTGCGTTTTCAAACTACAGTTTTCTTTTGCCTCGTTTTTTGAAGTGTTCATCTTGAAATAAAACGTCTCGGTTTTCATACAATCCTTATAGTTAAGAGATACCACAAAAGTAACAAAATCGGAATTTTCCTTGTCCGAAATTGTCAAATCATTTTTTCAATATTCCGCAATTTTGGCAATAAAAAATTCTATGAGGTTACAAAGCCTGACTTTGTACATCAACTATCGCAAATATCTTTAAACTACAATTTTATGGAGACTATGATCATTATGCTATTAAGATTCCTCTGGAGAAATTCTTCTATTGGCCATTAGCAGAACTATACATCATTTTTTTTCTGAAGACGTTATTTCACAAACATGGCTAAACTTGAAATCGTTTCTATTAACGCAAGCGTTTCACGTCCCAACCCTTTCCGAGTCTTCCAATTATCACTTGATTAATCAAAACTAAAAATCAATGCGATTTCTAAATTGAATTCTTCGTGCAAGCTGGTGTCCACTAACATTATAGAATTTGTGTTTTGGACAAATTAATAGTCGTAATTTGTAAGAAATGATTTGTAAGTTTTCTAATTTTTTTCTGGTTTCTGACAGTTTTTGTCTCTATTTGTGTCTAAGATTTAAAGTATATAGGTCTCTAAGACTAGCTCCCCTTTCTGTTTCTTGTACAAACACATACCGAAGAAATTGAAAACAGAGAGGCACTCAATAAGAAATACCCAAACAAACACACTAGCACAAACAACCAGACAAATAATGTTCCAGGCAGAAAGATTAATTTTCTTTTCTACAACTGATCTTGACCCATGTTCGCATAGTTTATTTATGTTTTGTTTGCTTTCTCTCAAAAGTTAGGTGTGGACTTCTTGAGGAAAGTGTTTTTGTCATTGTAAAATTGGCACAAAAATTTGAAATTACCTTGTTCAAAGAATCTTTCCGGGAATTTTCTATTTTTGATGTTTCATGAGCTTAATGGTCCAATTCGTTCTTTTAAAATCTCGTAGATGTATTACAAGCTAAATTTCGTGAAAACAATTTTTGTTTCCAACACATTTAAAACCGCACTTTGTGGCAAAAAATTTTTAACTTTCTTATTTGTTACGTTTCTGACGTTTTTGGCACATTGCCATCAATTTTATCTCAAAAAAAGAGAACGTTAAAAGCTGTTCTAATGATTTTTAGTAGTATTGAAGAAGATTTGGTATCAATTGAGAGTTTACGTTTTGGCTTTTTCACTCTTCGGAGTATTCTTAAAGGTGGATTCTACGAAAACACTATGTGTGTGGTTGAACAAGTCCTTGACAGTGAGGGTAGAATCATGTTTTTAAAATAAGATTGACGTTTTGAGAAATTTTCCACTGTGGTAAAAATGTTGACTTTGAATATCACCTATCGGAAAGTACTCTAAGCCAAAGCTGACTTTGTCAAACACACGCTAGTTATATAGCATAAACTGACATGCAATGACAGACATATGCCAGACATATGACAGACCTGAGAAAGAATTTATTTGAAAAACAGACAATTTTTTGCGTTTTCAAACTACAGTTTTCTTTTGCTTCGTTTTTTGAAGTGTTCATCTTGAAGTAAAACGTCTCGGTTATCATACAATCCTTATGGTTAAGAGATACCACAAAAGAAGCAAAATCAGAATTTTCCTTGTCTGAAATGGTCAAATCATTTTTTCAAAATTCCGCAATTTTTGCAATGAAAATTTCTATGAGGTTACAAAGCCTGACTTTGTACATCAACTATCGCAAATATCTTTAAACTACAACTTTTATGTAGACTATAATCATTCTTAAAATACGCAGTTTTTTAAATCAATTTGGGCTCCATGGACAGAATTGTACAGAAAAAAGACGTTTTTTAAATAACACAGACTATTTTTGCCTTTTGAGCTACATTTTTTCCAAGCTGTTCTGACGCGAGTTTATGCCTTTCAAAATTTTATGGACATCACAAATATTCAAGCTGCGAAGTGAGTACTTGAGTTTACTTATAAAAATAGGGGACAAAAATTTACAAAACAAATCGACAGCCTAATCAGTCGAAAAAGCTCTCTTAGTTTTCATCATGGGCTTTTTTAAAGATTTCTTCTAACACCGGCGAGGCAAAGTCTGGATCATAAACAATTTCAGTGTGCCTGAATATTTTCATAATTTGATTGAGTCAAAGTCTGCACCATTTGGCTTTTGGTCTGGACGGGTTTTTTCGTAAGGATTTTTGAACGAGCACATGAACGCATCGAAGTTTTGAGCGAGTCATAGTCTTTATCATAGGTGATTTCCGTCCGCCAGGGTTTTTTCATAAGCAAAAACGGTCTAGATGGTATTTTCATTAGTAATTTAGAACTAGGAGGTCAAACTGGGTTTCTTGTTTTCTGTCGATGCGCAGAAAATTTGTGCAGTGAAATATTAGGTCATCATTAGAGTTTTTAGTGTAACATTAAGACACTGAGACTCTGGGCGTCTTTTTACACTGAGCAGTTAACTTTTTAATATTGTTACAAATTGAAGGGCGATGTTGCAGAATTCTCCTAAGTAGAAAAGTTACATGAATTGGCAATGCTTAGGACAAATTCAAGCAGAGAGATACATCCTCTCGGAATATCTTTTAAAAAGTGCAACATGACAAGTAAACATCGGCGGAGGATATGCAATGCAATTCCACATTTTGTGCGAGCATTTTTACTCACAGGCGACTACACGGTTTTTTGTGTTTGTACCGTATTTCTTGGAGAAATTTCAGTACATTTTTAGTACATTTTGAGAGAAATTTTCTTCTAAAATTTTTTTCAATGTAATCTGACTTTTTTTTAATCTCCCGGTCCTTTATTGCCTAGTGTTGCAGTTTGAAGAAAGATAACTTTTCCCCCAATAACATTTGGGTAAATTTAATGCCTCTGGAGAAATTTGTCAATTGACTTTTAGCAGAACTATACATCATTTTTTCTTTAAGATGTTAATTCACAAACATGGCTAAATCTGAAATCGTTTCTATAGACGCAAGCATTTTAGTTCCTAGTCCTTTTCCAGTCTTTCAATTGCTACTTGAGGAAGCAAAAACAAAACTCAATACAATAATTAAATTGAATGTTTCGCGCAGGCAGGTACCCACTAAAATTTCAAAACTACAAAAGGGTTTTGTATAGAGCGAACTTTGTTGATGCCTTTGAAAGTTAAGACCTGTTTCGGCTCACGCGTCGAATATTGTCACCTTTCTAATGTTTTAACGCTTTAGCATAGATATTTTAGGATTTTGAGGCCACCTGGTCAAAAGCAGTTATTCATCAATGCAAATACGATAAATTATGATGTATACTTTATTTTCTTTTACTCAAGCTAAGCATATAAAAAATTGTGATGATAGGCGTGTGAAGATACTTTTAAGAAACAGATCCGAACGTTCGTTTCAAACACCCCCTTCCACCCCCCCCCCCCCCCACCCCCCACCCACCAAACAACACATAGTTACACACACATGACATGCCAAACTAATTTTGCATTTGCTTCTTTATCCAGTCTCTATAGGCCGACACGCGCGTGAAGACACTATCTGTCGAGCAGTATTTGTTGCCAAAACTGACGACTCCATACACACAAATGGGGGTCTGTTTGTCAGTCGAAAGAGGGAATGCGGGTCCTCCGGAGTCACCCATACATGACCCACTTTGTTCAGAGTCCTCTGACCGCAAACAAACCTGAAAACATGGGTGACGTCATAAAAATTATTCTCTCACTAGGAGAACTTCCTCGTTTTACAACCTTTCTATCATAACTTGAAATGAAATTTAAAGTTAAATCTAACGTGCAAATTGATGTAGTTTTTTCAGTGAAAGAAAAGCCTTCTGCGACATGATTATGGTGTTTTTTTTCGCCATTGAAAGTCACTTAATTCAGCTCGTCTCCAAAACTGTGAGGATTTTTTTGTGATGATAACATTGCGTAGTTGATTAGAAACAAATAACTGTCGTTGAAGTCCATCTTTTACCCTGCTTTTTCAACTTACCACGACCTGCATATCCATTTTCAGGTCAATTTTCTTCAAATAAAGGTCAGATCCAACGAGCGCAGACCATTTTTTCTTCATTCAAAAATAACTTAGAAGAACAACTTCTGGAGCATAAAGGGGTCACAATTTGAGCAAAAAAGCTTGAAAATTTTCAGGAAAATGCTGATTTTCTATGCTGTTTTTTTTTTTTAAAAAAAATCTTAGATTGAATTTTCTGTCATTCTTTCACATACAAGCATTTGAAAATATTTGGCCGATTTGGAAGAAGAAACAAATTTTTTTCCTTTCTCATTCGTCTATTTCTCCAATACAATGTCCACCGTTTCAGAAAATAATTTCAAAAATTTGTCCAAAATCAACTTAATTTTTTAAAAATTACTGATGAGACTCATCAGTAATAAACTATTTTTCTTGACTATGTCCGTGGTCATGGCTCCTCTATTTCCTATCTGCTACATATTATCATTTTTTTCTATATTGTGCTCTATTAATTCTAATCATTTCACATTTCAAATTTGTTCAATTGTAACCCCTCCCTCGGTCTAGTCCAGGTCCTCCAAACAGGTCTCACTTCAGCGTCTTCCTCAAATCGTGGAAATTGTTCCACATGGATCGCTTGGACCCGTTTATTACCTGTGTTTACAAGAAGAGGGGCTGAAGAAGTGCTTAAGGGGTCTGAATTCTTACATAAATATATAATGCGGTGACGTGTGAGGTGTTCATTTGTGATGTTTGATGCTCATTTCCTTGTTATATCTTTTTTTTTCAAAGAGCCCTCTAGGCATTTTTTCCACTGAACAGTCTCTGTCTATACTTTTCTTGTTCTGAACAGCTAAATCGAAGCATTGGAAAATGTTTTGATGATAAAAACCTCAGAATTGGTATTAACACTGTCCATAGTTGTCCCAAAAAAAGGAATTTTTCTTGTTCTGAACAGCTAAATTGAAGCATTGGAAAATGTTTTGATGATAAAAACCTCCGAATTGGTATTAACACTGTCCATAGTTGTCCCAAAAAAAGGAATTTTTTGACTGATTTTTTGTCGGGGCAGTGGTAGAAAATGACATGATATTAATATGATCTTAATCATAGTAAAGAAAACAGTCTGGGAAAGACTATGATTAAGCGCGGATTTACTATGTTACTATGACCCAGGGTGCAAATTATTTTTCCAAAAAAAACTCAAACTGTCTGTAAT
Organism: Convolutriloba macropyga; assembly: GCF_964194025.1. NCBI lineage: Eukaryota > Metazoa > Xenacoelomorpha > Acoela > Convolutidae > Convolutriloba > Convolutriloba macropyga. Next base: position 38,225,225 of record NC_134482.1, on the reverse strand, counting down.
GATGGAAAACAATTCTGATCAGTGTTTATGTTTTGAATATCAGAGTTAACTTTTAATTGCATAAAGAACGCTAGCGCATTTTCATTAAATTGTTGTCTTTATCTGCGTAAAGTCTGAAATTGTGCCCCGAGACAATCAAAGAAAAACGGTTCCCAAAAATAAATTCTTATAGTACCTTTCCTGCTGTCGTAACCAGGGTTTTGTTTGTCATAAATAATAACCACAATTTTTACAAAAAATTCGCAACTTTCAAAGAAATCGCTCCGCTAAAAGATGAGGGCCTTTTGTTGTGAATTCCCCCCCCCCCCGCTTTTAACCGCAATTCTTTCACTATTTTTCGATAAAAATTCATTCAGAGTGACTTAAAAATTCTAACGTGGGTGGAAGGATCGAAATTTGAGAACCGGCACTGGTAAGTTTCACGAAGCCTTGTTTCCATGAGAAAGGATGGCAGGCTGTCCTCATCGCTACCATCAGTTTGGCCCATTCCGCATACTGCTATTTCCTTGTCCGAATAAGACTTTTGGCACAGAGGAAGCACACGAGATGAGGGCACTGCTTTCGTCAACTTCAACACTGCTATGTCGTTTTCATTCGACTCTGCGTCATAACTGTAAAAACATCTTGATTTTATTTCGTTTATATTAATTAGTAAAATTTGCGTAAAATATTACGTTTACAATTAATTAGTTAAATTGAAAGAGAAACTCGTGTGCTTTCGTTTTGTAACGAAAGAAAAAGGCCACCCATTACAATGACATGCCTAGAAACTCTCCAAAGTGAAAAAAGAAGCACAAGACAACACGAGCACTTCCACAAAGTTCACTTGACAGAGAATGCAGAAAATTTCAATATCGCCCAAAAAAACCAGTCATGGCATTTTTTTCCCTGCCCTTTGAAAAAAGTTTGGTTTTGTTGTGACTATATGAGACATTTCAAATTGGTATATGCTCAATTCGAAACTGAATTTGTGAAATTAATAACTTTCTCTCAAAAAATTTTCGTACCAATTATGGCTGATTTTGAAATGGATTAATTGTAAATAAAATTTTCTTAAACCTCTACTTTGCTTATGTACGCAATAATCAACACTTTTCAAGTCCTGGTCAAGACTTGATCCGAGTATTGGCCAAGACCTGACTCAAGACTTGCCAAAGAATTGGCTTAGACTTCACAACAATTCAGATGTCTTCACAAATCTTAGGACTTTAGATAAGAAGTGATCAGTACTGATTTGTAAATCCAAGACTTGTATTTCACTAGACAAGTACTGATCACAACTTGAAATTCTTTCCGGGAACTCAAAATAATGCAAAATGTGAACAACAGTGACAATATGTGATCCCCTAAACAAAACTAGAAGGAGAATTTAACTATTAGATTAAACGACATCAGAATTGTTGACTTGTGAAATTGGATCATGGATGACTTCTGAAAGTTTAAGTGCCGAGTTTCAATATGTTTTTGTTGCGAAAAATTTCCAGAAAGCTGATATTATATAGTTCCAAAATGTTCCTTCTATGCAAATATTTAAAATTATTGGAAAAAAATTAATAACTGAAGAAGTGAAAAAACTCAATTAGCAGTTCTGTAATATCTGAAAAAATTTTGGTTAAGAATAGCCACTAATTTTATTATGACAATTGCTTAAATATTGAGGTTTTTAATGCTCGTTTTTATGCTCGTTTTCCTTTGTTATCAATTGCTTTCCAGTTGTAAGGGCCATTACTTTACATTTTTAGGAGCTCCGTTTTGAGAATTCCCATTGCGTAGTAGTCCCATTGCATAGAAAATGATTATCAGCTAGATCTGTTTGAAGGTAGTCAGAGACCAGTTTGAAAAGAAAGTTAAGAACAAGTGTCAACTTTTCTACATCACCTCCACGATTGAGAACCGAAAAATGTTATGCAATTTTTGTTGAGACCGCGTGGTTTTCAGATGCATAAAGTCGGGATCTTAAATTTTTCCTTAAAACTTAAAAAAATCGGAATCAAAACAAACGCTTTTCAAAGTCACTGAGCTAAATTAAATTAACGGTTCGTACGCAAAAGATGAAGTATTGAATCCCTTCCTCAGAATAAATCTTTTTCAGTTGCTGGGATTGACTTCAAAGGAAAAGGGATACAATATGAAGTGCACAAAAAGTTCAGCAATGCAAAATCCAAATTGAAGATTCCAGCTACGTTTCTAAAAGTGGCTCATCGTTGAGACAAAATAATAAAAGAATCACGTATAATTTTATCAACGTTATCACGCAGAAGTCATTGTGAAAGCAAAGAAAGCAAAAAAATGGTGTCCTTGACGGTTTTCGCTTTTGACGAGAGTGTACTTTGGTACGTCGTCGGAGCCAGAGTTTTGCGCTGGCGTTTTGGTTTTTAATTGGCGTGGGAGGTTGTTGTTTCTTGCTCGGATTTGTTTTGCCTTGGTATGTTAGGCTTGGTTTTTTTAGGGGGGGGGGGGGTACCCTTGTGCGCTTAGGGGCTTGGGATTTCTTCGCTATTCTGTTTGTTGTTCAGTTTTTTCTTTTTGTGCAGGGTTCGTAGACACTCGTGGACGAGGAGATGACCGTCGTTTCAGAACAAAAAGGTTTGAAATTTCTTTGAAAAAAAGGTTTGAAAAAAGTTTCGAGAAAAAATAAAAAAGAAAATCAGCGAAGATTGTTGTCTGTTTCCTGTTGTTTTCAATTCTGAGATTTGTTTTTCAGAGTTTTGTTTCTTCTACTAAGTGCCCTTTTTCGCATTGAAAATTTTTCTGAAAACTTTTCTGAATTTCAGCTCGTAAGACCTAGGCTAAGGATAGAAACGGTTATCAGCGTTTTTTTGGCGTTTTTTTTTTAAATCACACAACAACTAGGCTAAGAAATAACGTCCGAGGCTTTATTAAGTACCGTTTTTGTTTAGGGCTCGGTTAGGAAGCCAAAAAGCGTCCGCGTAGTTGTTAATCTTGCAATCGATTGAAACGTTTTAGCGAAATAAACATTTTGTTTCGACTGGTGTTTGTTATTTTAGGTCAAGTGCGCGTTTTGCCTCGTGAAATTTTTGTGGAACTTTTATCTTTCATCCCTTTTTGAGAAAATTTTGTTTGATCATATTTAGTAACCAGACTCATTTCAGCCCTTTATTTCTCAACCCGGAAACAGTTCTCGCCGTGAGACTTCTGGTTACGCGTTTTGGCTAATCGTAATAGTTGATATCTCATACTTTCGATCGGCGAATCATGTTTCCAAATTCAATTAAGTAGATTTCCTGAAAAAAAGAAGGTTGTGATTGCCGTGCATAACAAGGGGGGGACAAAAATTAGAATATTTTGACGGGCGCTGCTAATTTGATACAAATATTTTTTCCAGGGTGTCTGCCATTTTGCTTCCCTTTTTCCTTCCATTCTTGCATTCTTACGCAACTTTGCTCACTTTCTGAAAACTTTTTTGGATTGCGTTGATTTCTTCGGATTAATAGGTACACCCTGAGGTCAGAACTTCATAGTTCGAAAAACAAATTCAATAAAGTTATAAAATAAGCACTTTTTTTCTAGATTAATTTTGAAAAAAGTACAAAACAATGAGAAGAGATGAGAGAATTTTAGCGACTCAACTAGCTATATTATGGGCAAGAGGTGCTTTGAAAGCTATATGCATCACATACTTAATCATTATGGATTTCATCTTACATCTTTAATACAAGTATATTTCAAAAGCATCACTACAAATAAATTAAATAAAGCATGCTCTATAAATTTTTCCATTCACAATATTTGGTGCGTGACATAACGATCGGCAAAAATTGATTGACTAAAAACCCAGGTTGAGGTCCAGACCCAAATTTGCTTCTGATCAGACTTTCCAGACCGAAATTATCTCTAATCAAAATTTCCAGACGGAAATTCACCCTGATCAGACTTTCCAGACCCAAGTGACCTCTGATCAGACTTTCCAGACACAGAAGGTCTCTGACCAGACTTTTCAGACCGAAGGTGTTCTGATCAGACCATCTTCAGACCATGGTCCAGACTCAAATTCAGACCATTGCCCAGACCTTAATCAGACTATGATCAGACTCAAATGCGCTCGAAGAGGTTTTGATCAGACCCAGTTGCGCTCGAAGCATTTATGATCAGACCCAGTTGCGCTTGCAGCTATTTATGATCAGACTGAAGTGCGCTCCAAACCGGTTCTGATCAGACAAAAGTGCGCTCGAATCCGCCTATGATCAGACCCAATTGCGCTCGAAATTGCCTCTGATCAGACCCAAGTGCGCTCGAATCCGCCTATGATCAGTCTTTTCAGACCAAAATGACCTCTGATCAGACCATCTCCAGACCATGATCAGACCATAGTGCGCTCGAACTTCCGAAAAGACCCTGTAATTTCGGTCTGGGAACACACGGGTGTGCGCTCGACTGGGTCTGATCAGAAGTCAGTTTTGGGTCTGGACCTCAACCTGGGAAGTACATTTTTTAAATCTTTCTATCTATCAATGTGTTATGGATCGGATACTGTTCTTGTGAAAGAGTGTAGGTTAATTAAGCTCACTTTGCATGTATGGTAGCAGTGGCAGAGTACGTATGTCGTCCTCGATTCTTTCTTGAGAAGTCACCAACCTGCACCTTAATTGATATGGCACCTGTTAAACGCGCAAATGTTAAATTATGTTTCATTAATGGTTTTTTTTTGCGAGAGCAAAAACAAAAAAACAGGACAAATGTGGGGGTCACCTTCTCACGCCATCCCCCCCCAATAAAGAGCATAGCCCTCTTCTTCACATTTTTGAGAGACATTTTTCTATGTGACAACACTGAATTAGTAAGAAACCTTTAGTGGCTCCTATAACTTGTGAAGTTAAATAAAGCTCTTTGACTCTTTGAGGGACCTGAAAAAGTGGTACTAATTCTACTCTGTATAGTTTTCGATTTGAACTCACCCAGAACGAGTGTTATTATTATATGAGCATCAAATCTTAAAAAAAAACTTAATTTTTGCAGAACCATAAGCTACGTACAAGAAGGGTCGAAAGGAAGACAATATACTTCATTAGAGGGCATTTCAGACACCCTAATTTTTTTCCTCGAAGAAACGTAAGACGAAACAATCATCCCCCAATAAATATTATATATATATATACACACACACACACACACACACATATATATATATATTATATATATATATATATATATATATATAATATATATATGTATATATATATATATATATATATATATATATATATTATATAAACATATGCATATATCTATATATACACATATAATATATATATATATTATATATATATATAATATATATATATATATATATATATATATATATATATATAGGTTAAAAGGAAAACTTATGGGCCGAAGAATCTATGATCCCCAGTGATTGTGGAATTTTTATCGTGTAAGATCTGATAAGATGCTGACTAAGAATTTTTAGGATAAAAGTTCTGTTAAGTGGAATTTTTGTCGTGTAAGGTCTTGTAAGACATCCTATAAGATAAGCGTTCCTCTTATCATACTTTTTATCTTGTAAGATCTGATAACACATCTTATAAGATAAACATTCCTCTTACCGGAATTTTTTATCTTGTAAGATCTGATAAGATGGAATTTTTTATCGTGTAAGATCTGATTAGACGGAAATTTTTTATTGTGTAAGATCTTATAAGACATGTTTTAATGATTTCAATATAACCGTATAATGTAGTCAAGTTCCTATGAAAGTAAAAAAATAATCGGTATCTGTTTTGGCGGCAGTTTTTATTGTGAGTGTTAACTGGGTACTTTGACTAAACTTAGCATTCCAAGATAGTTTCGGTCTTTGAAAAAAAATTTTTCAGCCTAGTTTGATAATCAGCGCTTCAGGAACGCCCTTGCCACTGGAATAACCTTTTTTACAATATTTTTATAAGTCTTAAAAGACAGTATAAAATACTTTTCGCTTTGTTGCTCAGACGCTTAAGTGTTGCATGTTGTAGCTTTTCGGCTACTGCTTGAAAGCAACTCTGAATTGTCTTCATTTTGAAGAGCATGCCATACTTCAAGAACTTTTAGAG
>NC_134482.1:38151124-38218975 GCF_964194025.1 Convolutriloba macropyga | reverse complement strand
TTATTCGCTCAACCGGCGGATAAGTTGAAAGCGTAGATAAACTACTTCAACAGTTTTTGGAAATTCAATGTCGACTATTAGGAGACTTTTTGGATGAAAATATTTGAGTTAATGTAGGCTAAAATTAGCATAATTTTTGATAAGATTGGTTTCTTTGCAATGTCAGATATTCTATCCTAACTCACGAGAACGACAATTATAAATGTTTGAATATTATAATAAGTCTTACTTTTTGTCAAGTAAGCTTTGAACAGGTCCTTTTCAAAAAAAAATGGGCAACAAAAACGGCCGTGTGATTTTTTTAGTTTTCTATCCCATAAAAATACAAGGTTGGCCAAAATTGCAAAGTTTTGCCAAAATTATTCAATTTTTTCATGGATTACTTCAGCTAAAATTGATCCATGAAGATCTCACCAAATTTAGATTTACGTTTTGAGGTTTTCCCCCTATTTTCCCATGCTATGATATGCCACTCATTTACACTATTGATCCAAGAAATGGTACTGGTCATCACTTGACTGGGACGTCTTGGACCTATTGATGACCCGTCGAGTCGATTTAATATTATGTTACATTATTTATATCATATGTATTGCAAACAAATGTCCATTCTATTCAGGAACAATTTATTATTTTATTGTGAGGCCCCGTCATTAATTAAGCCAAGAAAATCAACCAGTCTCAATTAATTCAAAATATACACAAAATTTGGTATTAAATTATTAATTTTCCTCTAAAGTTCTTTTATTCAACAGAACAGACAAATTGAGACCAGCGCAAGCAGATAGGTTCTTTGGGTGTCAAAATATTTGCCTTCTTAAAAGATCTTCTATGACATTTTTTCAGAACCGTTTTTGTTTTTCCTTAAAATCATGCTACAAATGCCATTGTTTTTGTCTCAAAAAATCAGTGCATTCAACGCGATTCTTTTTACGCGCATCAAACCTCTCCCGCTGAAGTTGTTTATGTTATACATTATTTAGTTGATGAACAGAGTAATCACCCTAATTCACTATAAAACACTAAAGAAGCTAAAAGTATGGACGTCGATAAAGCTACGACCAGTTTTTTGGACGTCTAACCAAATGGTCTTTTAAGTGGTCTTGTAAGAGTTCAAAGCTTATCTTGCAAGACCATTGCAGCAACCAAAAGCTTATCTTAGCAGATACTTCTTCTTTTATTTTGAGGGTTATGTTGGAAGATTCTTTCATATCCGACAATGATTCTTGGCTATATCGTTCAAAATCTTGCAAGATGTTGCGTAAGCTTACAAGACATCTCTAAAACACTTGCATAATATTTTCAAAACAGCCACCCGTAGCACACTAAGGCACTCTTGTCAAAAAATAACATTATTTGTAAAGAAGCTGCTGTTCTATCAGCTGCTAACTGCTCATTTCTTAAAGAAAAACTCCACAACAAAAAAGATGATTTGCTTTCTTTTTTCGTGAAATAGATTATGTTCTTCAAGGAAACTTAGAAGTTGTTTTACTTTCTTTAGAACTCATTTTTTATCTTCATTTTGTTTGTTTGCACCCCACATCATTTTAACATCCTAAACGATCGCTGCGTACCCAATTTCTACATTTTATATTTGTTCAGGTATTTCTCGCGATGTCATTAAAGACGTTTCATAACATATTTCAGAACAAACAAAATTTCTGTTTCAATCGCCTTTTTGAATACAACTCCAACAAAAAAAACTTCTCCGGATTTGGATGGATTTGAAAAAATGGCATTTCTTCTTCCTTTGTGCAAAACAAGTAGATAATCTCACAACTGCGTAAAAGCTATGAAACACAAACTTGGCCGCAAAAATCTGTTCTTTACCCTTTGATAGGCAAACATGAAATTCAGCTTTATGAACGACATTTTGTTGTAGATGGTTGAATGCCGTAAAGATGGGTGATGAAAATCTCTGAAACTGTTGGGATTTTTTTTATGCCGGTTTGCTACAAATTATGCCGGGTTGCTACAAATCACACAATACGGGATCTCTTAATATTTAACTGTCGAACCTGACAAACGATAAAACCAATCCAAAGCACAGATATCTGTCTAAGACCTATTTGTGCTATAAATCTCATTTTAAAAAAGGATTGGGATCTAAGAGTGTTAATTATTAAAAGAATGAATATAAATTCATTAGCTTACTGATTACAAGAAGAATCGTATTCAGCTGCTTTGGAATACCTTTATAAGAGTAATACTTTTATACTGCGCGGTGAATATTCGGCGAGAGTTGTCTGCTTGAAGTAATTGCCCCCTTATGATTAGCTCTCTAATTTGAAATAGAGGAGATGAGCCCTTTAAAATCAGAAATGAAGAAAAGGCTGTTGTATGCAGCCGTGGTTTGGAACAATAGTCAATCTCATTCCGCTTCTTTCTTTGATATTTTCATTGACGATTTGGGACGATAGGATTGGAAAATCACGCACACGTTAGTAGTGAAAATGTTTATTAATTTCGCTACTGAACGCGAAATTAAGAAAACGAAATTCGCTTATCTCAAAGAACTGATATTGTTTTTCTTTTTTTAAAAGAAAAAACGCGAGCCTTTTAGCCTGTTTCATCAACGAGTATTTGCCAGATTTCTTCTAATTCTGTTCTTTAAAACCAGAGAACCCTGAAATTTGTAGGTGAAATTATTCTTCTGATCCAGCTGCTTTGCTCCTTTTAGTTACCCTCAGTTGCAAAAGTCTATTTAAGAGCCGAGAATTGGAGCAGTTTTTCGGCGCCTACGTTAATATGGTTTTTGTCCAAGTTTAGAAGGCGTCCTGGATAATCCAGGCCTAGATTTGGACTCGTTTAATAGAAAGTATATAAAAGCTCATATGTAAAAAATTTTGTTATACTAAGCGTAAACGTAATTCTCATGCGGTCGCAAGAGAGAGAGAGAGAGAGAGAGAGAGAGAGAGAGAGAGAGAGAGAGGAAGAAACAATAAAGTGTTAGTGGGATGTCTCTGTGAGAAGAACCCTGATGGTAATATTTTGTAGGTGAATCTATTGTTCTGATCCATCTGCCTTGCTCTCACTATTTTCCCTCGGTTGCAAAAGTCAGTTTGAGCAATTTTTGCGGCGCCTACGGAAATGTAGTTCTTGTTCTAGTTTAAGATTCTGGATAATGCAGTCCTATGTTTGGGCTTAAAATGTTTATTCAAAAGAGTTTCAACGCTCAGACGTTAATATATTGTTGGCCTAAGTTCCCATTAATTTGTTTGTTGGGTGGTAATGTAGTTGCTATTTACGCTTTAGAATACGTAGTCGATGTGCCAGGTTAGTTATTCGTTCATATTTGGCAGCTCTAAAACTACAATAACTTTTTGATGGAGCGCAATTAGATTTCTGGAGACCTAAAAATTGTCAAATTCTAGGGCATAAATGGTAACTTTCTTCTTCTGTAGATTGCACTGCGTACGATTGTTTTCAACAAAAAAAACATTTCATTTTGATATTTACTTGTAGCAATTTGTCAAAATGTAAAATTATAGCAATTCTTTTTATTCGCCAATTTTTTTATAACTACAATTAGTTGAGCGAGGTACTGTGTGGTCGTATGACCCTGGACTTTTCCAGTTTTGAATAAATTTGTTCGATATGCATCATAAAGGAACCTGTCAGCATTTTAATGTTTTCATTGGCGTATTCCAGTTCATCAAATGTTTTGAAAAAAAGTCGATGTGCAAAAACAAAAAAATAAGTGTCTTCCGTTTTTACAGTTTATAGCATATTTTCAACAAAATGCGTTTATACTCAATTGTTAAGACGTTTGTCGCAACTTCCACTCCACAAACAATTGGGCTGAAGTTTTCCATAAACATGACTGGTTATTTTCAAAATCCAAATACCAGCCTCACACATGTTGGTTATGCAACAAAACAATAACCATTTTTTCGCCATATTACAGTTTTCGAAATGTTTTTCCTTGATTTTGAGATTTCGTCGTCGAAGAAAATGCTATTGCGTTCTCTCTCTAAATTGATCATTTTTTTTGTAAGCTAAAAAATCTTAAAAAACTTAGGGAACGTCACTTTCGAGGTATTTGTTGTCTCACCCAACGTCCCAAATTAGCACTGACCTTCAAAAATTACATTTCACTAATTAATTTTGTTTTTTTTTTGCTGATTTTTGTACGTTGATTATATTTGATGCTCTTAAACTGATTTTTATGCTCTGAAGCTGTTTTTGAAGCTGTCTTATCTTGAAGCGGGTATTTTAGCGAAATTGAGAAAACAGATCATTTCGGTGGTTGAACTCACTTGTACTGTTTGATGTTTAAAATATGTCAAACACATTAGCATAAATCGCATTTTTTTTCTTTAGTGGACTGCACAACGTGCAGTTGTTTTCAACCATGAATCCTTCTATGTTGAAATTAAGTTGTACAATTTTGTCAAAATGGAGCTTTATAACTATTCAATTTGCTGACAATTTTTAAATTTTCTACAGGACTTGTGGTTTTATTAAATTTCAAGCAATCTGAAATTTCCAACTATTTCTCCATTCTCAATTTAACACTTAGTTTCAATCTTATTGTAATCATAATTAGTTGAAGAAAGTAACCTGTAATTGTATGATCTTGAGTTTTTACTGTTTTGAATTAAATTTTTGAGTTAAATAATTAAAAAAACTATCAAGAGTTGTATGTTTTTGACGCAATTTTATGCATCTATTTTTTGGAAGCCAATCTATTTTAAGTTTCGTATATTTTCTTTTAATTTTAATCTTTTAGCCTGAAGTCAGGATATTGATTTTAATCATCAATTGCTCAGAAGTCTGACACGACTAAACGCGGCGTCATTTCGATAAAATATCTTTGGCTGAACCTTTTCATAAACTTGACCATTTTCTTTTAAAATTCCTCATAACGATTTCACAAACACATGAAGAAACCCAAATATTAAAATCTTTCGCTATAATTCAGATAAATTTCTAGGAGTAATTGCTTCCGATGATTTTTTGAACTTATTTCTCTTTGATATGCCTATATATTTTCAAGACTTGGCTATTTCTTTTTTCAATCGAAACATAAAAAAGTTGATCATTCCACAAATTAGCGAAAGTTGGAGACGTGCACTAAAGCATTCCTAGGACAAAAGTTTTTTGTTTCCTCAAAATTTTTCGTATCTGTTTGCTAAGCGTTATTAATTTTTGTTGTGGCTGAGCTTACTAATTTATCATCCAAAGTCAATTGCGCTTCTAGGCCATTTCAGGCATTAAAGCTAGAATAGCAGGAAGAGCGAAATTCAAAGCTACATTCTATCGAAGCCATACGGATTTGTTCATTTTGATCAACATTTATACTTAGCAACTATTATTAGTACTCAATCGTCATACATGAAATTAAAATGAAACCCAAACTCGAACTACGCTATTATTGCTACGTATTCAAGTGTTCAAAATCAGATGAATTTAGCTCAAACGGAGCAAGAGACCCAACTTGGTAAGCCATATTCGATGAAGTTTGCGATTTTCATACCAATTCAGAGAGTGCAGGGCACCGTATACGGCATCCCGAACCCCGAACTCAGTGTATTCATAGAATCTTAGGACATAGTGCTCTACAACTAATCTGAGATGCAATTTTGACATATACAGCAGTATAAATAGAGCTTGAAAAACTACCAAAAATCAGTTGAAGCTCGTTAATTTTGTCTCATTAAACTGACATACAGTGCGTATTGAAGCACATTTTCTTAAGCGGTAAATTACTTGTCCGCTTAAGATCGTGTCTTGTTTCTGTAGATCTTATTAGTGATTGTACAGTTTTGACTTTGGTTTGACTTGTGAAAAGAGAATTAACTTTAATGTTTTCAAAACTTTCTCTCTGAGAAACAAAGTTCCTAAATAAGAGTAACTTTATGCAAAGCACATATATGGCGGAAGATACAGTTCACAAAAGTTAAATGCAAAACACAATATCCGGACAGGTTTGAAACCGCTAAAACAAACTGGGGTGTGTAAAGTTTTCCTTGAGTTTTATAGGAGAGCAGCCGTTACATATGGTCCGCCGAACAAGACAGTGGAAGGCAAACTGCTGTCCAATCTGATGAAGAGAGTGCCGAAGGCACCCGTCACAGAGAATCAAACGAATCAACAGCGCAACACCAGTGAGGCAGAGCGATAGGTGCGAGTGCAATTCACAAAAGGCGTTGAAGAATTAACCTAACTAAAAATGAACAAGCAAAGCAAAAGCAAAAAGCAACCAGGCAATCCAATCACATCACGCAGAGAGGAGCTTCAGTCAACAGCTCAAAGGTACGACAAGACGTTTCAAAATTTAGTGGAAGAGGTTAACACTAAAAAGGGGATTGCCTACAAAATAATTGAAGATTCAGATCGACCCAACAAACTAAAGGCCCTCTACCAACAGACTGTTCACCTTCTAGGGGAAGAAATACCCAAGCAACTACAGCGTTGAAACAAGCTTGTGCCCTATCAAACTAATTTCGTTGAAGAACATTTGAAATAAGCCAGAAAGTGTCAACTAAGCAATTAATCTTTGGCTTGCATATATAAGCAAAGGCACGCAACCAGCAATGAATGCAGAGAAAAGCAACACAACTCAAACAGTGAACGACAGCACGAGTGACAAAAACTACCCAACGGACAACCCAATTGCTCAAACAGTGCAAAATGGAGCAACAGCAAGCAAACAAGATACGGAGAATGTTTCGGATCTTCAGCTAAGCAAATGAGAAGGGAAAGGATGGAGAAATTCGATATCGAGTTCAAAATCAAGATGTGACTGGAACAGGCACTGTTCGAGTGGAGGAGGCTAGAATTGGAAATGCAAATGAAGGAACTGGAAACCAAGCACCAACTAGTGGAAGAAGAGCGCGAGCTAGATTGCAAAGTGAAGAGAACAGCATTAGAGAACGATGATGCTCGTTCCCAATCAACTGGTTCTTGAGACAAATCACCCTTCAAATGGACCCCAAAGAAGAGAGATGTCTCAGACTGGGCCATCAGGATCGACAACCTTCTAACGCCAGAGCGATCAACAGCCCGCTTCAAAACAGTATTGCAGTGGATACACAGTTCCCATCGTAAACAACAAGTGTTTGTGGCCAATCGAGTGGCTGATATACTAGACACAACTGATGTTTAACAGTGGAAACTTGTGAGCGGTATCAATAACCCGGTGGACATTGGCACCAGAGCATCAAAGAACTTAAGAGAAGTGAGTGGCTCACAGGGCCGGCCTGGTTGAAGCAACCAGAGAGTGAGCGGCCGGAGCAAGTGACCACCAACTACTGGAGGAAGAGCGCGAGCTAGATTGCAAATTGAAGAGAACAGCATTAGAGAACGATGATGCTCGTTCCCAATCAACTGGTTCGTGAGACAAATCACCCTTCAACTGGACCCCAAAGAAGAGAGATGTCTCAGACTGGGCCATCAGGATCAACAACCTTCTAACGCCAGAGCCATCGACAGCCCGCTTCAAAAGAAACCCTAAAGTGAACAGGCAGAGTCACTTCTCACGATATCGCAGTTCACGAGACCGTTCCTCCAGTGTTGAAGACCGGGACGTTTTTCCCAGAATGAATCTACTACGATACAACAGTGGGTAAGCAAGAAGCAGGAGCCTTCCAAAGCTGAAGTCGAACAAGTTCGATGGAAACCCCCTCGAATGGCCGGAGTGGTCTCGTATGTTCATAGCAACAGTGGATCAACGACCAATACCAGACTCAGAGAAGATGAGCCATCTGAAGACTCTACTTACAGGCAAGGCAAGAGGAGCAATCTCTGGAATGCGCTATTCTGGACAAGTCTATGGTCTTGCATGGAGCATTTTGGAGAGGAAGTTTGGAAGGCCTCATGTGGTCATTGATGCACAACTGGAGAGTCTTCGCAAAGCAATTCAGTTAAAACCTCACAACTCAACAGGTCTGATCAGCTTCTCAGTTACTGTCTTGACCTTTGTGAATGTGCTCAAAGAGTGTTCTGCAGTCAAGCTCGACACTATATATGGCAGTAGATAAACTACCCCCAGTTCTCAAAGAGAAGTGGTGGTTCTATGTTGATGATAAAGATGAAGATTGGCCTGATCTGATTATGATTGACAAATCGCTATCAAGGATAGCATTCGTGCACGAAGGGTTTTCAGCTTTCAAGGGAGAGCGAAGAGAAGAAGACCGAAGAAGCACAAATAGAGACAAACGGTTCTCGAAAACATCGAACTTCAGCGCTAGTTCGAATGTGAATGAAACCAGGCAAATGCAAAGTGATCACTGCCCACTAGCTGATGGCACTCATAAAATACGGAACTGTCCACTATTCAGGGACATGAGTGTGAATGATCGCTACGCAGCAGTGAGGAAGCAACGCTTATGTTACGGATGTCTCGACAAAGGATATGCAATCAAAGATTGTAAAGTCAACGCGTGCAGTATCAAGAAAAGAATCACAACCGATTGCTACTCTCAGAAAACCAAATGAATGAGGGCTATCACGCAGTCAACGTAAGCCCATCAACAATCAACCACAGTAACGAAGTTACTAGTTTTCTTGAGATAGTTCTTGTCTCAATACAGAGCGGTAGCAACAGGCTGAACAGATATGCGTTCCTCGATAATGGATCAGTGGTTTCATTCATCGATCAAAGTGTGCAAGAAAAATTACGAGCCCACGGCACCGATGTGACGCTCTGCATAGCTGGTATACACGGAACAAAGGACCTGAAGACAGAAATGATTCCTCTCAAAATTAAGGGACTACATTCAAAGGTGCATTCAATCGAAGGGTTTGCACATCCGTCAATCTCGTTGGGGAACACAAACTACAGCTACAACAAGCTGAAGCAAAGCTTCAATCACTTGAGTGTTCTACCCCACGAAGGCTTCAACTTGATGGAAGTTGGCATCATCATTGGTCAAGATGCCTATAATATACCACGCCCATTGGACTACAAGATAGAAACCCGAAGTGAACCTTTCGCCGTTTTAACAGAGCTAGAATGGGTATTCAGTGGACCCATGATTGGCAAAGAAGACAAAATGTTTGTCATTTCGCCCTCACTGAAGATGTTAAAGTGGCTGAGAATATTCAAACCTGGTGGGACATAGAAACCTATGCTTCCCAAATCAACCTTGTCAGTCAGTCTAAGAAGGAATTGCGGGAACAGAAGATGCTAGAGAGTACGACAAAGTTCACAGGCGAGCGATACGAAGTGGTGGTGCTGTGGAGTGAACCAGAGCCAAACCTACCGAAGAACTACAACTCAGCCTTGGGTCAGCTTTACTCACTGGAGCGATGATTCCAAAGGGACCCAAACCTGAAGACTTTATATCAACAGTCCATAGATACAGATGTAGAGAAAGGATTCGTAAAGATATTCAACGAGTCCAAAGTGAAAGGCAACTTCGGGAAACAATGGTATTTGCCACAACATCCAGTGCTAAACCCGAATAAGCCCGGCAAAGTAAGACGTGTATGCAATGCCGCATCAAAATACAAAGAAGTTTGCCTAAATAAAACTTACTAGCAGGAATTGATTGGAACAATTTTCAGATTCCGTGAAGGACCACTAGCCCTGACAGCAGACATCGAATCAATGTTCCTAAAGGTGCAAGTTCCCGAACAGGATAGAGGTTGCTTGAGGTTCTTATGGCGTCCAAAAATAATTGAACTTGTTCAGATATACGAATATCAGCGTCATGTATTAGGAGCTTAGAGTTCTCCAATTTGTTTAAACTACGCTCTCAAGCGAGTGGGACTGCACAAGTAAGAAATGTATCCAATTGCAGCAAAGGCAATACAAAACAACTTCTTCATGAACGTTTTCATCAAATCAGTAGAAACCCCTGAAGAAGCAATTGAGGTCTTCAATCAACAACATCCTCTTCTCTCACATGGATTTGAACTGAAGAAGTGCATAAGCAACAATGATGCAGTCACCCAAGCAATCCCAGAAGACTTGAAATCAGTCAGCAACACGAAGCAAGTCGAAGTGGAACCCAAGACGGAGTGAACTTAACTACTAGGGCTACAATGGACTGTTACTGATGACAGCCTTCAAGTGTACAGAGGTACGAACAAGGAAGTTGAAACACCTATAACTCAGAGAAAAATTCTATCATTGGTATCTTCAGTATTCGACCCCATCGGATTGTTTGCTCCGTTCAGTGTTCACATAAGTCGACCACTGAAAAGCTTCTGGACTAAGAACGGACAACATTGAGACAGCGAAGTGGAGCCTGGCTAAGAATAGGATTTCCTCAGATGGAAACAACAACTTCCAATTGTAGCTGAAACAAGCATCGATAGAAAATACTTCAACAGAGAGAAGGACAGAACCGAAATTCATGTGTTTGCTGATGCATCTGAAGACACGATGTGTGCAGTGGCCTATCTAAGTTCACAACCAAAATAATGCTTAGTTGACTTAGCATTTGTCATTTGAAAGTGCAGAAAGGCATCGATGAGGCATCTTTGAATACCTAATTTGGAGTTGCAAGTGGCAGTCATGGCAGTGAAGTTGAAGAAACAGATAGTCAAGGAACATGAAATGAAGATAACTAGTTGCACTTTTTGGTCAGACTCAACTACAGTATTGCAGTGGATACACAGTTCCCATCGTAAATAACAAGTGTTTGTGGCCAATCGAGTGGCTGATATACTAGACACAACTGATGTTTAACAGTGGAAACTTGTGAGCGGTATCAATAACCCGGCGGACATTGGCACCAGAGCATCAAAGAACTTAAGAGAAGTGAGTGGCTCACAGGGCCGGCCTGGTTGAAGCAACCAGAGAGTGAGTGGCCGGAGCAAGTGAACCTAATAATTGCATCAGATGAGGAGAATATACCCTCATCACTTTTCATGATACAGTCTGAAGAGAAGAAAGCGGCAATTCATTGGGAACGTTTCAGTAATTTTAACAGACTAGTAAATACAGTGGCATACGTACAGCGAGAATTGAACAAATACAAAACAGCAACATTCGTAGGCAGCATTGAAGAAAGAGAAAAAGCAAAAGCAACAATCTTCAAGTTACTACAGCAAGAACAGTTTGTTGAAGAGATGAAATCTCTTAAAGCTGAAAAGATAATTCCAAAAGGCAGCAAAATTTTACAGTTCTCACCCTTTCTAGATGAAGAAGGATTTATTCGAGCCAATGGCAAAATAGGCAGAAGTAAATTGGACTTCAATGCAAAGCGTCCAATATTGTTACATCGGAAACGTCATGCGATTGATTGTTTTTACGAAATGAGCACAAAGACAATCAACACGAGGGCAGTGAGCTTGTAAGAAACATTGTTCAACAGAAGATGTGAATCATAGGAATACGGAACGTATCTAAGGCATACGCAGTGTATCCTAGATGTGAATCCTAGGCAAGTTCGACACAGATCGTTGTCTCAATGCAATTATGAGATTTATTGCACGAAGAGACAAACCAAGTACAATTATCAGTGACAACGGTATAAACTTTGTTGAAGCTGAAAGAGAGTTTGCAGAGTACGTTGCGGCATGGAACAAAGAAGGGATCGAAGAACGTCTCATTCAACGAGGAATCAGATGGATGTTCAACCTACCCGCAGCACCTCCCTCACTTTGGAGGAGTATGGGAACTACTGCTGAGAAGTTGCAAGAAAGCAATGCAAGCAGTGTTGGGGAACAGATCAGTCACCGAGAACGTTCTTTCAACAACGATGTGTATTGTTGAGCAGACATTGAATGCAACACCGTTGACTCCAGTCAGTTCAGACGTTAATAACTTAAAGGTATTGACCCCCAATAAATTTGTGCTTGGCAACAGGAACGTTTGCCTACCATGCGCAGAAGAATTTGTGGATCATCGAAAACTCTTTTGACAAACTCAAGGTTATGCAAATCTCATAGGGGACAGATTTCGTATGGGCGATCTAAGGCGAAAAAAACACTTAAAGAAGGCGATCTTGTTTGGTTGACCAAAGACAGCGATGAACGTGGATATTTTAAACTAGGTCGAGTTACGGAGACCATGGGTGGGTCTGACGTTGTGATTCGATCAGCGACAGTTCGAACAAACGATGGAGTGTACATGAGACCAGTGGTGAAGCACGCCCCAGTAATACCTGGAAAAGATGTTTTCGCGATGGAAATCGGGGCCGGCAATGTTGTGGATGAGCTTACTAATTTAACATCCAAAGTGAATAGCGCTTCAAGGCCATTTCAAATATTAAAGCTAGAATAGAATGAAGAGCAAAATTTATTGCTACATTCCATCGAAGCCATACGGACTTTTTATTTTTGTTCAACCTTTTTGTTTAGCAACTATTATTAGTACACAATCGTCATACAAGAAGTTAAACTGAAACCCAAACTCGAGCTACTCTCTTATTGCCACATATTCAAGTGTTCAAAGTCAGATGAATTTAGCTCAAACGGAGCAAGAAATACACAACTTGGTAAGCCGTATTTGATGAATTTTGCGATTTTTGTACCAATTCAGAGAGTGCAGGACCCCGTATACGGTATCCCGAACCCCGAACTCAATGTATTCATAGAACCTGACAACATAGTGATCTACAACCACTCTGAGATGCAATTTTGACATGTACGGCAGTATAAATAGAGCTTGAAAAACTGCCAAAAATCAGCTGAATTTCGTTAGTTTTGTCTCATTAAACTGACATACAGTGCGTATTGAAGCACATTTTCTTAAGCGGTAAATTACTTGTCCGCTTAAGATCGTGTCTTGTTTCTGTAGATCTTATTAGTGATTTTACAGTTTTAACTTTGCATTGAAAAGAGAGATAACTTGGATATTCTCGAAACTTTCTTTCCTAAGTAAGAGAAACTTTGTGCAAAGCACTTATATAGCGGATAATACAGTTCACAAAAGTTAACTGCAAAACACAATATCCGGATACATTTGAAACCGCTGAAAAGAACTGGGGGTGTAAAGCTTTCTTTGACTTTGATAGGAGAGCAGCAGTTACAATTTTACTTTGCCTATGTTTCAATTGCTGTGTATGAATAGATCTTTAGCTTTAGACAAGATAACTTCAAATGAGAGCATTTAATCCTACGTTTTAACAAAAATTTTCATCTTTTAACAACAAAGTAAGCCTTTTTTCTCCAAAATAATTATTAAAAAAATGTTTTTCACAATTCTGAAAAAAAACTCCAACCTAATTTGTTCCTAAAAACCTGAGTTTTTTCTGTCAAGTTAAAAAATCTGAATGTTCATAGATTATTTCTTTCTACAAGTTGTTTATTCCTCACATACATCGTGATATAGCACCAACTGAACAGAAGAATCAGCCATCAATCCAACAGCAATGAAAACACAACTGTAATTGTTAAACTTGAAATATTGTCTACGGTCGAAACTGGAAGTTTTTACAAGTTTAGTCTGAAATTTGGGGATTTTAACTTTAACAATTATCAGTGATAATTATGGAACTTTTTAAATTACAACTCACTGCAAAAAGTTGGTTTTTTAAACTTTATTGTTGCAAAAATTGCTTGAACGATGAATTGAAGCCAACAAAATCAATGCAAACAAATGATTGGAAAATTTACAACTGCTATATTCTATTATTCAGGTTATCAATATATTTAAGAAAGATATACGAGAATGGAATCCTATTTTTTTATTCACGTGTTTCAGTTGAAAAGATTGGTATAATATTCAATCTAGCTTGGAAGCATGAAATGAAATCAATGATTCAACATAATTTAAGAAGAATCGAGAGACTAAAGCAATAGCTAACTTATATTTCCAATTCCAACTTGAACTATTTGTATCTCTGATGATATATTGGCCCCTAAATACTTTGATTGCTAGGTCTCTAAAATCTGTAAATCCGTTTTTATTCAAGCATGATCATTATCAATTTCAGTTAAGTAATTTCGAAGGTACCTCGCAACCTCAAATGTTTCTTAAAATCACAAAACTGCATTAAAAGCGAATGAGTGTTCAATTTTTGAACTCAGTTAAAGATGGCGACAAGACAGATTGAACCAGTCAAGCGCTGCTCTTTTGTTTTTATTTGCTACCAATTTTCAATACTCCGATTGTAATAGCCAGTATCGTTTCCGCCAAATTTCTATCGCAGCCGCTATCCATGATTCGAGATAGCCACAATTCCACATCAACGCCGTCAGGGATAAGTTCAAGTTGAGTGATAAATCTGGTCACAAAGACAAAGCTGTTGGTATCGTTCCTGTTATTTGGTTTTATCATAAATCGGCACAAACTATCGTCCCGCACAATCTTTGCAAGGGCCGAGAAATGTCGCACGATGCGACCCAAAGGCAAAGCTACAGCTAAATGAAACATATCGCGGGTTAAATTTTACGTGTACTGAATCAACTTGAAAAGACCAACTTACAGAGTGCATGCAACAGTCAATTTGGAATGATCAGAAACTTGCAAGATTTTGCATAATCTTGCATGATTTGTGCCAGATTATTGCAAGATAACCATTTTTCTGCAAAAATCGTGTAATTTGATAATTTTTCTGTCAGAATCATGCATGACAAGCATTCATTCATTCTGCCAGAATCTTGCAATACAACAATTTTTCTACAAGAATCTTTCAAGATAACAATTTTTCTGCAAGGTTAATGCAAGATAACCATTTATTCTGCCACAATCTCATAAGACAATAATTTTTCTGGCTGAATCATTTAAGATTAGAATTAAACTAAAGTGAATGACCGCGGTAGCTTGTTTTTATCGCCAGAGTAAAAAAAGTCTTGAATAAAAAGAAAATTCGACTAAAAAATGCGAAGATAAAAAGTTTCTGTAGCAATTTTAATTTGATAGCTCGTTTTAACTCGAGAGCTGCTTTTATCAGAAGATAATGAAAACAGAAAGTACTCCTTTTTAGGCCGTAACAAAAACTATTACAATTTTAGGTAACCAAACGTTTTAAAAAGTTCATAACTCTACCCGAAAAAGTTACGTGTACTGAAAATTTGATCAACTCGATCCGGAAAGTTTACGTTCAATGAAAAAATTGCATTTACTGAAGCAACTTGCAAAGACCAACTCGCCGAGGGCATACGACAGTCATTTAAGATCTTTCAGAATATTGCAAGATTTGCACAATCTTGCAAGAATTCTGCCAGATTCTTGCAACACAGATAACCATTTTTCTGTGAGAATCTTGTAAGATGATCACTTTTTTGCCTATATTATGCACGACAAGCATTCTTTCTGCTGCCAGAATCTTGCAATATAGCAATTTTTCTAAAAGAATTTTGCAAGATGACACTTTTTCTGCAAGGTTAATGCAAGATGACCATTTATTCGTGCAGAATCCTACAAGACAACCATTTTATGTCGGGAATGTTCTGGATAAAATTTTTTTAAAACAGAATGTCCGTGGTAGCTTATTTCATCACCAGAGTAAAAAAGTCATGAATAAAATGAAAATTTGACTTGAAATAGTGGAGTCAAATATGACTTCCAGAACGAACTATTTGAAAGACTTTATTATTTCAATAAATAAAGACTGAAAATACTTTTCCCTGATTGGATAAAAAAGGGAATAATATCTTTTCCTTTTTTTATCCTTTAGATGTTTACCCATTTACCCCTCTTCTCAGAAGAGAAAATTATTTAGTCAGTACCAGTTAACCACCTGATATAATAATAAAGTATATTTCTCTCTCTCTACTCCGCTCTTGTTTTGTATTGAGATATACATTAGACTTTAGCATTGGGGCCCCTGCACTGTCTACTGAAGCTCAGATAGAAGAGTAACAGACTAGAGATATAGAACTTTAGTTAGTCAGGTAAGCCTTAAGAGTACACCTTATTCTTGAGACAACCATAAGACAGTTCCGGAAGTAGCCTAATAAAAGTAAGCTCAGAACACGTCTTATCTGGTGCGACCAGTGCTGAACTAAATTGGGTAAACAAACAGAAAAAACATCGAAAAGAAAACATAAGTATTTGTTGGTAAACATAACAAATAAAAAGAACATTAAAATGGCTTACAACTACAATGAACAAACATATACTAGCAATTTCTTAATACCATTTACAATTGCTAACGATTGTCCACAAGAGAATCGTGAAATTATCTACAGAATAAAAATAAACTTGAAAAACAATCTATTTAAAGAAACAAAACATATACAACAAATTAACATACATAGAAACCATCTAGTACATTACCTACCAGTAAAACTACTGGGTAGAGATCAACATAACAAACACTACGCATTTACACTAACAGATGAAAAAGGAGATAAAAAGATATTTTTTAATTTCCAATATGAAACATCACTATCGGATATGTTTAAAATATTCTTGAAAAGACATGAGGAATCACAAGATAAAACAAAATTGACAGCTATAACATCCACTACGTACGACATACTAAGGAATACAGCCGAATACCTGAACAAACATCGTCAACAAATACAGTCAGTGAACGACAAATTAAGATTCGATATAAAAAATTATAACAATTGGCTAACAAAAATAATTGAATTAAAATCAGACTTCAAAACAACAACATTAGATATAATAAAAATAGTATCTGAATTCACATTCCTATTTTGGTTAGATAACTTCGAACACAATAATGAAAAACGAGTCCAATTCGGAGAAACATTTCCAGAGGAAGTTAGTCATCTATGTGACGAACTACAAAACATTTGGAATAGCGAACATTTTTCAGAACATTTTGAAAGCACATTAAAAATATGCTCCGATAGCATAAACTTCATTGAAGGATTACAAAATCATATAAAAATCACGGATCAAACTCAAACAGGATCTTCTTCATTTAACTTATCAAGAAGCCTAACATCGACATCAACACCTAAAGACATTCAAATAAATAATAACTTACAAACAAAACAAAAATCAACACTAAAACCTGATAAACAATTAACATCGAATTTATTTGGAAATCAACAAAATATAGACGAAGATATAGATATCTCAGATTCCGAAGACAGGGAGATAAGATTTGAAACTAAATTACCACCATCAGTGAACCAAAATGCTCGACGGAAATATCCAATGAGAGATAATAGAAACAATACCTATATTAGTTCTCTAAATGACAACCAAGACTATCACGAACAATATTGGAGACAACAAACAATTACATGGAACTAAGAAACGAAATAACAGCTACAGTAACAAATCACACAAATAAACTAATAGATGATCTAGAAATGAAATATCAACAGATGAATAAAAGAATGGAAAAAAGACAAGAAGAAGCACTAGAAATGGTATTCAACAGACTAGATAAAACTCTAGATAACATAAATAGACAAACAAACTTCAGAACAGAAAAAGAACAATTATTCAATAACAGAAACATAGACAATATTGCGAACGAAAATATACAAATAATAATAGACAATACAATCGACAACATGAAAATCGGAATAGAAGAACCAATTCTATCACAACAGAAGAAAGAGAAAAAACCGCAGCAGAACCTCCTCTACCTTTTTATAAACAATTAACATCAATGAGCATAAACGAAGAACCTCAAATAGAACAAAGCATTAGCAGTGGTTCAGTACCAACAACAATAAGACCTTTCGATGGTACAGACCCAGCTTACACTGTTGAAGAATACTTAAATAGTATAGTTGCAGCAATGATATTTAGCAGCGGAATAGAACCAGTAAACAAACCTGGACATCATCAATGGAAAGTAAAAAGAGCAGCCTTAATATTACATACACTACAAGGACCTGCACAAAAATGGTATTCAACACTTCCAAGCGAAACAAAATTAGATTGGGAAACATTCTGCAAAGAGTTCTCAGATATGTTCGATTCTGAAAAATCAAAACAACAAGCAAAAATAATATTACAACAACTACAAAAGCATCTGATCATTAGCACTGAGAATAGAAACTCTCGTGAAAACTGCATACTCATTATACACAGAAGATTACAGAAATAGTGTAATGAACCAAACATTTATTAGATGTCTAGATAACGAACTAAAAACAGCAGCATTAAAAAAGCATGCGAATCATAAGCAAACGCCGAGAGAACCGGAAATGCCATTCAAAGCATTGGTAGAAAAAATAGACCAGATGGATCTAACAAGAACTATAACAAATAGTCACAAACGACTATATGAGGTTTATCAGAGCACGAGTAATATAAATGATGACCTAAAACAAATGAACATAGCCTGTAACAATATCAATGAACTTAACCAAAACGATCTAGAACAATTTGAAGGAACAATATGTAATGTCCCTAACGGAATTAATAATACATATGACAAAAAGAATTTCAAAGGAAGACCAAAATTTGCATTGTTTTGTAGCTATAGCAGCTCACACGGACATAATAAAGGTAGATGCTTCAAAAGACCACGCCGAGAAAGCATAGCACGACCAAAAGAAGGATCATTTTATGGTCACATGAGAAATAATCAAAACTTACCAAACAGAAAGATTGATTCAAATAATATTAACGGAAGACAATTTTTGCCAACGTCACCGATATATAACAATTCACGAAGTCGAACCCCATACAGATCACAATCAAGAAACAATTATAGTAACAACGTAAATCCTGGAGATAATAGGAATTATCAAGGATATCGAAAAGCACATAATTACAATAACAGAAGTACAAGTTATAATAGAAACAATTACAGTAGAAGCAGAGGAAACAGCGATAATAGAAATAACAATCATAACAGATACAATAGTAGATCAAGCTCAAGATATACAGATAGAAACAACTCAAGACAACAATCACCATATAACAGAAATAATAACTACAATAACAATAACAGACAAAGATATAACAGCAGAGATTCAAACAGAAATAATAGATTCAGACAACGTTCAAGTAGTAACTACCCAAATAACAATAACAGAAACTACCCAAATAACAATAACAGAGACGACAGGAGATATTCATCACAAAGAGAACAAAATCAAAGAAATTACTCTACAGAACGACGAAATGAAGGAAACAAATATAATAATAATAACAACAAAAACAGAATAAATAGCATTAAGTCAGAAAAACAAAACGATGACCCACCAGGAATTGACGAATACGAATACACATCAGAGTCATCAGACGAAGATCAAGAGATACTAGATAAATTCTATAACGCAAACGAAGATACATGCAATACATTAATAAATACATTAGAGAGTAATCCTACATGGATATTACCGACGTATCAATGTAATAAATTCGAACAAGACTTCACTAAACAAAAACCAATTTTAGAAATTGATTTTCTACTGGATTCAGGAGCAACATTAAATTTACGCAATGAAGATACTTGGAATGAGATAAAATATAATAACCCAGAAAAACAATTGGAAAAGCAAACAAAACATTAACTGCAGCGAACAACACTACAATAGAAACATACGGAACAGCCAAATTACCTCTCACACCAGATAGAATCTCAAACAACAGAAATAAACCTCAAAACAATTTTTACAATCATTTCTATGTAACTCAATGCAATCATAACATTCTAGGCACCCCATTTTTCAAAGAATATATCGAAACGGTAAATGTAAATACAAACAGACTAACATTAAATACAAATACAATCCTAGATAATGACATTATATTCTATATGAACAGTACAAAAGGTTACCCGTATTACTCTCGATTATACCCAATATTTAACAGAGAAACAATTTATATCGAACAGAACCAAAATAAAAGCATAACATTTCCAATCCCTATATTTAAACAAATGAAAAAATCAAATGAAAAAACAATTCATAAATCACATTTTTATTTTGAACCGATAAACAAATATCACAACATATCTTTTACAGATATAAAAGATTTCACAGCAGATGAAGAGTACTTCATAGACATTTTACTAGTTAACAAAAATAGACATAGAATAACCATAAATACAGGCTTAATTGGTTTCATGAATAGAAATATTACATTTCAAAAACAAGATAACGAAATATATCAAACAAACTCAATTGACTAATTCACAGCATTGTATCAACTAACATACGAAAGTGAATACGATATTAATGAAATACTAAACATACAAGAAAGCGAAACAATCGAACAAGTAGCAACATTTGAAAGAAAATCAAACTTTAAATGCAAATTTAATATTAACAAATATTCAGAACAAGAAAAAGAATTCATACAAATGTTTGATTTTCAACATTCATACTTAACACAAGAAGAGTTTGAAAAAGTAGTAACAATCATATTACAATACAAACAAGTATATGCAACAACAAAATTTGATGTCGGAAAAACAAAAGTAAAATTGAACCTACCGATGAAAAAAGATGCAATTTTCAAAAAACAACGAATAAGCAAAGTACCGATACACCTTCGAGAAAGAATACAAAAACTATTAGAAATATAAAAAAAATACGACATCATCGCATCTGTTAACAAAGAACAACTATCAACAGGGAACACATTCCAAATAATATTACGAAAAGGCGAATCTCTAAAAATCGTGCTAGATGCAAGATACTTGAACAGCATGATAGATGAATCCAAATGTAACTGGCCAATCGAACCAGTTGATGTAGCCCTAACAAGAATTAATGGAACAATATTCACAACAGCAGATTTAAATAGTGCATATAACCAAATACCACTAGACAAAGATACAATGCGATATACAAATTTTACAATCCGTAATGAACAATACTGTTTTAAACGCTTATTCTACGGAATATCAATCGGACCAGCAGCATTTGCATCAATATTAACACACTTTCTATATCCTTTAATTAGAAAAGGAACAGTCATCACATACGTAGATGACATTTTTATCCAAACAAATTCATATGAACAAATGTTCGAAACATTGATAGAATATCACAAAATACTGCTAAACGAAAACCTCAAAGCAGCACCCGACAAAACATATTTTATGTTAAAGAAAGTAAAATTCTTAGGACATATAATTGAAGATAAAAAAGTGAAGCCACTTACATCACGGATTGATGGATTCCAAAAACTGGAACCACCAACGAGTATGAAAGCTTTACAACGATACTTGGGAATAATAAATTTTCTAGCGAAATACGTATATGGTATGCAACCAATACTACAACCATTATATAATCTCTTACCCAAAGAGAATGACTTTAAATGGACAAAAGAACATCAAACAATCTTTGAACAAATGAAAAGAACAATAACATATAAACTCGAATTAACTATGCCAGACACTAAAAAACCATTTTACATCATAACAGATGCATCCAACACAGGCATTGGAGCAGCATTATTACAACAGCATCCAACTGAAAAGAAGATGGAATTAATATCAGCAAACTCTAGACTTTTCACACCAATTGAAATGCGATTATCTACATTAATTAGAGAATGCTCAGCGATCATATTCGCCCTAACGGAGTATGAATTCCTACTAACAGGTTCAAATCATCCAGTTATTCTATTTACAGACCACAAACCAATAATCTATCTATTTACGCAAAAGAATAAACCGAATCACAGAGTTTACAGATTTCAACTTATACTAATGAATTTTCCAAATTTACACATTATTTGGACAGAAGGAAAAAACCTAGCACTACCCGATCTTCTTAGCAGAACAATAGATGAAGAACATTTTACTAAAACACGAGATATTACAGTAGAAATACCGGAAAACATAAAATTCTTTTTCGCAAAAACACCATTTGCAAATATCCTAGAATGTAAATACAGCATATGTAATAACACAGATGAAGACAATAAAGAAAAAACACACTATCCAGTTTCAGCTAACATACATAATAACTAATTTGAAATCAACATTGATAAGAAGGAATATCACCCAAATTCATACGAAAAGTATAACACAGAGTCAAAAACGAACTTAATACCAAAATACAAACCGAAAACAAAAAATTGGCAGTCACCAATTGTAGAAAAAGACGATTTGATTATTGAGAAAAACCAAAAAAGTCCATACACTGTTCACCATGACGATGAATACCTTAGACTAATTAACACTGTTAAACAAGAACATAACTACGATAACACAAAAATAACAGACGTTTTCTATGATGAAAAAACGAAAATCACAGAAGACCTCATTAGAGAAACACAAATCATAGACCCAGTACTTCATAAAAATCACAAGTGGAAAAAACATAACAATAAACCACATTCAGTAACAATGGACATACGCGGAAACAAAGGACTTTTCGCATACTATAGAAAGTTTAAATCAATCGTAATTGACGAAAAAACTGGAATAATTAAAATCATTATTAGAATTCACAAAAGCACAATCCAAAGAATATGCTTACCGTTAACATTACTACTATGTGTTTTTAATGAAAACCATTGCACAGACACAGTTGGTCATACAGGACTTGAAAAAACAAAAAGGAACATAATGGAGAAATATTGTTTTCCAAATTTAACAACCTGGATAAAAATCCTAATAGCAGATTGCATACAATGCCAAACAAACAAAGTATTGGCAAACACAAAAACGAAAAGTAAAAAAGAACAATTAGCACCAACAAAATCATATTTTAATGAAATGATAATGATAGATACAAAAGGACCCATCCAGCCATCATCCGAAGAGAACAATTTTATCTTTGTAATAGTAGATGCATTTTCACACTATGTAACAATTATGTGTGCACCCAAAAATAATGCACATTATGCATTTACGGCATTATTTGAACATTGGTTTATGAAATTTGGATTACCAGAAGAAATTCGTTCCGATAACGGATCAGAATACATTAATACAGAATTAACACATTTATGTAACTATTTTGAAATCAAGATTAAACCAAGTACAACATATGCACCTTGGACAAACGGATTAGTAGAAGGGACAAACAGAATAATCGGACAATTTATCAGAACATTATTAGACGAGAAATATTACAATTGGTTAAGGAAAGCAAAGTTCATTCCATATGCATACAATACTCAATACCAAACACGATTAGATATGTCACCATATGAAGTCGTTTTCAACCAAAAGCCAAGAAAACCAACAAAAATAAAACTTGGAACAACAACAGACGAAATGGGAAATTGCAACCCAACGGAAAAAAGTGCATGCAACACACAACCAGCACATACTCATTTGGAAAAACAGTTCAGCCATCCAAAAATAGCAAAGTTACAAAAAGGAACATTTGCTAAATGGTTCCTTGATAAACAAAAACACTACAATGATACATATCGTACAATTACAAAAATACTTCAAAACCGCAAAAAGTTGACAGATGAGATAAATCTACGATTTCGCACAGCTAAACCACTTGAGAAAAATACTTTTGTATTTGTAACTAATCATCAACAAATTGACGGCGTATCTAATAAATTACTACCACTAAAAACAGGACCATACCTTATCATATATAAACCTACAGAAACAACATGCATATTGAAAAATAACAATAAAGAATATATAACAATACACAGAAATCATATCGTACCATATTATCCAAAAGAAAAACATATTAAACTAGAATTACAAAACTATTTACTTACGAACGAAATTCCAATATTAAAACAACCTACTATACAAACATCACATAAAAAACATATAGCACAAAATGACACTCAACAGACCCATAGTTACAATCTTCGTAAGAGGAAAATATTATTAACACACTAAACGAAAAGAAATATAATACATAATAATAATAATAATTAACTATAATAATAATAATAATAATAATAATAATAATAATAATAATAATAATAATAATAATAATAATAATTATAATAATAATAATATTAATAATAATAATAATAATAATAATAATAATAATAATAATAATAATAATAATAATAATAATAATAATAATAATAATAATAATAATAATAATAATAATAATAATAATAATAATAATAATAATAATAATAATAGTAATAATAATAATAATAATAATAATAATAATAATAATAATAATAATAATAATAATAATAATAATAATAATAATAATAATAATCAATTTCACACTGACAAATTAACAATCCGTACTAAAATAAATAACCCATATTAATACAACGCTATTCAATGTATTTATAACGGCCAACATTAACGGATTCACACACAGACGGACCGTAAATTAACTCACTATAGACTGGAGTCTCAACTTTTATACTCGCACTCTAATACTGTCACCACTAGTAAATATCATATTACACGCATACTCGTGAATCTCTAACATTATAAAATATTCATTTCATTTGATAGACTATACCAAAAGTCATTTTATGATAATCCGTGCATACAGCTACCATTAATAAATAAAACTACTAGATAAATTTCGTAACCGTTTAATGCTCCAATACTATCTAATATAATCAATTTTAAAAAAATTATCCTCGTAGAGTATTCGGAATACCCTCTACGAACTACGAAAAATCTATCACATTACAACAATAAATCTATCACTGTGTACACTCCGATGTACATCCCTATGTACATTCACTATGTTTACCGGCACACATACCTAACCCGAACCTTGTGTGCAGAATTAAAAATATTAGAAACAAAACGATAAATATATCTAAATTAATACAGAACATACTACAAAAAGACATGAAATGAGTTAAAAACAAATAGTA
This sequence comes from Convolutriloba macropyga, assembly GCF_964194025.1. Classification (NCBI taxonomy): domain Eukaryota; kingdom Metazoa; phylum Xenacoelomorpha; order Acoela; family Convolutidae; genus Convolutriloba; species Convolutriloba macropyga. The sequence continues at coordinate 38,194,449 of NC_134482.1, read as the reverse complement.
CTAAAAGGTGCTATTAACCACCTAACCACTAACCAACTATAGCACAGATTATACCCCGAGGTATATATACATAATCATAATTTTCGGACAAGTTATAAACCCCGATTATAAAATTTCACGAATTTCACAAATATCTTTGGGAACAATCATTACCAAATATTCTAACACCTTTTAGTGAAAACTTCATCTAAATTAACAAAATATAAAAACATAAAGGCGATCAAACTGTTTTATAAGTTTACACGTACATTATCTGACATCTTCTGAGATACATCCTCTGACAAACCATCAAATAGTAAACGTTCACTCAGACACACAGCCGCTATTGCCATTGATAATCATTTTCGTGGATAACCATTGTCATCGACAACCATTGTCATCAATAAAAACAAATAACAGGGATTCAAACAACAAATAATAAATTAAACATATCCATACAGGATATTCTAACACAAATCGGTTTTGATAGTAGCCCTTGAAACCTAATTTTTCATATAAACAAATTTTTCATATAAACAAATATTTCTCATATAAACAAATATTCAAAAACAAAAAATTCAGAACACAAATGGTATATTTTATTTGATGTTCACAAGCTTAGAACTGGAATAGACTTTTCGAAATAATTGATATTAACGGTAAATAATAAACAAACAACAAATATTCAAATAACAAGTAATCAGAGAACAAGTAGTCAAATCCTTTCTATCAGGATTGAGGATCTATCCACCTCACGGAATGGAATAGATATTTTGAAGAAGTCGACATACACACACACATTAATAAATATAAAAAAGGAGAGACTAGAAATAACAAACAACAACGATAGGAAAAGAGTAAAAAATAGCAACAAATAATTAATAACAGGACAAATGATAAAAACTAGTAACAGAAACGGAAGCTAAAAAAAACGAGTACGGACTAATAAAAGGAAACACATCTAAAAATAGAGTAACGTATCGAATAAACGAATATGTTCACCTAAACAAAAGAATAACTTCTGTTCAGAGTGTAATGAGAATAACAATGTAATTCGATGTCATGTAACGAGAATAACAGAATGTAATGTAATAACAATCCTCGTAATAACACGCAATAACATTAATCCAGTAATCTCCAACCAGCCATCCAGTAGTCTCTCACATCAGGATCTAAAATACACATTAACCGTCATACACGTTATCTGTGAATATATATATATATATATATATATATATATATATATTATATATATATATATATATATATATATATATCCTCATAAATGGATAACATACCCATTCACAATCCTAACATACACGTACTACATCCATAATTACACATTCGGCTATCTGACATTCGGCCAAATGAAACTTGAACCAAAATATAATCATTCGGCTAAATAGACCTTCGATACTATGAACGGTCAACCCGCAGTGCACCTTTTTGCACAGAACAGAATAACAGAATACGTCATACATACACACGTCATACCAAATACGGACGTCATACATCTCATTAGTGAAAATACGGACGTTAGTGAAAATACGGACGTTAGTGAAAAGCGGACGTTATCAACTAACGTCATTCAACTAACGTCATACACATCATTAGTCCACCTAATTAGAGATAACTGAAACTATAACTCATTAGTGATAATCACTAAAATCCAACAAAGACATCATAAATAAAAGACATCATTAATGAAAGAAAACTTAAAAATTGACAACATCCATAAGAAGATGACAAGAATGTTAAACAATTCACTGAGACACACTGTCTCTTTGCAAACGCAATTAGTAACAAAAAGTGAAATGTCAGACCAATTAACATTTACCAACACCATAGACAGATGGTGATTACAAAAAGATTGGTCTTACCAAGACCATTAGTAGTTGAAAGAACATTTCAATTACGTCAATGCTTCTTAAACAAATCATTTTGTACCATTAGTACCAACTACCAATTCACATTGCAAAGTTGCAAAATTGAAGAGGATTGCAACAACATATCCAATTACCACTAATACCTTTTCAGTAACTAGTCATTTTTGCACCAAATCTCTTGGTAAAAACTGACGCCACGAACCATGCCAATGATCAAAAGAAGCTACTTCAAAACAAAAGCCAACGACAAAGTCGGCACCAACATCAGACTAATTACCATAACATACCATGATGGTAACACGCCAACTACCATCAAATATAATAAACTTCATACAAATACACCAATTACAAAGAATAAACAACATCTTGAGAACAAAAAGATCTGGAGAATTTCAGAAGTGAATCCGATTCAAGAAATCGGAAACTAACATTCTAATTAGTCCTAGTAATTATTAAAATTGACAACTTAACAACCAAAATATAAAAAACGGAAGATATGTAAATGTCAGAAACATTGTAGAGAACCAGAAACAAGAAAGTAAAAATCACAATTCTGATTTTGCCTCGTACAATCCACAACTGCAAAACTGACTTGAAAAATTTGAAAAAATTGTGAAAATTTCAGCTAAGCTGAAAAACAGAAATTGTATATCCCAATTCAAAAATTTTCTCAACTTTCAAAAATTTTCTATTTTCAATCATTCAAAAAATTTTTTTTCTATCTCAACAAAATTCTTTTGTTTCTATAATATCAAACTTGAAAAAGAAGATTAACTATTTTTCAATATTCATTTTTCAGAATACAAGTTTATCTACAACACTCAATTGCACAACAACGCAACCTCACAGGTAAACTGAATTACTTTAATTTCATTTCAGAGCGGTTAATACAACGCTATACATATCATTGTGATGAAAAACCACCAATGTTAGCAGCATCAGGGTTTATGCACTCTTTAAACAAAAACCAGCTTTGTATAAAAATAAAAGTACAAAGAGACAATTTTACTCAGCTCAAATTTCCTTTAAATAGTCATATACATTTTGACAACGACAGTATCACAACAACTGATTGTAAAGCTTCAACTAGAGACTATTTATTCATAATTGAAGGAATAACAGAAACCGGACAAGAAGTAAAACTCTTTTGGGGAGAAAAACATTTTGAATTGTTGAAAGACATAACACCTTGTAACGAAACTATTACAGAATTCCAAACACTAGAACAACAAATACACACAGATGCATGTGTTGATATTAACAAATAAACAAAGTCTTCATAGTTGTTTGTAAAAAAGACGCTATTGAACTGGTAGACGATAAACTAAAAGCTTAACAAATAATATGATACCGATTATCGTTATTGTAGTGTACCAGTGAATTTCAATTTCATACAAATTAGTGCGACACCGTTAAGTGTCGGTTACACAAGAAAATAACTGTCACTTTCCAGTGCAGCATTGAAAAGTCTTTTCCAAATATCAACACTCGTTTATAAGTTTCAACAATTGATTTCTCAGAAACATTAGTAACACTCTACTTAATATTAAATAAGATAATATTATTTCTCACTATCTTCTTAGTACCTTGCATTGTAGTAATATCCACGTATCTAGCGATTGTCACAATACATGAAGTAATTAGAAATCGCAGAGTAGTATATGCAAGCCCACCAGTACAATAATTCAATGCACGAAATACATCCTGATATATACCACATATGTAAAACAAACATAGATATTGTAGAACTGGAAATATTTAAATTTATTAAAATTGCTATAGTTATCTTTTTCCTAGTACGCATGTGCTTAAGTTTAATAGAAACATTTATAAATCCATAAAAATTGATACAAACCCAGATATAGAAGAATTTATATATCACACGTTACATACACAAAAATTCTATCTACAAATTGGATTTCCTGCAGAATCACCATTTTACGGAAACATTGTAATATACCAAATAAACTTAAGATTACAACATAACGAAATTTGGATATCGAATATAGGAGCACAAACACACCAACCACAACAAGAACTAATACCAGTACTGATATTAACACCACCATATATGCAAATCCCACCACACGGACCTGGTTCCGGAGCTTAAATAATTAAAAATCAGCAAAAATTGCGTCATCAAATAATAATAGTAACCGTAACAATACTCAAGAACAACCACATCATAACGAAGTAACAGATCTAACAAATATACCAACATCGCCTGAGATAGACGATACAGATCCTAGAAACGAAAACCCGTATACAGTACGGCGTGAGAGAACAGAAACTAGACACCTATTAAGAGGCAGACGTAGAACATCACTCTCATTTCCTACACAAGATTCTACATTAGTCTCATACGACTCTACTGATATAGAATCAAATATAATAAGACCCATAGAAGCCGGACAATCAGAACCACAAAGTCGAACCGGAACACCAACCGGAACACCAAGCCGAACACCAACACTACATAATTTTAATATCAGTTCACCTAGCGATCATTCAAGTGTTAATACTATCCCAACACCTACATCATCTGAATTAAAAGCAAATCCATTTCTACCACCTACATTTCAGCAAAGACAAGATTTCAATTTCGTACAAGACAATTTTCGTGTACAACCAATACACTCACCACATAGTTCAGTTTGGTCAGCAACTTCACCTCAAAATACGATAAGTACGAACACTACACCAAATAGATCACAACAATCTTCGTCCTCGAACACCTCAGTCAGCGTACCACTAGTAGAAGTAACAAACTCTCTACAACCACCACGAAATACAATACTCTCACCAGCATCATTTATACCCGAATTGAGATTAGCATCAAGTCACCTCGGTAGAACTAGAGCAACACCAGTACTAAATCCAAACCCCCCTACTTTAAGTAGAACTAATGACCATACATATCTTTTTCCATTAGATCATAAGACCTGGAATCCACCTCCACCATTATACGGACCAACTAATCTTGGAGATACTCTCACAAATTGGCCAAGAAGTAGACTCACAAATACCTTAAACCTAACACATCGCCAACGAAATTCAGCACTTGAAGTTCTAGCAACACCATCTCTAGAACTAAAATTTAATACAACGATTAAATACGACACGATATTCAATCATCCTTTTCATGCAACAACACCCCCTATAGTAACAACAACGACACCAGCACCGTTTATTTGTATTGATTTTGTTTATAAGTTTGACAGATATTCTTAACAAACTTTAGGTTTTGCAACATTTTACAATCTTCATACAGGATTATTGAACACATGCCGCTTCAATTAAATTCCATAACACTAATATTAATAATAATAATAATATTTACTTACATGAAAATAGATACACAAATACAATCACACTATAAGATACAAAACAAACTAAAAGAACATATTAAAGACCGCTTCAACGAAAGAATGGAGAACCATATCAGTAAAATAAAAAATAAAAACAAAATAAAAATACATACACCAAATACAATGGAACGCAAAAACTTCAACAAACTCATGAATAACGTATCTGATAATCAAACAGAACTAACAATGGACCCAAATTCAACCAAAGACACTTATAACAACACAGCATTAGAGAATTTTAAAAACAGTTCAGACTATGAAGAAATGTGGAACATAGCTATTGATAAATGGACAAGAAACTGGAATTTCTATAGAGAACATCTCACAAACAGTATTCTAGAAAAATTCCAATTAAACAATAAAAAAGAAAAACGTCAAACAAAACAAGATTACATAGAATTAACAGGACAAAACATAAATGGCTCAGCAATCGGACCTCAAGATATTTTTATTGAACCTTACGATTGCGACGCAGAGGAAATTACGAAGGTAAAATACTACGAACTAAACAAAATTAGTACATGTAAATTTAAACCACTAGATTTAGATATGACAAATACAGAAGTTCAACTGTTATCAAAAGCACAAGCAGTAGAGATTAAAGCATACGCAGTTGCAGGAATGATTAAAGAACAAGTAGAATGGTGTTCACAACACACCAACTACATTAGAGCAAACCGACCTAGCTATTATGTATCAGACGCACAAAGAACAAAAATATTAGACCGGGACGAAGTTCGTAACGAACTCGCCAGGCTTAATTTATTGAAAAACACAGAATATAGACCCACAAGATACAACATATCATTCAATTACATAGCTAACCCACCATTACAAAAGAGAATTGAAGACCTCCAAGGCATAATACAATTTCATTTAGATACCCCTATGGTACCACCATATGGCAGTATAGTATATGACTACACAAACCCAACATGGATACCATCCGCAATAAAAAACGCACAATCAAACTGTTTAACCGGAGTAAGAAAACAAAACAGAATAGATATATTAGATTGGACATTAGAAATCAAAGAAGTATCACTCATACTAAACCTTGATACGGAAGACATTTCATACATGGGAACAAAACTACCATGCGATCTCCGCAAAGGAGAATGCCAACCAACACCTTTTACAAAAGCAACTATAGTTTGGGAACCACAAACACATGGTCAATTATTTGAACTGATCAGATTTGATGCATTCATGGTTAAGTACCAAGACCGATAATGGATAGAAACAAACGCTGAATGGACAACAGTACAAAAACCAGATGTACAAGAAAAAATAACACTAAACAAAACAGCCTCAAAAGCAACACGATTTGAAATATATCCAATAGTTGAACACGAATGCGGATCAATACAACCCTTACATAAAACAGAATATGATGATATTTATATAATATATGAATATGGCTTTGATATGCATACAGGACAGAAAGTAACAAGAAAGAAAAATAAACTTGATGATGAAAAATTCATAAAACTAACACCAAAAGAAATCACCTCAACACTTACACGCTATGAAGATGAAGATAACAACCAATTTTATTACGGTTTTGTTAACGAAAACACGCACCTAAATATTAAAATGGACTTATTTATGAGTAACATATACTCTAGAATCAGTTTACAAGCATATAGAATTCTATTCACAAATTTGCGAACAAATTAGAAATCTACGACAGTTAACACTAACACAAGTACAGAAGAACTCACCACTTCTAGGATACATCCTTACAGGAGACAGATCGATCTTTGTAAAACAAGAAGGAGTAAACGTTATGAAAATGTACAAATGTGCAAAGAAATCATCACCACTATACGTACCACAAACACGCGAATGCTATGATAAAATACCAATCCTCTACAAAAACAGAGTACAGTATGTACATCAACTCACACGCCAAACATAACTTTGGGCAAAAACGGTACCATGTTCACATAGTAATCTTGATCAACTCATATCTATAGATACGGAAGGAGCATCACGATATAGATTAACACCGTATCCAGTCAAAGTTGAAACAATGCTAAACACTATATCACCTGAAGAAATAGTATTAGACAATATGTTTAGTAAAGCAAGTCTTATAGAAAGTGGAATCTACAGTAAAGAACAATTAGTGCAAGAACGAAAAAGAGATTTATTACACGAATACATGAGAGACTGTGAAAAACCATTACAACACGCACAGTCAGCAAATGCACTAAAACTCTTAGAGTTCGAACAACCAGGTTTATTACAAACATATAAAAATTACGAACAATCACTAAAATGGCTACGAGATTTAAGAATATCAACGGATACAACTTTCGGATTGACCAACCCAGCGTAAACTGGAAAAGAAATTTTTGACGGCGCATGGCTAAAAGACCAAATTCTAACCATCTTTGGTTGGCCATGGTACATATTAGAGAAAATGGCTATTATTTATGCTATGATTAGTATGATATTATTCATAACAAATCTTATTTTTAAATTCTATAACGCTTTTGCCATTCACAAAGCAATCGGAAAAGAAGCAAGTATAACAAAAAAACTACTAACCGGAATATTTGGAATGTTTCTACAAACACTTACACAACTAGTAGCACAGATACAAGAAGAAAAAACACAGGACGACAGTGACGATAACATTTCCCATTATGCAAAATTAAACAACAAAACAAGAAAGAGTAAACCCACCTTTAGTAGACATTCAGCAGAAGTAACAATGTCAAACCATAACAACAATGAAATACCAACAGAAATCTACGTTGACACAAATTATAAACATTATAACACAACAATCCGTAGAACAGAAAGCGGATTACAATTACTAACTTTAGAACCAACAGAAACCACCATTACCAGAAAGGAAATATAAACCACAACAATTTAAACTAGAACCGTTAGAAACAATCAAAGAGAATAAACTACCATCAATATTACCACAACTAATCACACCACCCCCGGCATACCAATGCATCGGAAACAATTTACCAGCACCTGTCCCTAGTGCACCAAAAGTTGAACAACTTAATAGTTTATTCCACAACCACCCATATGAAACACCTATACCACTTAAGCAACCTAAACCATATGAAATCCCAAATCCTTCAACAAATAACGAACACAGACACTTAATACCTACATCAAAACTACTAGATAGGCAAAACCCTCCACCGATTGATTTTGAACAACTAAAACTAACGGCTAACAAAATGCATAATCGCAGCCACAGCCTAGATGTACTCCAAAATGATCAGCCACACACAAATGAAGTCACATACTTTGACACTCTATCGGCTGATACATACGAAATTTAAAACAATATGTCCACTAAAGAACATCTAACAGTATACTCTCTCTCCACAAACATCAACTCATCAAAATTGCATATTCATAAAATTGTATATTTATCACAAATCACAAGAAATCTAAAGTAAAAATGACAATATATTTTTAACATATAACAATGTAACCACTAACGAGTGAGTTTTTAACATACCAAACGATAAATAATTCCTATAACAGTAATCTTAACATTTTGAAACCATGTAGTATTCCAATAGTAATAATCTGCGAATTTTAGCACAATGGCAACAGGCATGGAATATGAATCGCCATACAAATCCGATTCCCCATTCAGCTACGAAGTTGAAGATGGAGAATTGAGTTCCGGATCAGGGAGATCAAGCCCTGGCACCATAAGAGACAACGCGTCGGACTGTGGGACGCAAACAGACGATCAAATGGAGAATATCCCTGAAACAGTCACTACAATGAGAGTACACTTAAACAATACTCCACAGATTTCTCAAACTCCACATGACATCGCACGTAAACTTAAGAATAGATTTGATAACAGACGGAACTTGCAATCCTTTAACACTAACAAAATCACTAATGACCAAGGAACAAGTACCAACATTCATAGCTATGAACATAACAGATTAGTTCAAACTCAGAACCGTTCGACGACGGAATCATATACATCACCCCCACTCCCAAACTACCCCCCCCCCCCCAGTGCGACCGCCACCACCCTCTGATTATATTACAGAACAACCACGAACACAAAGTTATAAACAACAACAATTGTTTACAACTAATCGTAGGCCAAACAATTTAAGATTTCCATACGCGGTAACACCGAGATCTGCAAACAGCAAATCATTTTTTCACCAATCAACAAATGAACAGACACCCACAACAACCGTCATGGAAACAATATGGTTTCAGGATAAGGATCCTAGAACTTTAAATAGCCCACACAATAGTAATTACAACCCATTGTTATCATACAGAAACTGGGCAAATATGCCATTCGATTCACGCGAATATAACTTTTTCATGGCACCTCTTCATAACCTTAAAGATCGTGTGTCAGAGTACTTCCCACCCCTGCCACCAGAAAACACTAATACAGTCAAACGAAGCACAAAAAACATGGGGAGAGACAAACTCCACCAGTCTATGTACCCAATACTTAAACAGTTTTACAGTCTCACCGAGAGATTTTTATATGATTATGACTATGAGTTTAAGATCCCAATAACATGTCATTTCGACCAACTTATAGCTAAGGCATCTCAAGACTTATCTGCGTACAGTATCTACGATCATCAGATATTTCAACTGAGTTTCAATTTTCTGCATCCTACTCCGAAAGATGTACAAAACAATAACTATAGAGTGCATAAAACTAAATTAATTCACAACCCTATATATTATACATTTCTACGTGACAAAAGCCATAACACATCAAAAAGTTACATTCACATAAACGACCAACTGACATCACCCTATTTCCTTAATTACGGATATCGTTTGAAATGGGAATATACATTGGGCACACTTCGAAACTTTGATCCAATCAAGAACTACTATATATTCCAACCAAAGGATTCCCCGGAGCGACCACTCATGGTACCGCTAGAAGCTTTGGAACCTTGCGAGGAATACCACGTGTATCACCTCGAAGGAAGCGTAATGAACCGCGCTTTCACAAATAGGATAAACTTCAATAATGAGCGCACGAAAACAGAACTTGAGCACGGACTATGCAATACAGTGAAAGCATCAACAGATATTCCATTAAAAGATCTAACGAACTTACTTGCATATTTTCTGTCAAAAGACGAAAGTTTCGTAAAGGAATACCGACATTATAAAGAACGAACGAACTATCCGAAACAAACGGAGAAGTTATGATAATGTTGTCACAGTAACAAGTAACAACTCCTGATAATCTCGACACGTAACAAAAATAACTATGAAATTAAATCAGTGCATATATTTATTTATGTTTTCTGAAACCCAAAATTCACCCCTTTCTGATAAATGTATTTATATCAGTTCAATAATTTTTACTCAAATACTATGTAAATCCTTATATTTGAGTTTTTACCTAAATAAATATGCTCACATCGAGTAATTTGGATTTGTACTTCATATTTGCACAACCATTTAATTACACAAACAATTGTACCAAATTGTTATATATCTTTTCTACTCAATAAACTTTAAAATGAAAAAATAATTTTTTACTTTTCCTATAAACCCTAACCTAATTTATATAATATATATGTATATATGCAAAGATCTTTCCATAGTTAGTTATATGCAATTTTGTAAATAAATAACAACTTGAAATAAGGCGCAGAACTGACAGGAATAACAACATTTACAACTTAAACACAGTGAATTGTAAATGTACACAATGAGTCATATAATTGACATATTGACTCTATGTATAACATGTAATCGTAACTTTCAGATTCTGAGTCATAGACATGACATTTTAACAAAACTCATCTTACATTCTTATAGAACCGATTTATTTACACAACATACAAAACTGTAATATCAGTGTGAAATCATAATAACATAGCAAAGTGCTAAATACTTTTCCAAACGAACCATAGCAATATATCAACTTGTAACATAAATCAAAACATAAAATACTTGAATATCGAAATTTTCACATATAAAAACATATGCATAAACAAAGTACCAAATACATGAAAAATATACTTTCATTTCTCAAAGAACAAAACAACATGTATGGATACATTACATTCACCCTTTAAGCCATAGTAACAACTAACAGCTTTACCTTTCCCTGGTAACAACTAACATTGTAGTACTCCAAATACTGAAAGAGTCTTTGGATTATTTGGAAGATTGTATAAGCGCGGACAGAGACTTTTAACTTAATTTCTGAAGTTAAAAGGAATAGAAATTGATTGCATACAGTAGTTGGACATTTTTGGATATATCCATTACACACCCATAAGCGAGATCTATAAACCCTTTACAAAATACATAACACAACACAAATTGTAGAAGTATAACAATACAATTCGTAAGAATTGATGGCATCAGAATAACTTCGGATTCGCGCAGGAAACAGATTATTCATACAGGTTCATATTCAGTAACAAAATCTGTACTAATCCAACATGGCTAAACAATCACATGTCACTTGAACATTTCTAGACCATGTCACACACCTTGTGGTGACCTAGCCAGTACTACCCTCAATTAATCCTTCGAATTCCATAAACATATAACAAGGTACACTTAACACAGATCATATAAATCTCTGTTTTCTTTCCAACCGGAAGGGATACTGCGTATAACAGAACATTGAACCCCAACACAGGTTATAATAGAGAAAAACTTTTCTGAACCTCTAACATTTAACAATAAATCAATTCAGGTAAGTCAGGTAAGTCAAACCACTGGACATCAGGATCGCCTCCAAGCATCAACACTGGATCTACCCGAAAGGATCTTCACCCACTGGATGTGGTACTGGAATAGATACTTTTGTGATTGTTAATGTTCACTCTTTGCTCTTTGGGCAACCTATGTCTAGGAATCGACTTACAGACGAACCGATATCAAGCAACACACTCCAAAAAGAAAGAAAATCCTTCAGAGAAAAAAAAGAGAAATTGACTTATTAGAATGTACAAGAGACTTTCAAAAAACTCGAAACCCCGGAAAGATGGAGTCAAATATGACTTCCAGAAAGAACTATTTGAAAGACTTTATTATTTAAATAAATAAAGACTGAAAATACTTTTCCCTGATTGGATAAAAAAGGGAATAATAACTTTTCCTTTTTTATCCTTTAGATGTTTACCCATTTACCCCTCTTCTCAGAAGAGAAAGTTATTTAGTCAGTACCAGTTAACCACCTGATATAATAATAAAGTATATTTCTCTCTCTCTACTCCGCTCTTGTTTTGTATTGAGATATACATTAGACTTTAGCATTGGGGCCCCTGCACTGTTAGTAGTTGTGTAGTAACGCAACTTGAAAAAACCAGGTTAGACAGGGCATACAACAGTCAATTTGGAATGGTTATCGTTGAATACTCTGACAAGATCTGCCAGAAATTGGCAAGATTTGGCATAATCATGAATTATTTCTGCCAGTTTCTTGCAAGATATTCGTTTTTCTGCCAAAATCTTGCAAGATAACCAATTTTCCGTCTAACCTTACAAGATAAATATTTTTCTATCATATTTTAAAAGAGAAACATCTTCTGTCCATTCTTAAAAGATAACCATGTTTCTGTCAATTCATGGAAACTAAACATTTTTCTGTCCAGTTCTGCAAGATAACTATTTTCTTCTGAAATCTTACGAGATAACCAATTTCTGTCAAATCTCGAAAGACAATCATTTTCCTGTCAAGTTTTGCAAGATGACAATTTTTCTGCCAGAATCTTGCAATATATAAATTTTTTCTGCGAGATTATTACAAGACAGCCATAAGTATTTCAGAAGCCTACAAGAAAGCCGTGGTAACAATTATATGTACCCCTGAACCATTTCACATTCCAATGCAAAATTTACCTTAAAGCTTTTTTTAAAACACAAAATCAGAATTAAAATTCCAATTCGTTTGGTTCAGATAGATCTTGTTAATAGATTTCCTTTTTTTTCATTACACAACATGCTATATGATTCAGACGCATTACGTTTTGAAGAAGTTCGACCCCGATTACAAATTTAAACATTTAAAAGCAGTTAATTGATTCTTCAAAAGAGTGTATTTCAAAAAATTTGGGAATAAAAAAATATGTCGGAAGATAATAATCAAAAAGAGATGAAACTTCGGTTTGATTGTTTGTTTTTTGTCCGGCTAAAATTAGTTGCTTTTAACACTTTGTGCAAGTGGAGAGTAATTTTTACCCCGGAAATTAATCGAGTTCTTTCTGTTTTTTTTGTTTGAAAAGAATTCCTGCTTTGCAGTTATACCAAGAAGTTAATACAAAGTCCTTGAAGAACCTGAAAATTGTAGAAACATCTTTTTTTAGTAAAATAAAGGAACTAGAAAAGAATCGAAGAGTGACAAGCAGAATATTTGGAAAGCAATGGAACAACATCTTGTTAAGTTTGTTGCAGAGAGTATCAGAATTCCCTCGGAAAAAGTAGTACTGTACAGAAAGCAAGCAAAGTGACCAAAAATTTGGAGGAGAAAAGAAAACTTTTTCGACTTCCGACTGCATCAATTTTCCCTCAGAATGAAATTGGTATATCGAAGCACACAAAAGAGAAAATCTGGAAACCATAGGAACAACTTTTTTGTTTATTATCAGAGCGCGTCCAGAATCCCTCAGCAGGAAGAGTGGTATCAAGAAGCAGAACAGATAGTTTCTGAAAATATTTTTTTGAAAAATTTCTTGATTAATGATTTTTATTCCGCCATCATTTCTAGGTTTCACCTACCGAACTCATCTACGGATCAAAATTTGAAACAAGGTAGTCAGATCATCAAAAGTAATAAAAATTAGCAATCCCTATTTATAAGCAAACCTTCTTTTATCCATCTTCTCAGAGGCAAGGAATTAAGTTAAAAACAAACAGCTGCCCAAAAAAATATTCAACAATCATTATGATTGCGTCACAAATAAAAGAATGACTCATCAAAGGTCAATTGTACATCGTTTATTCCACCTGACGTAGAAGACATAGAGTAAAATTTGTTTCAATAGTAAAAATTAACACCAAAACGTTAAAAAAAATTTTTAACTTTCCTCAAACAAAGTGTATGTGAGTCATCAAAGATCAATTGCACTCCAATTTTTTTTCTTAATGTACAACTCCTGTGGACAACACTTGAAATTAAAATTTGTTTCACTATTGAAAACTAACACAAAAATACTTTAAAAAGTATCAATCTTGCACACATGAATTATTTCTTAAAAACCAATAGTGCATTATTTTTTTTCTTTTATTGCGCAAGTCATAGAGAAATGTTGCTTCATTAAGAATTGTTTCCTTAGTGCAAACAAACACAAAATTTGTGAAAAAAACATCAATTTTGCTCACACAAACTATATACGGGTAATCAAAGGTCAATTGTACATCTTTTTTCCTCCTTATGAACAGGTCATAGAGAAAATTTTCTTAAGAAAAGTTGTTACATTAAAAAAAACTAACGCAAAAATATTTTTTAAAAATTACTTTTTGTTCACAAAAAGTACATAAAGTTATCAAAGATCAATTTCTTATCTCTTTCTGTAAAAAATAGAAATCATAGAGAAAAATACCCTGAATAAAATTGGTTTCGCTGATGAAATTCAACACCAAAAGACTTGAAAAGTTTCACAAAAAACATATATGAGTCAGCAAAAGTTAATGAGACATCATTTTTGTGTCCTAATGTACAAATCATGGAGAGATTTTTTGGAGAAATCATCGAAGATCAATAGTACGTCATTTTCTCCTCTTAATGTACAAGTCATAGAGAAAATTATCTTAAGTAGAATTTGTTCCATCACTAACAACTAACGCAAAAAATGTTTAAAAACTTTCAATTTTCCTCATACAATGTATATGTGAGTCATCAAACGTAAACTATAAATCACTTTTCTCCGCTTTATATACCAGTGCTGGAGAAAAATTTCTCAAATCAACGTTATTTCAAAGGTGCGAACTACCGCAAAAACATTTTAAAAATATAAATTTTGCACACAAAAAGCATAAATGAGTCATCGAAGGTCAATCATACATCATTTTCTCATCCCAATGTACAAGCTATATAGAAAACTATTGTAAGTGAAAATTTTTTATTAGTAAAACTTAACACAAAATTCCTTTAAAAATTTTTAATTTTTTTCAGACAAAGTATATATGAGTCGCCAAATGTCAACTGTACATCATTTCTTACCTCTTTCTGCAAAAATCATAGAAAAAAACTTTTAATGAAAAAGTTGTTTCCTTAGTAAAATTCAATACAAAAACACAAAAAAGGGTCAAGATTGATCACTCAAAAGATATAGGAGTAATCAAATGTCAACATAATAACACTTGTTCCTATCATTCTTTTCTAATGTACAAGTCATAGAGAAAGTTTTCCTAAGTTAAATTTGCTTTATTAGTGCAAAAGAACATCAAAATTCTTAAATACACATGAGTTTTTGCTCAAACAAAGTATATTTGAGTCATCAACTGTCAATTGTACATATATTTTCCCCACTTATTATACATGTCCTTTAGACAGATTTCTTCAATACATGTTATTTTAATAGTGAAAACTAATGCAAAATGAATTTAAAAGTTTAAATAAAGTATGAATGTGTCATCAAAAGTCAACAATACATCATATTCTCCTCCTAATGTAAGAGTCAAAGAGAAAACTAATTCAAGTAAAAATTGCTCATTAGTAACAAATAACACGTAAAATATTTTTTAAAAAATTTAGTTTTCCTCGCACAAAGTATAAGTGAGTCATCAAACAACAAAAGTACTTCACTTTTTTCCGCTTCATCTACAAGTCCTAGAGACAAATTTCCTAATTCAAAGTTATTTCGACATTAAGAACTGAAACAAAAATGCCGTAAAAAATATAAATCTCCAACACACATAAAGTATGAATGAGTCATCAAAAGTCAACAATACATCATTTTCTCATTCCACTGTACAAGTCATAGAGAAAACTTTCTTAAGTAAAAGTTGTTTCATTAGTAAAAACTAACACGAGATTTCTTTTAAAATTTCCAATTTCTTTCACTCAAAGTATACAAGAGTCATCCAATATCAATTGTACATACTTCTTTGACCTCTCTCTTTCATTGACAAAACGAATGCAAACCGGTTGGAATGTTTCTCAGAAAAATACTTGCAGAAAAGTATTTAAACTATCTGTTGGCATGCTTCTCAGAAAAAAGCTTGCAGAAAAGAACTTGAGCTATCTGTTGGTATGTTTCCCAGAAAAAGACTTTCAAAAAAATACTTGAACTATCTGTTGGTGCTTCTCAGGAAAATAACTTCAGGAAAATATTCGGGCAGGCACGCATTCTCTGTTTTTTTCTCTCTCTCCTTTTCATTTAATTAACAAAATCAGTACAAACGATCGAACGTTTCTCAGAAAAGTATCTGAACTCTGTCTTCTTTAGGTGAAATATATTATCTCTCCCAACAATAACCAGGAAAATACAGACAACTGGACACAGTTCTGGTTGCAAAGTAGTATCTCCTTCCTGGGAAGGAAGGTCAGTCTGATTTCGCTATCCGCTAGATGAAATTCACTGAGACAAAACATTATGTTTTTAGTTGAATTAAAATCAATTTGCAAGGAGTAATCGGGTTCTACCAAAACAATCCAAGATACAGAGAAACTATTGCAGAAAATTCCAATAATTACAATTTTTGCAACTTCGTCAGCAAAAACGAAGACAGAGACGATGCTGATGCTGCTGATGCTGACTCTGATATTGCAAAAATGCTAACTTGAATTCTTTTGATGAACTGTTCATTATTATGCTGTTTATCACTAATCTTTAATAAATGTTTAGTGATGAACAGATTTTTGATTAATTGTCCCACCGTAATTGTTTTAACTGTTGTAACTCATTTAAGAAAACAGATATCAAAAAATAGAATTCCTTAAATTGTGTTTGTCGTAGATTTGAAAACACATCAAAGTCACAGACAGGAAGTTCAAAATATTTGTATTGGCTTCAAATTAGTTAAAAGATCACTCGTGTTAGTTCAATAAAAAGTATCATGAAAAGCACTTTTTCTTCCAACTTATAAGTAAACTTCTGTCATCAGACAAATTGTTGCAGCTCTCTGCGCCTCCAACTGCCCCCAACTGTGTTCAGCTGTGTATTTATTACCTTAACGGCTGCTTAACATCTCTGCAAATTGATTTCTTTAACTTCTGCTTAGATAAAGCATTTATTGTCACATCATTTACAGATAATGTTTTCTTATATTTCGTCCAACGGGCTCTACTGGACGTTCATGTGATAGCCACAACGCATCAAATCTAGGACGCCACATGACACTTTCATGTGGCTTCCTGGAATTTTGAGCAAATAGCCATAGAATAACAGTGAGACTTGATTCAAAATGGGCTGTGAGGCCGCCCCTTGGCAGGCTCTAAAATCGCCATTTTACTATTGAATATGGTTCCCGCATGAACCGATGTCAATTTTGACAACGGTGGCGTTTAGCCATGGTATTGCCTAGCAACATAATCATTTTGCTGTCAAATCTCACGAGATAATCGTTTTTCTGACATATTATACAAGATAACCACTTTTTTGCCAGATCTAACAAGAGAACAACTTTTTTGTCATATCATGCAAGATAACAGTTTTTCTGCCAGATCGTACAAGCTAACCAATTTTCTGTCAAATTCTTCAAAATATCATTTTTTCTGCCAGATCTTGTAAGATGACCTTTTTTCTAACAAACCTTACATGATAACCATTTTCTGTCAAATTTTACAGGATAAACATTTTCCGTAAAAGTTCACAAGCTAACCATTTTTCTGTCAAATCTTATAGGATAAACATTTGTCTGTCAAAATTTGAGAGCCAACCACTTTTCTGTCAGATCTTATAAAATAACCGTTTTTCTGTCAAATCTTACAAAATAACCAATTTTCTGTCAGATATTACAAGATAACGTTTTTTTCTATCAATGAAGTGCCATAATGAGAACAGGCCATAGAAAAAATAATAACGGAAACTCTATGATTTATTACTGAAATATTATGATAAACAGATCTGGGTACTTCAATCAGCCAAAATATAAAATGTTGTCACATTTCAGACTAACTAAGATTTTGAACAAACAACTGAGGGCATTAGCATAGAACGGTCTAGGTAGAGTTTCCCAGGTCCAGGCCTGGACTGTCTAAATAGACTGAATGAGTCGGTGAGAGGAGTTATTGACATACTTTAGCGTGGTCTAGGACACTAGTTAACATCGTCCTGTAAGAGTTTTAACCTAATTCTTTTAACAACAAAAATTTCACCACGCAATTTTTCTCTTAAGCAAAGATAAATTATTTCTTTATCAATTACAAGCTATTTATCCATAACAATATCTCTCAAGTTTAAATTGTCCGATACCAATTGAAAGTCAAGCTAATTTCTACCTTTATTTCGAGTTTAATTCTTTTCGGTAACAAGTTTTGATATCAAATATCAGTAGAGCCAAATTCTTTTATGCAATTTTTTAGCCGAGCCAATCTATAATTATTGGATTTAAAAACTCAAGCCAGATTTCTGTTCATACAAGATATCCGACTAGCCAATTTATATTTATATTAATTTTACTAAAACTAAACTATGAACGCATCGTTAGCTTTCCATTTCAATTGTCATGAAAATTTCGGAAATTGAAAGAAAATATAAACAAAAATTTCGAAAGTGTTTGGAAGTACATCACTTGCGCAACTAGATAAAACTGTGCAAGCTTAGCATCTGCTAAATTTCAATTAAAATTTCCCGTACAACTGTTATGGATCATTAGGCGATAGCGGTATATATTTTAGCGTCAAATTAAGGCTAACTCTCTCTTGTTGATTGGATTTAAACAGATTAGAACAGTAGAATAGTTAATTCAATTGGATAGTATTGGACAACATTTCAAACCATCATATCCAATTACAATCCAATTAGGACACAAAATGAGTATAATTGCTGTTCAAGTCTGCCCACATACGCAAAAAATTAACGAACAAAACCCAAATAAATTGATGTCATCTTGCTGAAGCCTATCAAAAGTCAGTAATACAGGGTAAAAACATCCCTATTATCTTTAATGTAAAGCTCACTTATTTTTGATATATGTGCTTTCACTTGTTGAAAACTAAAGTTTTGAAAATTTTCGTGTAATAAATTAAGTTGTTTTAGCCAATTAAATGTTTTCTTCAACAAGTTAACTAATGACTTTTTGTTTTTTGTAGTTTTTTTTTAATTTGTTGGGGGAAAGAGGCCTCTTAAACTCCATCTTGTTTGTTTTTAATGACTGCTAGACTTTGCGGAAATATGTTTTGTAGCGCAGACTCGGACCTGATTTGTTTAAAAAGTTCTTTAACAATTTCAATCACGTAAAGTTCGTAAACAGTATGTATCTTGTTATCAAATAGTGTAAGACCTAAGGATTCATATTTTTTCCTGAAAAAAATTGCTTGATCGATTTTTCGTTGTACCTTATCAATTTTTTCTAAATTCTGTTTGATTGTGTTCCCATAGACTAATAGACCATAAGTTATGACCGATTGGGCAAGAGAGTTATTAAACATTAGAAGACACCTTCTTGTTCGTACCCGATACATTAGTCCGCAAAACTTGCTAAGTTTTTTAACAACAAAATCAACGTGATCACGGAATGTTAAGTTCTTATCAATGTAGATTCCTAAATACTTTCAAGATGTTTTGTAATCTAGAGTATTATCCTTGAGTTTTACTTTCTTTTTTGTGGGTTTCCCGAAATTTATAGCTTCACATTTGTCATAATTAATTATTAATTTGTTTAAATTAAACCACTTGGAAATTCTTTCAACATCCATTTGTAGAGGCAAATTATTGTCATTACTGGCATTATCAACAGTAGTATCATCTGCAAACATTACTAAAGTGATTCCAATACAAACTGTGGGGAGATCATTGATATACAAAATGAACATTGATATAAAAATTCCAGCAAGTTATATTTTGTCGAGCTAATTTCGAGGACTCCTTTTTTTCAGTTCGCGCCAAACTCTCTCATACACAGTTTTGGTGTTACTTAGTGTAGAACATACATAGATTTGGGGTTTCTAATACTGTTTGGGTTGTTTTAATTTTTGGAATTGTGCTTACAAATTTTATCGCGGAGAATTCTGTAGCTGAAACCGAAACAACTGAAACCGAAGCATGTTTTTTGTCTTTTCAACCATCTGGCCTCGAAACCATAGTTTTCTTATGAATTGTTTACCTTCTAAATAGGATCATAACATCAATCAGCTGTCGTGGTTGACAGTGCGTTGAATTCGATGCAATGCGCTGATTGTTTTCAAATTATAATTGGCATTGGAAAAAAAACAGTCCACAGTAAAAAGTAAGCTGAATTATCATAAGATATCATGAGAAGCACATAAGATACCGTTTGCATGTTCTAATCTTGATGCAAAATTTCAAAATGTAAATGGAATTAAGTATGTACCTCTTAGACTAGTAAAAAAAATTTTAGATCTAAATCAGAGTGTATGATGGTTCAGATCAGACCAAGCAGACCCAATTTTGACTATGGTTTTAATAAGCAGACTAAAAGATACGCTTATTAGAGCAATCAGCCCAAAATTTGCTCGCAATCAGATCAAGCAGACCCAAAAACGGCTATGATCAGCCTTACGGTGCGTCTAAAACCCTGGCTACACATTTTTGTTCAATGGTAGCATTGTCCACCATTTTCCAAGACACATCATGATCTGATCAGATCCGTCTCCGATAGCTGATCTGAAAACCCTTTATTAATCTAACCAATAATTGCCTACCTTTTGTGTTATCCCGATCCATACAATTAGTGAACCTCTCTACAAGTCTGTCTCTGTTATCTGAAACCATGACAGCCACACCAGCCGGAAGTCTGTGTAGTAAGCAGTGACTGCCTCTCAGAATATGGGTGTAAAATTGATTACCACTCAAGAGAAAACCGACGTGTAGAACTTCTTTTGATGTCTTTTCATAGATTATTAATATTTCGTATCTGAACCCGTTGTCATTTGCAACTGTGAGCCCCCCACTACCGTCACTAATTTGCTTATCACTGACAGCTTTTACGTTCGCCGTTATATAAAATCCCTGAAATTGAGATAAAATTGATAAAAATTACAAATGAATTCCCGGGTCGAGGTTTGGTGGTGAAGTTTCGTAAGAAATGCGGTGAAATGCGGTGAAAAAAATAATTGGTGAATTATTTTTTTGTTATTTTCACTACTTTAGTCTGCCTTCAACACTTTCCAGTTTCAATTGCATCCAACTATTTTTTTTTTGAAAATTTGCAATAATAACTTGAAAGTAGATTACAGCAGGAGTTCAAAAAAACTGAGGTTGGGGGGTCGATTTTTTGCTCCATCATATAGAAAAAATGGTTTAAAAATACTTTTTTTGTTACTTTCTCTACTTTTCTTTGCTTTCAAATCTTTCCAGTTTCACTTGCATGCAACTGATTTTTTTGAAAAATTGCAAGTATACTTTTAAGGTAGATTACAACAAGAGTTCGAAAACCTAGGTTTGGGGGTCGATAGTTTGCTCAATGATATAGAAAAAATGGTTTAAAAATAAAAATTTTTGATATTGTCACTACTTTAGTCTGCCTTCAACACTTTCCAGTTTCAATTGCATCCAACTATTTTTTTTTGAAAATTTGCAATAATAATTTGAAAGTAGATTACAGCAGGAGTTCAAAAAAACTGAGGTTGGGGGGTCGATTTTTTGCTCCATCATATAGAAAAAATGGTTTAAAAATACTTTTTTTTGTTATTTTCACTACTTTAGTCTGCCTTCAACACTTTCCAGTTTCAATTGCATCCAACTATTTTTTTTTTGAAAATTTGCAATAATAATTTGAAAGTAGATTACAGCAGGAGTTCAAAAAAACTGAGGTTGGGGGGTCGATTTTTTGCTCCATCATATAGAAAAAATGGTTTAAAAATATTTTTTTTGTTATTTTCACTACTTTTGTTTGCTTTCAAATCTTTCCAGTTTCACTTGCATGCAACTGATTTTTTTGAAAAATGGCAAGTATACTTTTAAGGTAGATTACTACAAGAGTTCGAAAACCTAGGTTGGGGGTCGATAATTTGCTCAATCATATAGAAAAAATGGTTTAAAAATAAAAATTTTTGATATTGTCACTACTTTAGTCTGCCTTCAACACTTTCCAGTTTCAATTGCATCCAACTGATTTTATTGAAAACAATATGGATACTTAAGCCCACAGCAAAATCTCACATAATTTAACGCTTTTTAGCGTTGACACCTAGAATGGGGTCGAATAGCGGTGAATTATTTTTTTTCACTGCATTCACCGCATTCACCGCATTTCTTACATTAATTTGCCATAATAGTCTATGCGGTGAATTTTCGTAAGAAATGCGGTGAATTTGGTGGTGAATTTTTGTAAGAAATGCGGTGAAAAGCGGTGAATTATTTTTTTTCACCGCATTCACCGCAATCACCGCATTTCTTACGAAAATTCACCGCATTCACCGCATTTCTTACGAAAATTTACCCAAAAACCTCGACCCGGGTTGGTAAAACAGTGACCGTTTTTCTCGTCTTTCCCATTTCACCACCACTTACCCCAAACACTGCCCCTCTGGGAGTGCAGAGGGGGGGAGTGCACTTTTTATGACCCCTAAGCGGGGGGTTGGGAATTGCTATAATGGGAAAAGCCTGTTTTTATTTGATTAGAAAAATGATTTCTTTCGCCATCTTCTCTACTAAATTTGTGCGACCCTATATATCGAATATTTGACATATTGCAGGCTGGACAGTAGTTCGTTAATAAAGAATAATTGTTGGAATTGGAATTGACAGGAATAGATCCATTGTTGAGAGCTGCTAGGAGAGTTAAATTTTTATATAAAAGCAAACTTACTGCTGGCACAAACTTACATGGGCATCATTCCGTGACGTTTCGCCACCCATGGTAATTAAATTAAAGCGAAGTTTAAATAAATTTTTTAATTAGTTCAGGTTTATCGGGAAAATTCAGAAAACTATCTTAATGGTAACTAGCTTGGACGTTAAAAATCAGGTTTGCTGTTCTGTACGGCGATATAACCCGATTGAAGTTAGTTGAACTTCGTTTCAAAGTCACGCTTCGCAACAGGGGTCAACCTGTCTTGATGTGATGGTTATTGCTATTTTGATAATGATCAATGTAAACAAGAAGTGTCATATATGTCATAACCTTTTCATCTATGTCGCAATAGTATTTTGGTAAGTAAATTCGTGTACAAATTCCGATATTATGCAAATATGCAAAAGACAGACAATTGATAAACTTGAGTTGACATAGTTTGCAAGAAGAGTTTAGTTTTAAGGCTAAAGTGTCGGTGATCCTGACTGTTGCAACTCAATTAGAGGGAGAATTGATTGTAATCTGATACAACTGCCCCATTTTTGTGACGTGAAGCCAGGAAAATTTGCAGTCCAAATTTTGTTGTTAGGAGATGTCATTGAAAACTGTACATTTCTGGCCTCATCACATTCCAATAATTCTAACTTTTGTAACATCATTTTGAAGTTTTGTTTCTTTTGTCTAATATTGGACATTTTTCCACATCTGGAAAAAATGCGAAATAACCTTATAGATTATGTTGTTGAACACTTTCGGAACCGGGTCACTTATTTTGCGACTCCGTTGCATGCCACTGATTAGCATAAATTAGAAGATGACATCCTTATGCAATAATACCAGCAAACTGCAGAACTGAAGGTTGCTTTTTGGGTTAAAATTTTACACTTGATCTCCAAATGGCATTATGGGCATGATAAAAAATTATATAGATCCATCTAAAAATTAATAAACTGCATCAAAAATGACAAATTCAGATTTTAATAGGATCAAATGGATATTCTTAATGTTTTCAGTAGATTTTTTTAGTTTCTCTATCACTGAAAAATTGCTGGCGAAAAACTAAAGACCAAAGGGATTAAAGCGAAATGATTTCTTAACGTAGGCAGCCATTTTACTTGGTATCTGAAACAGTTGCTATCCACTAAATTGAAAACCAGCAGATCCGCTGGTAATTTTAAAGATCAGTTACAGTTCGTTTTTTGTTTAAAATTTCGAAGACCTGAAAAAAAGCCGATGCTAAAGAACAGCCACGGTTCAGAAGTCGTTCATTTATCATAAAATTATGACTGATAACTAAGTATTCGAAAGGTGTTCAAAAGAGCATATCTGGACCCGAATCATTGCCTGAAGTTTGCTTGCCCGATATTTTGCAGCCGGATTTCGACTCGACCAAAATTGTACACTATAAGCTTCAGTGCAACCCATTTTCATGACACTTGACTTTCCGCGACCCCAAATATCGAATCAGGAAAAAATGGATCGAGCTATTGTCAAATCATGAATCAACGATGAGTCTTTTTGCGAGTTTGTGTTTTGCCTCTTGTTCTCAAGCTCTCTTACCTTGTTAACTCCTAAAAAGTATTCAGTCAAACGCCTTCGAATTGTTAATATTGGAAAAAATGTTGGGTAAAACTTTCACATTGACTTTTTTTTACAAAATTTTGGAAGCATAAAAGACTAAAGGCCATCTTCAGAAAAAAACAAGGTTTTTGTGACAACAGAGAATCGCTTAACGTTTAACAGAGTTGCATCCAACCAAATGTCATAACCATGTTTTTCTTCAATTTTGGAACTGTTCATTCAAATTTTGTCGCCGAGAATTTTGTCGCTGAAACTGAAACAACTGACATGCTGCATGTTTTTTGTCTTTTCAACCATCTGGCCTCAAAACCATAGTTTTCTTATGAATTGTTTACCTTCTAAATAGGATCATAACATCAATCAGCTGTCGTGGTTGACAGTGCGTTGAATTCGATGCAATGCGCTGATTGTTTTCAAATTATAATTGGCATTGGAAAAAAAAACAGTCCACAGTAAAAAGTAAGCTGAATTATCATAAGATATCATGAGAAGCACATAAGATACCGTTTGCATGTTCTAATCTTGATGCAAAATTTCAAAATGTAAATGGAATTAAGTATGTACCTCTTAGACTAGTAAAAAAAATTTTAGATCTAAATCAGAGTGTATGATGGTTCAGATCAGACCAAGCAGACCCAATTTTGACTATGGTTTTAATAAGCAGACTAAAAGATACGCTTATTAGAGCAATCAGCCCAAAATTTGCTCGCGATCATATCAAGCAGACCCAGAAACGGCTATGATCAGCCTTACGGTGGGTCTAAAACCCTGGCTACACATTTTTGTTCAATGGTTGCATTGCCCACCATTTTCCAAGACACATCATGATCTGATCAGATCAGTCTCCGATAGTTGATCTGGAACCCTTTATTAATCTAACCAATACTTGCCTACCTTTTGTGTTATCCCGATCCATACAATTAGCAAACCTCTCTACAAGTCTGTCTCTGTTATCTGAAACCATGACAGCCACACCATTCGGAAGTCTGTGCAGTAAGCAGTGACTGCCTCTCAGAATATGGGTGTAAAATTGATTACCACTCAAGAGAAAACCGACGTGTAGAACTTCTTTTGATGTCTTTTCGTAGATTATTAATATGTCGTATTTGAACCCGTTATCATTTGCAACTGTGAGCCCCCCACTACCGTCACTAATTTGCTTATCACTGACAGCTTTTACGTTCGCCGTTATATAAAATCCCTGAAATTGAGATAAAATTGATAAAAATTACAAATGAATTGGTAAAACAGTGAGCGTTTTTCTCGTCTTTCCCATCTCACCACCACTTACTCCAAACACTGCCCCTCTGGGAGTGCGGAGGGGGGGGGGGGGGGGGGGGGGAGGGGTGCACTTTTTATGGCCACAAAGCGGAGGGATTGGGAATTGCTATAATGGGAAAAGCCTGATTTAAATTGATTAGAAAAATGATTTCTTCCGCTATCTTCTCTACTAAATTTATGCGACCCTATATATCGAATAATTGACATTGAAGACTGGATTGTAGTTCGGTAATAGAGAACAAGAGTTGAAATTAGAATTGCCAGGAGCAGATCCATTGTTGAGAGCTGCTAGGAGAGTTAAATTTTTATATAAAAGCAAACTTACTGCTGACACAAACTTACATGGGCATCATTCCGTGACGTTTCGCTACCCATAGTAATTAAATTAAAGCCAAGTTTAAATATATTTTTTGTTTAGTTCAGATTTATCGGGAAAATTTAGAAAATTATCTTAATGGTAACTAGCTTGGACGTTAAAAATAAGATTTGCTGTGCTGTACGGCGATATAACCCAATTGGAGTTAGTTGAACTTCGATTGAAAGTCACGCTTCGCAACAGGGGTCAACCTGTCTTGATGTGATGGTTATTGCTATTTTGATAATGATCAATGTAAACAAGAAGTGTCATCTATGTCACAACCTTTTCATCTATGTCGCAATAGTATTTTGGTGGTAAGTAAATTCGTGTACAAATTCCGATATTATGCAAATATGCAAAAGACAGACAATTGATAAACTTGAGTTCACATAGTTTGCAAGAAGAGTTTAGTTTTAAGGCTAAAGTGTCGGCGATCCTGACTGTTGCAACTCAATTAGAGGGAGAATTGATTGTTATCTGATACAACTGCCCCATTTTTGTGACGTGAAGCCAGGAAAATTTCCAGTCCAAACTTTGTTGTCAGGAGATGTCATTGAAAAATGTACATTTCTTGCCTCATCACATTCCAATAATAATAACTTTTGTAACATCATTTTGAAGTTTTGTTGCTTTTGTCTAATATTGGACATTTTTTACACGTCTGGAAAAAATACGAACTAGACTTAGATTATGTTATTGAAGATTTTTGCAACCCAATTACTTATTTTGCGACTGCGTTGTATGCCACGGATTAGGGTAATTAATTTAGATGACATCCTTATGCGATAATACCAGCAAACTGCAGAACTGAAGGTTGCTTTTTGGGTTAAAATTTTACACTTGATCTCCAAATGGCATTATGGGCATGATAAAAAATTATATAGATCAATCTAAAAATTCATGAATTGCATCAAAAATGACAAATTCAGATTTTAATAGGATCAAATGGATATTCTTAAGGTTTTCAGTAGATTTTTTTAAGTTTCTCTATCACTGAAAAATTGCTGGCGAAAAAATAGAGACCAAAGGGTTTATAGTAAATTGATTTGTTGACGTAGGAAGCAAGTTTACTTGGTATCTGAAACAGTTGCTATTAAAAATTGAAAACCAGCAGATCCACTGGTAAATTTAAAGATCAGTGAGAGTTCATTTTTTGTATAAAAATTCGAACACCTGAAAAAGAGCCGATGTTAAAGAACAGCCACGGTCCAAAAGTCGTTCATTTATCATAAAAACATGACTGATAACTAAGTATTCGAATGGTGTTCAAAAGAGCTTATCTGGACCCGAATCATTGCCTGAAGTTTGCTTGCCCGATATTTTGCAGCCAGATTTCGACTCGACCAAAATTGTACACTATAAGCTTCAGCGCAACCCATTTTCATGACACTTGACTTTCCGCGACCCCAAATATCGAATCAGGAAAAAATGGATCAAGCTATTGTCAAATCATGAATCAACGATGAGTCTTTTTGCGAGTTTGTGTTTTGCCTCTTGTTCTCAAGCTCTCTTACCTTGTTAACTCCTAAAAAGTATTCAGTCAAACGCCTTCGAATTGTTAATATTGGAAAAAATGTTGGGTAAAATTTTCACATTGACTTTTTTTACAAAATTTTGGAAGCATAAAAGACTAAAGGCCATCTTCAGAAAAAAAACAAGGTTTTTGTGACAACAGAGAATCGCTTAACGTTTAACAAAGTTGCATCCAACCAAATGACATAACCATGTTTTCCTACTGATTTTGTTTAAATTTACTACTAAATTCACAAAATAATTTTGCTGATTTTTAAATAATTTATGTATAAGTAATTTGGCAATTTTTCTGCTGTTTCAATTGAAGTTTTTAGCAGCAATGTGCAATGTTGCAGTGTTTTTACGTAGCTGTTTCATAATTCACAGAGGTAACGAAAGAAATTTCTCTCTAAATCTTAGTTTCTTTCGACTATTAGTTTTTCTAGACTTAGAAAGATGACGATAATGGACAACAAAGTACATGACAATAATGGTGTCTTGGAATTTTAAAAAAAGTGAGGAGCGTTTTTATAATTAGATTACATGATTCGCCGTGCAATACATATTTTGCATCTAAATTTTACGCAAGAAACGCAAAAATTAAACGTTCAATTTGGCATCAAAACAATCGCTGTAAAATTAGGAAAAAGCAAACCAATACCGTAGTCCAGACCTGGAATTTTTAATGGCCATCTTCGACCGTTATAATACATTAAAAGAAAGTCCTGGATAGATATTTGGTATGAAAAGAAATTGTCAGGACTTAAAGTGAAGTCCTCGACTTTGGCTGGAACTAAAACAATCGTCCTCGAATTTGGCTAGACGATAAAACGTGTCCCAAATCTAGCTGGACAAAAAAGTTTGTCCTGGATTTTAGCTGGACATTAAAGCGTATCCTGGAACTTGGCAGGAAAATAAAACGTGGCGTGCAATTTGGCAGGACAATAAAGTTTTTTCCCTTTTTTGGCAAGACAATTATGCTCGCAACTGTAGCAGTGCCTTCTTTTAAACTTCCTTAAAAGTTAAGGACATGTAGCGCAATTGGTTAACCATTGGATACGGTTGAAGAACTTCAAGAAATCGAACCCAGTTGCCGAAGGAAAATATTAGTTTGATTCATTTTTGCATATGAAAAAAATGAGTGGACTTATAAAAAAGAATTTAGCTTTAACTGGGTCCTAGATCACGCAACTAAAATCTTTTTACCACCCTCCTCAGATTTTATAGAATTCTTCATAAGTCGAGGCTCCAACCTGAATATTTTACTGCAAAGACTAAATGTGCCAATTACGAGGCGCAAAAACTTGAAAAGTCAGTAAGTTTACTGCAGAGCAAATTGAAACATCCGAAATTGGTGAAAAAAAGCTTAAAAGATAATACTCATACAATTATACAAAAATAACAAATACTCACTGATTCCGTTTTAATAACATTTTCCTGGTTTTGAAAAACTAGAGATGATTAAAAATTTAAAACAGTTTTTGAGAGCAACAA
The DNA here is from genome assembly GCF_964194025.1 of Convolutriloba macropyga. NCBI lineage: Eukaryota > Metazoa > Xenacoelomorpha > Acoela > Convolutidae > Convolutriloba > Convolutriloba macropyga. The sequence continues at coordinate 38,165,107 of NC_134482.1, read as the reverse complement.
AAGCAGAAATTTAAAACAAATTTTTATCCGTTAAACCTGCATTTTCAAAATATGTCCAATATATTCTGTAAAATGAAAGAACTGGCACGAAATGTCACCTGCATGTTGGTCTCTCGTTTTCTTTTCTTTGGTCCTCATTTTGTTTGCAAAAAGTTTGAAGCATCTCAATACGCGTCAGTAAAATTTCTCCTGTAGTTCTACGTCTGCTGCGAGTCTTCGGTTGCGACGATCTGTAAACATCTTCACGTGGTTCCTCATATAACCAAAAATTCCTGCCTTAGTAAAAATTGATTGGAATCCAGATATCTGATATCTGAAAAAATAGGAGAATAGCAAAAAAGTGGTTCCGCCATTCTTTGCGCACTTGAGATCTTTTTAATTCGGAAGTCAGGTGAAAAGTCATGTAATATATTATCGCGCGATTTACTTATTTTAGACTGATTGCATCTATAATTCGCAGTTAGGTTATCTATAATCCTCAATTGTGCCTAATTTAATCTCTCTTATTATTCTTATTCTCTCTTATTTCTAAAATCATCCCAGTTTCAGAATTAGCCTAATCGTTTATCAAGCTAAGGTATAGTCACTTCTGATCAATTGGAAACTGAACGCAGTAAGAAGGATTTGATTTTATCACTCGGTTGTTAAACTTTCCTTTTCCTAGATGTTCTGTTGCTTTAGGACCGTTATGAAGTTTTGTCTTGGGAATATTAGGAAAGAATTCAATTACAGCTAGAAAAAATTGTCATCTTCGTTTTTTAAATTTTACCCGCAGTTTTTTTGCTTAGATTTGCTGATTTGGAACTGTAAAAATAATTGGATTGAAACTGCCGACGGCGAACGATTGCTTCTCAATTCATGCAATTTGCTGTATCATTTTAAACTAATCTGATCGAACAAACAAAACAGCACTTTTACGGCTATCATAATTGATTACTCGTTGATTGGCTAGAAACTTTTTCTACTAGTGATTTTGTTAGAGGCATGGGGTATCACCACCTTTTTTCCATACAGCCACAACTTGAGTGTAAGTGAAAATCTAGACAGCAGGGCTTATTGCGGCTGAGCTTAACAACTCAGAAATCAAATTGAATAGCGCTTCAAGGCCATTTCAAGCCTTAAAGCTAGAATAGCGTGACAAGCGAAATTTAATGCTACATTCTATCGAAGCCAAACGGATTTGTTCATTTTGTTCAACATTTATATTAAGCAACTATTATTAGTACGTAATCGTCATATATGAAGTGAAACAGAAACTCAAACTTTAATTACGCAATTATTGCCACGTATTCAAGTGTTCACAATCGCACAAATTTAGCTCAAACGGAGCAAGAGATACCCAAATTGGTAAGCCAGATTCGATGAATTTTGCGATTTTCATACTAATTCAGAGAGTGCGGGGCACCGTATAAGGTATCCCGAACCCCAACTTCAGTGCATTCAGAGAATCTTACGACATAGTAATCTACAACCAATCAGAGATGCAATTTTGACATGTACGGCAGTATAAATAGAGCTTGAAAAACTACCAAAAATCAGTTGAAACTTGCGATTTTGGTTATATTAAACTGACATACAGTGCGTATTGAAGCACACTTTCTTGAGCGGTAAATTACTTGTTATCGTGTCTTGTTTCTGTAGATCATATTAGTGATTGTACAGTTTTAACTTAACTTTGACTTGTGAAAAGAGAATTAACTTTGATATTCTCAAAACTTTCTTTCTGAGGAACGAAGTTCCTAAGTAAGAGAAACTTTGTGCAAAGCATAAAGTCAGTTTCTCTTACTGGCTTTAACGAAGCCTACTCTAGTTCAACATTGGTGTTACTGAAACCAATAGAGAGACTTGCTAACATTAAAGTTAGAAAATTATTATTATTGTCAGATTTCCAACTGGTAAGACCTACCGTTTTACAACTGCTAACTGTAGCAGGTTGAAACTTTGCATAATTATAGCCAAGTTATAGGGCTACAATTTGTAGGAACGGGAATTCCTAAATTCGGTTTATAACTTGTGTTATTGACCAAAACTCAAGCAAAAAATTTGATTGTTTCAATTTGAATTATTTTGTTATTCTGAGAGAAACAAGTTTGTTATTCAGCAAAGCTGAGCGATTAGTTATCAAGAGTGATAGAGCAACAAGTAATGCAACGGTAATCTACAGTATAGCGGATAATACAGTTCACAAAAGTTAACTGCAAAAAACACAATATCCGGACAGATTTGAAACCGCTGAAACGAACTGGGCGGTGTAAAGTTTTCCTTGACTTTGATAGGAGAGCAGCCGTTACATTTGGTCCGCCGACCCGGACAGTGGAAGGCAAACTGCTGTCCAATCTGATGAAGAGAGTGCCGAAGGCACCCCCCAAAGAGAATCAAACAAATCAACAGCGCAACGCCAGTGAGGCAGAGCGAAAGTTGCGAGTGCACTTCACAAATTACATTGAAGAACTAACCTCGCTTAAAAGGAGCAAGCAAAGCAAAAGGCAATCAGGCAATCCAAACACAATCAGCAGAGAGGAGCTTCAATCAACAGCTCAAAGGTACGACAAGAAGCTCCAAGATTTACGGGAAGAAGTCAACACCAAAACAGGGATTGGCTACAAAATAATTGAAGATTCAGATCGACCCAACAAACTAAAGGTCCTCTACCAACAGACTGTTCACCTCCTAGAGGAAAAAATACCCAAGCAACTGCAGCGTCGAAACAAGCTTGTGCCCTACCAAGCAAATTTCGTTGAAGAACATCTGAAAGAAGCAAGGAAGTGCAAAGCAAGTTTGGACTATCATTGGCTTGCATATATAAGCAAAGGCACGCAACCAGCAATGAATGCAGAGCAAAGCAACACAGCTCAAGCAGTGAATGACAGCGAGAGCAACAACAACTACCCAACGGACAACCCAGTTGCTCAAACAGTGCAAAATGGAGCAATAGCAAGTGGCCAAGAGACGGAGAATGTTTCGGAAACATCTTCAGCAAAGCAAAGGCGCGAGGAAAGGATGAAGAAGTTTGATATCGAGTTCGAAACCAAGATGCGACTGGAACAGGCACGGTTCGAGCGGAGGAAGCTAGAGCTAGAAATGCAAATGAAGGAACTGGAAACCAAGCATCAACTGCTGGAGGAAGAGCGTGAGCTAGAGCGCAAAGTGAAGAGAACAGCATTAGAGAACGATGATGCTCGTTCCCAATCAACTGGTGCTCGAGACAAATCGCCTTTCAACTGGACCCCCAAGAAAAGAGATGTCTCTGACTGGGCCAGCAGAATCGACAACCTTCTAACACCAGATCGATCAACAGCTCGCTTCGAAGTAACCCCTGAAGTGAACAGGCAAAGTCACTTCTCACGATATCGCAGTTCACGAGACCGATCCTCAAGTGTTGAAGACCGAGACGTTTCCCCCAGAGCTGGTCTATTACGATACAACACTGGCTATTCAGGTAGTAGTAGCCTACCAAAGCTGAAGTTGAACAACTTCGACGGGAACCCTCTCGAATGGCCGGAGTGGTCTAGTATGTTCATTGCTACAGTGGATCAACGACCAATACCAGACTCAGAGAAGATGAGCCATCTGAAGACTCTACTGACAGGCAAGGCAAGGTCAGCAATCTCTGGAATGGGCTATTCTGGACAGTTCTATGGTGCTGCATGGAGCATTCTGGAGAGGAAATTTGGAAGGCCTCATGTGATCATTGATGCACAACTGGAGAGTCTTCGCAAAGCAAGTCAGGTGAAACCACACGACTCAACAGGTCTGATCAGTTTCTCAGTTTTTGTTTCGAACTTTGTGAATGTGCTCAAAGAGTACAAGCAGATTGGTGATCTGCAATCAAGCTCGACACTCTATATGGCAGTAGATAAACTACCCCAAGTTCTCAAAGAGAAGTGGTGGTTCTATGTTGATGATAAAGATGAAGATTGGCCTGATCTGATTTTGTTTGAAAAATGGCTATCAAGGATAGCATTCGTGCACGAAGGGTTTTCAGCTTTCAAGGGAGAGCGAAGAGAAGAAGACCGAAGAAGCACAAATAGAGACAAACGGTTCTCGAAAACATCGAACTTCAGTGCAAGTTCGAACGTGAAAGAGACGAAGCAAACGCAAAGTGATCACTGTCCGCTAGCTGATGGCACTCATAAAATATGGAATTGTCCACTATTCAGGAACATGAGTGTGAATGATCGATACGCAGCAGTGAGGAAGCAACGCTTATGTTACGGATGTCTAGGCAAAGGACATGCAATCAAAGATTGTAAAGTCAATGCGTGCGGCATCAATGGATGCATCAAGAAGCACAACCGATTGCTACACTCAGAAAACCAAATGGACGAGGGCAATCACGCAGTCAACGTAAGCGCGGCAACAATCAACCAGAGTAACGAAGTTACTAGCTTTCTTCAGATAGTTCCTGTCTCAATACAGAGCGGCGGCAACAGGCTGAACACATATGCTTTCCTCGATAGTGGATAAACGGTTTCATTCATCGACCAAAGTGTGCAAGAGAGGTTACGAGCCCAAGGCACCGATGTGACGCTCAACATAGCTGGCATACACGGGACAAAGGATCTGAAGACAGAAAAGGTTCCTCTCAAAATAAAGGGACTACATTCAAAGGTGCATTCAATCGAGGCGTTTGCACACCCGTCAATCTCCTTGGGAAACACAAACTACAACTACAACAACCTGAAGCAAAGCTTCAATCACTTGAGTGTTTTACCCAACAAAAGCTTCAACTTGATGGAAGTTGGCATCATCCTTGGTCAAGATGCTTATGAGCTACAACGCCCATTGGACTATAAGATAGGAACACGAAGTGAACCTTTCGCCGTTTTAACAGAGCTAGGATGGGTAGTCAGTGCACCCATGACGGGCAAAAGAAGACAAAATGTTTGTCATTTCGCCTTCACAGAAGATGTGAAAGTGGCTGAGAATATCCAAACCTGGTGGGACATAGAAACCTATGCTTCCAAAATCAACGTCGTCAGTCAGTCAAAGAAGGAACTGCAGGCCCAAAAGATGCTAGAGAGTACGACAAAGTTCACAGGCGAGCGGTACGAAGTGGGAATGCTGTGGAGTGAACCAGAGCCAAACCTACCGAACAACTACAGCTCAGCCTTGGGTCAGCTTTACTCAGTGAAGCGAAGATTTCAAAGAGACCCAAACTTGAAGAGTTTGTATCAACAGTCAATAGATACAGATGTAGAAAAAAGATTCGTAAAGATATTGGACGAGTCCGAAGTGAAAGGCACCTTCGGGAAAGAATGGTATTTGCCACACCATCAAGTGCTAAACCCGAACAAGCCTGGCAAAGTAAGACGTGTTTGCAATGCTGCCTCAAAGTACAAAGAAGTATGCCTGAATGATAAGCTACTAGCAGGACCTGATCTGCTACATGGTTTGATTGGAACAATATTCAGATTCCGTGAAGGACCAATAGCCCTGACAGCTGACATCGAATCGATGTTTCTACAAGTGCAAGTTCCCGAACAGGATAGAAGTTGCTTGAGGTTTTTATGGCGTCCAAGAACTAACGAACCTGTTCAGATATACGAATACCAGCGTCACGTATTTGGAGCTAAGAGTTCTCCAACTTGTGCAAACTATGCTCTCAAGCGAGTGGGACTGGACAACGAAAAAGAGTATCCAATAGCAACCAAGGCAATACACAACAACTTCTACATGGACGATTTCATCAAATCAGTAGAAACCCCGGAAGAAGCAATTGAAGTTTTCAACCAACTACAACCTCTTCTCTCACAACATGGATTTGAACTGAAGAAGTGGATAGGCAACAATGATGCAGTTACCGAAGCAATCCCAGAAGACTTGAAGTCAATCAGCAACACGAAGCAAGTCGAAGTGGAACCCATTACGGAGGGATCTTCAGTGCTAGGACTACAATGGACCGTTACTGATGACAGTCTTCAAGTATGCAGAGGTACAAACAAGGAAGTTGAAGCACCTATAACCCAGAGGAAGATTCTGTCACTGGTATCTTCAGTGTTCGACCCGATCGGATTGTTTGCTCCGTTCAGTGTTCACATGAGACGACTTCTGAAAGGCATCTGGACTAAGAATGGACAACATTGGGACAACGAAGTGGAGCCTAGTGAAGAAGAAGAATTCCTGAGATGGAAAGAACAACTTCCAATAGTGGCTGAAACCAGCATCGATAGAAGATACTTCAACAGAGAGAGGGATAAAACCGAACTTCATGTGTTTGCTGACGCATCTGAAGACACCATGTGTGCAGTGGCCTATCTACGTTCACAACCAAAAGAATACTCAGCTGACTTAGCATTTGTCATTGGAAAATGCAGAGTGGCACCGATGAGGCATCTTTCAATACCACGATTGGAGTTGCAAGCGGCAGTCATGGCAGTGAGGTTGAAAGAACAGATAGTCAAGGAACATGAAATGAGGATAAATAGTTGCAGTTTTTGGTCAGACTCAACTACGGTATTGCAGTGGATACACAGTTCCCATCGTAAACAACAAGTGTTTGTAGCCAATCGAGTAGCTGAGATACTAGACACAACTGATGTTTCACAGTGGAAACATGTCAGCGGTATCAACAACCCAGCGGACATTGGCACCAGAGCAATCAACATTGAGGAACTCAAGAGAAGTGAGTGGCTCACTGGGCCGGCCTGGTTGAAGCGACCAGAAAGCGAATGGCCCCAGCAGGTGAACCTCATATTTGCCTCAGATGAAGAGAATATACCCTCGTCAGTCTTCATGATACAGGCTGAAGAGAAGAAAGCTGCTATCCAGTGGGAACGATTCAGTAATTTTAATAGACTAGTAAATACAGTGGTATACGTACAGCGAGCATTGAACAAAGACAAACCTGCAACACTCGTGGTCAACTTTGAAGAAAGAGAAAAAGCAAAAGCAACAATCTTCAAGTTACTACAACAAGAACAGTTTGGTGAAGAGATGAAATCTCTCAAAGCGGAAAAAGAAATTCCAAAAGTCAGCAAAATTCTACAATTCTCCCCCTTCCTGGATGAAGAAGGACTTATTCGAGCCAAAGGCAGAATAGGCAAAAATCAGTTGGACTTCAATGCAAAGCATCCAATTCTGCTACATTGGAAACATCATGCGGTTGAATTATTCTTGCGAAACGAGCACAAGGACAATCAACACGAGGGCACTGAGCTTGTAAGAAACATTGTTCAGCAGAAGATTTGGATCCTAGGCATGCGGAACGCGTTAAGGTCAATCAAGAACAAGTGCGTTACCTGCAGAAAAGGCAGAGCACAAACGATAGCACCAGTCATGGCAGATCTACCCGAAGAGCGGTTAGATGCTTCAACAGCCTTTACAAATGTTGGAGTTGACTACTTTGGCCCTTTCATTGTGAAGATTGGGCGAAGAAACGAAAAGCGATGGTGTTGTCTCTTTACTTGTCTAACTATGAGAGCGGTGCATATAGAAGTGGTACCCAAGTTGGACACAGATAGTTGTCTCAATGCAATAATGAGATTTATTGCTCGAAGAGGCAAGCCGGAGACGATCATCAGTGACAACGGGACAAACTTTGTTGGAGCTGAAAAAGAGTTTGCAGAATACGTTGCGGCATGGAACAAAGAAGGGATCGAAGAACATCTAATTCAACGAGGGATCAGATGGAAGTTCAACCCACCCGCAGCACCTCACTTTGGAGGGGTATGGGAGCGGTCGGTGAGAAGTTGCAAGAAAGCAATGTATGCAGTGTTAGGGAACAAATCAGTCACCGAGGAAGTTCTTTCAACAACGATGTGTATCGTTGAGCAGACTTTGAATGCGAGACCTTTGACTCCAGTCAGTTCAGATGTTAATGACTTGGAGGCATTGACCCCCAATCACTTCTTGCTTGGCAACAGGAACGTTTGCTTACCCTACCTACCATGCGCGGAGGAATTTGTCGATCATCGAAAGCTCTTTCGACAAACTCAAGCCTATGCAAATCTCATATGGGACAGATTTCGGAAAGAATATCTGCCAACTCTGAATAATCGGCAAAAATGGCGATCTACGGCGAACGAAACCCTTAAAGAAGGCGATCTCGTTTGGTTGATCGAAGACAGCGATAAGCGTGGATATTACAATCTAGGTCGAGTTACAGAGACCATCGATGGATCTGACGGTGTGATTCGATCGGCGATAGTTCGAACAAACGACGGAGTGTACAAGAGACCAGTAGTGAAGCTCGCCCCAGTACTAACTGGAAAAGATGTTTTCGCGATGGAAAACAGGGCCGGCGATATTGCGGCCGAGCTTAACAACTCAGAAATCAAATTGAATAGCGCTTCAAGGCCATTTCAAGCCTTAAAGCTAGAATAGCGTGACAAGCGAAATTTAATGCTACATTCTATCGAAGCCAAACGGATTTGTTCATTTTGTTCAACATTTATATTTAGCAACTATTATTAGTACGTAATCGTCATATATGAAGTGAAACAGAAACTCAAACTTTAATTACGCAATTATTGCCACGTATTCAAGTGTTCACAATCGCACAAATTTAGCTCAAACGGAGCAAGAGATACCCAACTTGGTAAGCCAGATTCGATGAATTTTGCGATTTTCATACTAATTCAGAGAGTGCGGGGCACCGTATAAGGTATCCCGAACCCCAACTTCAGTGCATTCAGAGAATCTTACGACATAGTAATCTACAACCAATCAGAGATGCAATTTTGACATGTACGGCAGCATAAATAGAGCTTGAAAAACTACCAAAAATCAGTTGAAACTTGCGATTTTGGTTATATTAAACTGACATACAGTGCGTATTGAAGCACACTTTCTTGAGCGGTAAATTACTTGTTATCGTGTCTTGTTTCTGTAGATCATATTAGTGATTGTACAGTTTTAACTTAACTTTGACTTGTGAAAAGAGAATTAACTTTGATATTCTCAAAACTTTCTTTCTGAGGAACGAAGTTCCTAAGTAAGAGAAACTTTGTGCAAAGCATAAAGTCAGTTTCTCTTACTGGCTTTAACGAAGCCTACTCTAGTTCAACATTGGTGTTACTGAAACCAATAGAGAGACTTGCTAACATTAAAGTTGGAAAATTATTATTATTGTCAGATTTCCAACTGGTAAGACCTACCGTTTTACAACTGCTAACTGTAGCAGGTTGAAATTTTGCATAGTTATAGCCAAGTTATAGGGCTACAATTTGTAGGAACGGGAATTTCTAAATTCGGTTTATAACTTGAGTTATTGACCAAAACTCAAGCAAAAAATTTGATTGTTTCAATTTGAATTATTTTGTTATTCTGAGAGAAACAAGTTTGTTATTCAGCAAAGCTGAGAGATTAGTTATCAAGAGTGATAGAGCAACAAGTAATGCAGTGGTAATCTACAGTATAGCGGATAATACAGTTCACAAAAGTTAACTGCAAAAAACACAATATCCGGACAGATTTGAAACCGCTGAAATGAACTGGGCGGTGTAAAGTTTTCCTTGACTTTGATAGGAGAGCAGCCGTTACAGGGCTGTATATAAGGATTTGGGCCTCATTATTTCGGCCTCAAACGGGGAAATTTTCTTTAAGGCCTGCATCTTTCTGGCAAAAACTAAAATTTTTTGCGTAGAACTTGCTTCTTTTGAAGCAAAAGACATTAAGAAATTGTGGTTATCTGTAATCGTATTTTAATTAGAGAAGGCAGGTGATAGTCGAAGTCTTAATGGCGCCGAAGCTAAAGACAGATTTGTGATGAATGTAATTTCTTGTGCTCATAGAAGCAAGAGTTGTGATTGAGTTTGAATTGGTGACTTTTATGACGTTCTGGACAATCTAATGATGACTTGAGTTTATTGAAGTTCGTTTTGATTCTGGATTAATTCTGTATTGACTTAATTATTTGATTTGAGTTTAATTATTGCTTGTGTGCGTTTTGATAAAAAATGTTGTGTCTTGAATACGAAAACCTTGCTTAAAGACAAAAATTACTCGCGCTAAGTAAAGAGAGAGAGAGAGAGAGAGAGAGAGAGAGAGAGAGAGAGAGAGAGAGAGATGGTGGGTTCTTTCCACTAGGTAGAGGGAGATGGTGAGTTCGATCCCCGTAGGGAACTTTGTTTTTGCACTTGGCCTAAGTCTGACCATTGTAACATCAGACGGAACGCAAGTCTGACAATTCAAAAAAATGACATGAATCAGTCTATGACTCAGTAATGATGAGGAATTGCAATTATTCTGTCCCAGTACTGAAACTCAGTTGGAGTTAGGTACGGGTGTTATTTAAAAAGTTTTGTATTTGCGCGTTAGTTGTAATTTGGAAATTGCGGTGAAACCATATGAATAGAAAATTTTGCGTTTAAACGCAATATGGGAGAGTTTATCAAAAATTATTGAAAGAAATTTCTTCAATGTCACTATATGAGCTTCTTGACTCAAAGAAACGATCATTTTAAAAAGTAGTTAAAATCTTTTGCGTATTCTTTGATCAGTTGTTATATTTCTTAACAGTTCTATTGTTTTTTTAACCACAATAAAATTTTTGTGCTTGCCCTGAAATTGGTTACAGAGCAATTAGGCGCTGAATCAGTCTGTTTCTGTTTTTTTTAGTCTGTTTCTTTTTTTTCTGTTTTTTTTAAGATATTCTGTTTTTCTTTTGAATGGCCAGTAATCTGTTCAAGTCACAATTTACCCTGCCAGTCTAATTTTTGAGTAAAATTTCTTTCATGAAAAATGTTGAACATAACTCCCGCCAACAAGGTTTGTTTTATATGCGATTCGAACTTCTGCGTGGGTACTTGTGACAATTAATTTGCATAGCAAATCGTAACCACTGCGCTAAATGGGCTTTGTGGTAATTGCCTACAAACCAGCTTAAGTATAAATAGTGTGTATACTACTGTAGTAACCAACAGTTAAAACAAAAGTATGACTATATTCAACCCAGATATTTTTGGAATATGAGTACTTTTCAAACTATACAAGATAAGTTTAGCCCGGTCGAACTCTATGACCGCAATATATTCATAATGAAGAAATACCGCATATAAAGAAACTTGAAAACTTCTGAAAATACAATTTTTCAGAACTGAGTTAAGTCTTTAAATGTGATGGCTTAGCGCTGAAAAGCTCTGAGACCCAAGTCCGGGTCGTCGATATACAACAAATTCAGGAGTAAGTTTGTTTCTAAAGATTTATTGTATAAGGCTTATCATTATCAACGAGCCCACTAGAAGTTTTCTCCAAAATCAAGAGACTTTCAGTAGACTAAGGCCGATATACCTTGGAGTTTGGCATGCACAGTAAAATATAGATCTGAAAAAATCTTCTCTTTATCAATGTGTCCATTATTGAAAAGTAAAAAACTTCTATGTCAGTCCTTTTTATACAGACTCTAACCCACTTCCTGTTTTGTTGTTAGAATTGGAACCTCTGGTGAAAGTTTTATTTCCCAGGATGCGGATTCTTATTGCGATTTAAAATGGTTTGCTAGACTCGCAATATGCGATTCTAGCAATTCATTTTGAATTTTGTGATTGTGTTTACGACAATATAATTGATCAGAGTTGTATATCATCTGAAGACCCAAGTCATTAAAAACTTTTATCCGATTTTTGATTCTAGTCGGTCGGTAATCATTTTAAAAAGTAGTTAAAATCTTTTGCGTATTTTTTGATCAGTTGTTATATTTCTTAACAGTTCTGTTGTTTTTTTAACCACAATAAAATTTTTGTGCTTCCCCTGAAGTTGGTTACAGAGCAAATAGGCGCTGAATCAGTCTGTTTCTGTTTTTTTAGTCTGTTTCTTTTTTTTCTGTTTTTTTTTAAGATATTCTGTTTTTCTTTTGAATGGCCAGTAATCTGTTCAAGTCACAATTTACCCTGACAGTCTAATTTTTGAGTAAAATTTCTTTCTTGAAAAATGTTGAACATAACTCCCGCCAACAAGGTTTGTTTTATATGCGATTCGAACTTCTGCGTGGGTACTTGTGACATTTAATTTGCTTAGCAAATCGTAACCACTGCGCTAAATGGGCTTTGTGGTAATTGACTACAAACCAGCTTAAGTATAAATAGTGTGTATACTACTGTAATAACCAACAGTTAAAACAAAAATATGACTATATTCAGCCCAGATATTTTTGGAATATGAGTACTTTTCAAACTATACAAGATAAGTTTAGCCCAGTCGAACTCTATGACCGCAATATATTCATAATGAAGAAATACCGCATATAAAGAAACTTAAAAACTTCTGAAAATACAATTTTTCAAAACTGAGTTAAGTCTTGAAATGTGCTGGCTCAGTGCTGAAAAGCTCTAAGACTCAAGTCCGGGTCGTCGATTTACAACAAATTGAGGAGTAAGTTTTTTTCTAAAGATTTAATGTATAAGGCTCATCATTATCAAGGAGCCCACTAGAAGTTTTCTCCAAAATCAAGAGACTTTCAGTAGACTAAGGCCAATATACTTTGGAGTTTGGCATGCACAATAAAATATAGATCTGAAAAAATCTTCTCTTTATCAATGTGTCCATTCTTGAAAAGTAAAAAACTTCTATGTCAGTCATTTAATACAGACTCTAACCCACTTCCTGTTTTGTTGTTAGAATTGGAACCTCTGGTGAAAGTTTTATTTCCCAGGATGCGGATTCTTATTGCGATTTAAAATGGTTTGCTAGACTCGCAATATGCGATTCTAGCAATTCATTTTGAATTTTGTGATTGTGTTTACGACAATATAATTGATCAGAGTTGTATATCATCTGAAGACCCAAGTCATTAAAAACTTTTATCCGATTTTTGATTCTAGTCTGTCGGTAATCATTTTAAAAAGTAGTTAAAATCTTTTGCGTATTTTTTGATCAGTTGTTATATTTCTTAAGAGTTCTGTTGTTTTTTTAACCACAATAAAATTTTTGTGCTTCCCCTGAAGTTGGTTACAGAGCAAATAGGCGCTGAATCAGTCTGTTTCTGTTTTTTTAGTCTGTTTCTTTTTTTTCTGTTTTTTTTAAGATATTCTGTTTTTCTTTTGAATGGCCAGTAATCTGTTCAAGTCACAATTTACCCTGACAGTCTAATTTTTGAGTAAAATTTCTTTCTTGAAAAATGTTGAACATAACTCCCGCCAACAAGGTTTGTTTTATATGCGATTCGAACTTCTGCGTGGGTACTTGTGACATTTAATTTGCTTAGCAAATCGTAACCACTGCGCTAAATGGGCTTTGTGGTAATTGACTACAAACCAGCTTAAGTATAAATAGTGTGTATACTACTGTAATAACCAACAGTTAAAACAAAAATATGACTATATTCAGCCCAGATATTTTTGGAATATGAGTACTTTTCAAACTATACAAGATAAGTTTAGCCCAGTCGAACTCTACGACCGCAATATATTCATAATGAAGAAATACCGCATATAAAGAAACTTAAAAACTTCTGAAAATACAATTTTTCAAAACTGAGTTAAGTCTTGAAATGTGCTGGCTCAGTGCTGAAAAGCTCTAAGACTCAAGTCCGGGTCGTCGATTTACAACAAATTGAGGAGTAAGTTTTTTTCTAAAGATTTAATGTATAAGGCTCATCATTATCAAGGAGCCCACTAGAAGTTTTCTCCAAAATCAAGAGACTTTCAGTAGACTAAGGCCAATATACTTTGGAGTTTGGCATGCACAGTAAAATATAGATCTGAAAAAATCTTCTCTTTATCAATGTGTCCATTCTTGAAAAGTAAAAAACTTCTATGTCAGTCATTTAATACAGACTCTAACCCACTTCCTGTTTTGTTGTTAGAATTGGACCCTCTGGTGAAACTTTTATTTCCCAGTTTGCGGATTCTGATTGCAATTTAAAATGGTTTGCTAGACTCGCAATGTGCGATTCTAGCAATTCATTTTGAATTTTGGGATTATGATTACGACAATAAAATAGATCAGAGTTGTATATCTGAAGACACAAGTCATTAAAAACTTTTGTCCGATTTTCGATTCTAGTGGGTCGGTAATACCGCAATTTCTGCATGTTAAACTCCA